>NC_133336.1:134752234-135083999 GCF_042186555.1 Aquarana catesbeiana
GACCCCCATATACTACCTAATAAATGGTTTTAACCCCTTGATTGCCCCCTAGTTAAACCTTTCACCACTGATCACCGTATAACCGTTACGGGTGACGCAGGTTAGTTCGTTTATTTTTTATAGTGTCAGGGCACCCGCCGTTTATTACCTAATAAAGGTTTAGCCCCCTGATCGCCCGGCGGTGATATGCGTCGCCCCAGGCAGCGTCAGATTAGCGCCAGTACCCGCTAACACCCACGCACGCAGCATGCGCCTCCCTTAGTGGTATAGTATCTGATCGGATCAATATCTGATCTGATCAGATCTATACTAGCGTCCCCAGCAGTTTAGGGTTCCCAAAAACACAGTGTTAGCGGGATCAGCCCAGATACCCGCTAGCACCTGCGTTTTTGCCCCTCCGCCCAGCCCACCCAAGTGCAGTATCGATCGATCACTGTCACTTACAAAACACTAACGCATAACTGCAGCGTTCGCAGAGTCAGGCCTGATCCCTGCGATCGCTAACAGTTTTTTTGGTAGCATTTTGGTGAACTGGCAAGCAAGCACCAGGCAGCGTCAGGTTAGCGCCAGGTACCGCTAACACCCACGCACCGCACCGTACACCTCCCTTAGTGGTATAGTATCTGATCGGATCAATATCTTGATCCGATCAGATCTATACTAGCGTCCCCAGCAGTTTAGGGTTCCCAAAAACGCAGTGTTAGCGGGATCAGCCAGATACCTGCTAGCACCTGCGTTGTGCCCCTCCGCCGGCCCAGCCCAGCCCACCCAAGTGCAGTATCGATCGATCACTGACACTTACAAAGGCACTAAACGCATAACTGCAGCGTTCGCAGAGTCAGGCCTGATCCCTGCGATCGCTAACAGTTTTTTTGGTAGCATTTTGGTGAACTAGCAAGCACCGGCCCAGCAGCGTCAGGTTAGCGCCAGTACCGCTAACACCCACGCACGCAGCATACGCCTCCTTTAGTGGTATAGTATCTGAACGGATCAATATCTGATCCGATCAGATCAGATCTATACTAGCGTCCCCCAGCAGTTTAGGGTTCCCAAAACGCAGTGTTAGCGGGATCAACCAGATACCTGCTAGCACCTGCGTTTTGCCCCTCCGCCCGGCCCAGTCCAGCCCACCCAAGTGCAGTATCGATCGATCACTGTCACTTACAAAACACTAAACACATAACTGCAGCGTTCGCAGAGTCAGGCCTGATCCCTGCGATCGCTAACAGTTTTTTTGGAAGCTTTTTATTGAACTGGCAAGCACCAGCGGCCTAGTACACTCCCGGTCGTAGTCAAACCAGCACTGCAGTAACACTTGGTGACGTGGCGAGTCCCATAAGTGCAGTTCAAGCTGGTGAGGTGACAAGCACAAGTAGTGTCCCGCTGCCACCCAAGAAGACAAACACAGGCCCGTCGTGCCCATAGTGCCCTTCCTGCTGCATTCGCCAATCCTAATTGGGAACCCACCACTTCTGCAGCGCCCGTACTTCCCCCCCATTCACATCCCCAACGAAATGCAGTCGCTGCATGAGAGGCATTTTTATGTGCTCCCGAGTACCCCTACCCAACGAACCCCCCCCAAAAAGATGTTGTGTCTGCAGCAAACGCGGATATAGGCGTGACACCCGCTATTATTGTCCCTTCTGTCCTGACAATCCTGGTCTTTGCATTGGTGAATGTTTGAACGCTACCATACACTAGTTGAGTATTAGCGTAGGGTACAGCATTGCACAGACTAGGCACACTTTCACAGGGTCTCCCAAGATGCCATCGCATTTTGAGAGACCCGAACCTGGAACCGGTTACAGTTATAAAAGTTAGTTACAAAAAAAGTGTAAAAAAAAAAAAAAATATATATAAAATAAAAAAAAATAGTTGTCGTTTTATTGTTCTCTCTCTCTATTCTCTCTCTCTATTGTTCTGCTCTTTTTTTACTGTATTCTATTCTGCAGTGTTTTATTGTTATTGTTATTGTTATTATGTTTTATCATGTTTGTTTTTCAGGTATGTAATTATTTATACTTTATTGTTTACTGTGCTTTATTGTTAACCATTTTTTTGTCTTCAGGTACGCCATTCACAACTTTGAGTGGTTATACCAGAATGATGCCTGCAGGTTTAGGTATCATCTTGGTATCATTCTTTTCAGCCAGCGGTCGGCTTTCATGTAAAAGCAATCCTAGCGGCTAATTAGCCTCTAGACTGCCTTTACAAGCCGTGGGAGGGAATGCCCCCCCCCCCCACCGTCTTCCGTGTTTTTCTCTGGCTCTCCTGTCTCAACAGGGAACCTGAGAATGCAGCCGGTGATTCAGCCAGCTGACCATAGAGCTGATCAGAGACAAGAGTGGCTCCAAACATCTCTATGGCCTAAGAAACCGGAAGCTACGAGCATTTTATGACTTAGATTTCGCCGGATGTAAATAGCGCCATTGGGAAATTGGGGAAGCATTTTATCACACCGATCTTGGTGTGGTCAGATGCTTTGAGGGCAGAGGAGAGATCTAGGGTCTAATAGACCCCAATTTTTTCAAAAAAGAGTACCTGTCACTACCTATTGCTATCATAGGGGATATTTACATTCCCCGAGATAACAATAAAAATGATTTAAAAAAAAAAAAAATGAAAGGAACAGTTTAAAAATAAGATAAAAAAGCAAAAAAATAATAAAGAAAAAAAAAAAAAAAAAAAAAGCACCCCTGTCGCCCCCTGCTCTTGCGCTAAGGCGAACGCAAGCGGCGGTCTGTCGTCAAACGTAAACAGCAATTGCACCATGCATGTGAGGTATCGCCGCGAAGGTCAGATCGAGGGCAGTAATTTTTGCAGTAGACCTCCTCTGTAGATCTAAAGTGGTAACCTGTAAAGGCTTTTAAAGGCTTTTAAAAATGTATTTATTTTGTTGCCACTGCACGTTTGTGCGCAATTGTAAAGCATGTCATGTTTGGTATCCATGTACTCGGTCTAAGATCATCTTTTTTATTTCATCAAACATTTGGGCAATATAGTGTGTTTTAGTGCATTAAAATTTAAAAAAGTGTGTTTTTTCCCCAAAAAATGCGTTTGAAAAATCGCTGCGCAAATACTGTGTGAAAAAAAAAAATGAAACACCCACCATTTTAATCTGTAGGGCATTTGCTTTAAAAAAATATATAATGTTTGGGGGTTCAAAGTAATTTTCTTGCAAAAAAAAAAAAACTTTTTCATGTAAAAAATAAGTGTCAGAAAGGGCTTTGTCTTCAAGTGGTTAGAAGAGTGGGTGATGTGTGACATAAGCTTCTAAATGTTGTGCATAAAATGCCAGGACAGTTCAAAACCCCCCCAAATGACCCCATTTTGGAAAGTAGACACCCCAAGCTATTTGCTGAGAGGCATGTCGAGTCCATGGAATATTTTATATTGCGACACAAGTTGCGGGAAAGAGACAAATTTTTTTTTTTTTTTTTTTTTTTTTTGCACAAAGTTGTCACTAAATGATATATTGCTCAAACATGCCATGGGAATATGTGAAATTACACCCCAAAATACATTCTGCTGCTTCTCCTGAGTACGGGGATACCACATGTGTGAGACTTTTTGGGAGCCTAGCCGTGTACGGGACCCCGAAAACCAAGCACCGCCTTCAGGCTTTCTAAGGGGCGTGAATTTTTGATTTCACTCTTCACTGCCTATCACAGTTTCGGAGGCCATGGAATGCCCAGGTGGCACAAAACCCCCCCAAATGACCCCATTTTGGAAAGTAGACACCCCAAGCTATTTGCTGAGAGGTATAGTGAGTATTTTGCAGACCTCACTTTTTGTCACAAAGTTTTGAAATTTGAAAAAAGAAAAAAAAAAAAAGTTTTTTCTTGTCTTTCTTCATTTTCAAAAACAAATGAGAGCTGCAAAATACTCACCATGCCTCTCAGCAAATAGCTTGGGGTGTCTACTTTCCAAAATGGGGTCATTTGGGGGGGGTTTGTGCCACCTGGGCATTCCATGGCCTCCGAAACGGTGTTAGGCAGTGAAGAGTAAAATCAAAAATTCACGCCCTTAAAAACGCTGAAGGCGGTGATTGGTTTTCGGGGCCCCGTACGCGGCTAGGCTCCCAAAAAGTCCCACACATGTGGTATCCCCATACTCAGGAGAAGCAGCTAAATGTATTTTGGGGTGCAATTCCACATAGGCCCATGGCCTGTGTGAGCAATATATCATTTAGTGACAACTTTGTGCAAAAAAAAAAAAAAAAAAAAAAAAAAGTGTCACTTTCCCGCAACTTGTGTCAAAATATAAAATATTCCATGGACTCAATATGCCTCTCAGCAAATAGCTTGGGGTGTCTACTTTCCAAAATGGGGTCATTTGGGGGGGGGTTGTGCCACCTGGGCATTCCATGGCCTCCGAAACTGTGATAGGCAGTGAAGAGTGAAATCAAAAAGTTACACCCTTAGAAATCCTGAAGGCGGTGATTGGTTTTCGGGGTCCCATACGCGGCTAGGCTCCCAAAAAGTCCCACACATGTGGTATCCCCGTACTCAGGAGAAGTAGCTGAATATATTTTGGGGTGCAATTCCACATAGGCCCATGGCCTGTGTGAGCAATATATCATTTAGTGACAACTTTTTGTAAATATTTTTTTTTTTTTTTTTTTTTGTCATTATTCAATCACTTGGGACAAAAAAAATAAATATTCAATGGGTTCAACATGCCTATCAGCAATTTCCTTGGGGTGTCTACTTTCCAAAATGGGGTCATTTGGGGGGGTTTTGTACTGCCCTGCCATTTTAGCACCTCAAGAAATGACATAGGCAGTCATAAACTAAAAGCTGTGTAAATTCCAGAAAATGTACCCTAGTTTGTAGACGCTATAACTTTTGCGCAAACCAATAAATATACGCTTATTGACATTTTTTTTACCAAAGACATGTGGCCGAATACATTTTGGCCTAAATGTATGACTAAAATTGAGTTTATTGGATTTTTTTTATAACAAAAAGTAGAAAATATCATTTTTTTTCAAAATTTTCGGTCTTTTTCCGTTTATAGCGCAAAAAATAAAAACTGCAGAAGTGATCAAATACCATCAAAAGAAAGCTCTATTTGTGGGAAGAAAAGGATGCAAATTTCGTTTGAGTACAGCATTGCATAACCGCGCAATTAGCAGTTAAAGCGACGCAGTGCCAAATTGGAAAAAGACCTCTGGTCCTTAGGCAGCATAATGGTCCGGGGCTCAAGTGGTTAAGATATAGATTTTCTGGCCGTTCAGGAATGGGAACTGGAGATCGCCTACAGACAGCTGCTAGACTCTGCTCAGCACCAGGGCTGGGCTCCCTTTACCTGGAACTATCAGGAAATACCAGTTGACAACTCTGAAATCCTAGCTGAAGAGTTGGCAATGTGGCAGAGTAACAGTGTGCTTTGCCAACCTGCCCCCGCAGCTATGGACGCGGACGTCTTATGGCGGATGCAGCAAGTGCTGACTGACCTTGAAGATCCTGTTTCTGCATGGGATGATCTTGGATGGAGGAATGTGCCTGTCCAGCAGCATGCCGGAGAATCGGCAGTAGAAAATCTGGAGATTGCCATCCCCAAAGCTGAAGTGCTGACAACAGGGCAGAGCTCTGATAACCTCTGCCCAGCACCGATAGCATCTTCTGGGTTCCACGGACAGGAGATGGTGAACCTCTATCCCCAGACACCAGTTGCAGAGACAGGGGATTTGATAGACTTTTCTGATGAGGAAGAAAAACCTGACGAGCCTCCAGCAGAAGAGCTGGTATCAGGGCCAAACTTCACTGTGCTCTGCCTAGGACCAACAGCAGTATCTGCGGAGTTGCAAGGAACTTCCCCAGCTGAAGTGCTGGTCACCAGACAGAGGGTCCAAGACCTCTGCCCCACACCTGTGGCAGTTCTGGAGGTTCAGGGTGAGAAGGTGGCGATCACTTCCCAGCAGCAGATGCAGGGGGAGAAGGGAGAGGAGGTGTTCGTTGTCCCTCCCCAACAGTCGGCCAGGGTGGAGAAAGTGGTCTTTCCTCCCCAGCAAAGATCTGTGCACCTGGGAGACAGTATCATAGACATGTCGTCCCAGCAGCTAAATGAGGGAACGGAAAAGAAAGCAGCCAGCTCACCTCCCCAATGGCAGCTACACAGTTTGGGAGTGGAGGAATCCAGCTTCCTGCCCCAATGATTAGCCGAAGCGGATGATGTGGAGTCCCCAGCAGAAGTGCTAGCAACAGGGCAGAGTGCTACCAAACTCTGCCCAGCACCGACAATAACTGTGGAGTTCCAGGGAGCTGGGGCAGTCGGCTCATCTCTCCAGCCACATATTACAGAATGTATGGACTTAATGGACTGTTAATCAGAGGAAGTTATAGATTATGCATCACCTGCTCAAGTACTGGCAGCAGGACAGAGTACTGCAGACCCCTGCTCCACACCCGTGGCAGTTTCGGAGGCCCAAGGTGAGAAGGTGACGGTTCCTCTTTCCCAGTGGATTTGAGAGATGCAGGGAGGAGAAGCAGCCATTTCCCCTCCCCAACAAGGGTTCGTACACCTGGGAGACAATACCAGTGAAAGGGAGTTCCAACAGCAGACCAGCTGAAGTGCTGGCAACCGGACAGAGGGTCTAAGACCTCTGCCCCATACCTGCGGCAGTTCTGGAGGCCCAGGGTGAGGAGGTTGCGGTCACTCCAGAGCAGCAGATCAGGACCCAAGGAGAGAATGCAATCGGCACCTCACAACTGCAGCTTGATCTGGTGTCGGTGGATGGGCCTGCTGTTACCACTAGCATAAACCCAGAAGTGCTGGCAAGTGGGCAGATTGCTACCAACCTCTGCCCAGCACCGGCAACAACTACAGAGTTCCAGGGAGCCAGGGCAGTTGGCCTCCCTCCCCAACAGTTAGCCGGAGCAGATGGTGTGGGGTTTCCAGCAGAAGGGCTGGCAACAGGGCAGAGTGCTGTTGGCCTCTGCCCTCAACTAACAGAGGACGGATTTCCTGTAAAGGTGGATGGGACTTCAGTCTCCACCTCTATACCCCAGGGATGCTGGGCAGTCAGCCCAGATACCCAACAGCATGATGGACTGAGCCCAGCCACCCTGTCTTCTCTCCTGCAGCTAAAGGGACTCCAGGGGGAAGGACCAGTCCGCACTTCTCCCCAGCAGCGGGTATGTTCTATAAGAGAGGCAGAGGTTGGCTGGGTGAGTAATGCTCTGTTTTGAACAATTTATTTGGGGTACTGTGTGGGTACAGGCATTAGAGGACTGGAACTATGGACTAACTTCGGCGTCAACCCATCTGGGGTCTCCTCCTGTGTTAGTCTTCTGCCAAAAGAGGAGAGATGTGACAGGAGGGCCCGTGGAACCAAGAATCCGTTGGGAAACCCATGTTTCAGCTCCCCATGCACCTCTTATGTCTAATGCAGAGTACACACGGTCAGACTTTTCTATCAGACTGGTCCGACGGACCGAGTCCGGCAGACAATCTGATCGTGTATGGGCTTCATCGGACCTTCAGCGGACTTTTCCAGTCGAAAATCTGACGGACTTTAGATTTGGAACATGCTCGTAACTCCACCGGACCCAGAAATCCGCTCGTCTGTATGCTAGTCCAACAGACAAAAAACAATGCTAGGGCAGCTATTGGCTACTGGCTATCAACTTCCTTATTTTAGTCCGGTGTACGTCATCACATACGAATCCATCGGACTTTGGTGTGATCGTGTGTAGGCAAGTCCGTTCGTTAAAAAGTCAGTCGGAAGTCCGTCAAAAGTCTGTTGAAAGTCCGTCGGAAAGACCGTCAGACCAGTCTGGTCAATAGTGTACTCCCATTTGTAGAAGACAGGCCAACTCCTGCTGGAGCTCCTGCTATTGTGTTAAGGTGTCCTGTGTTTATACTTATGATAATGTATAATCTACTGTGTGAAGATCGGTGACAACAAGTCTGACCTGTAGTGAAATCCTGATTAATCATAACAATGCCCAGGAGGGCACGGAGTCACATCGCCTGCTTTAAGGGATTAGTTAATTAGCTCATGTTAATTCTGTTTCGTTACAACCCCAGTTAGAATTACTTTTGACGCCCTTCGCTCCTCACACAAACTACTGCTACAGGAACATTTTCGCTATCTTCAGCTTCATCATTTTATTCAGAAACTCCTCAAGTCCAACTCGACACCTTACTGTTTTAAGCCTTTGAGAGCATATGCAGGACGCACCCACACTCCACAGGTATTATCTCCTTGATATACTCTTCAATTATATCCTCTAGGAAACCTCTGATGCGCCCGTTCCAACAACACTGGAAACGCAAATTAGCGGTGGAGTTGGAGCTGGCGGATTGGCAGACTATGCTCCAAGCTGCTTCAAAGATTTCCAAAAATCTAGTCACTCTAGAAAATACCTATAAGGTCATTTACCACTGGTACTATACACCTGCAGGCCTAGCATGAATAATTCCCCAATATTCATCAACCTGCTTTCGCTGATGTTCCCAGCCAGGGTTGATGTCTCATATCTGGTGGTACTGCCCCAGGGCGACTAGGCACTTTTACAAACATTACTCCATTCTTATGTAAAGTAAAACCCCTGCGAAGCCCTTTCTTTTCAAACCTATAGAATCCTTATAATGAGCAGAACACAAGTTGGCAATGCATCTCTTTGTTGCAACCAAATTGACTGTAGTCAAAGCCTGGAAAACTTCTGCACTCAGTTTTGAAGCATCCTTGGATATCCTATACTCACCCTTCACGCTTTGACCAAACATTACGGACACTATGATACTTTCAGAAACGTTACCCCCTGAGACCACTCTCGCTTTCTTTTCTTTCTTACTTTCTTTTTACATTTCGATATTTTCACCCCTTTCCTCTTTAGCTGAAGAGGTCCTCCTTCTACAACATCTCTCTCTATATCACAACAGACTGACAGCCTCATGCCTTAACAGTCGTGAGTGGATAATAATTCAGTGTCTTTCTCTATAGTTTTGAGGCTTGGTTGCCTCCAAGTCTTCTGTTTAGTGGTTATTGTTTCTACAGACTGTTATGCCTTTTTTCAAAGAACACTTGAACACTATCTTAATACAATAGTTCAGCTTACCTACTGTAATAATTTGCTCACTGTAACTGCCTTTTACCCCACATCGGATTTAAACCCTAAGTTTTGTTACATGTATTGGGTTTATTTTACAGTTTGTCAGTCAGTTTTCATATATCCATGTTACTTACTAATAAAAACCTTTGTAAAAGAAATATTTGTGAGTAGAAATAACCACTATAGGAAAATCAGCCTATGTTGCATTACTGTGAATAAATATTTTCTTAAGGGCAGAACAAGACTTTGCATGCTGGTGTTTTTTAATGCAAAATCACAGATACTTGACATATACTTAAGTAAGCTGATAATTCTGCACTCTTAGGGCACCAAGGAGAAAAGTTTAACTTCATTAAATGTGATCAGATTTTCCAGTAGTGCTTTCAATGTGAGGGATCATTTATTTAAAACTGGTCATTTGGTGTGTTTTACTTCTGAAAGATATGATTCCTTCACTGAAATTATCATTCTATCATTCTGTTTATGACAAGCATTGGAAGAGCATCTAGTTGAACAGAAGATGGCACCACTATATAATTAAAGTGGAGTGTTTAGATTCTGCCTAATTTTTCCCCTGCAGACTAAAATATTAAAGTACTGTACACTGTCTGTTTAGTTGTAGATTACATTACAGTTTATGTTGGTTGTCCCTTTTATAAATAACCCTTCTCCCTGCCCCAATCCCTATGCATCAATGTCATACTCATGGGCCATGGATCGTTCACTTTTTACTAAATATATTTTACTTACACTATATCATCTGAGATCAGCTTGTAATAAGACTGTTGAAGCAGTGGATTACCTTCCAGTGCAAAAACCCTGATAAAATAATCAAATACATTTGATTACATAATAAAACAATACATTTGTATTAAGTTTTATGAACATTTGTGCAGTAATATGCTCAAAACATGACTCCATTACTATTTAATGTTTCCGCAGCCACCAGAACAATGATTGTTGAGTTCTGAGTGGTGAATAGACAAATAAGTAAATAAGACAGAAGCACAATATTTTAGTACAGATATGCAGGTGCATCTCAAAAAATTAGAATATCATAAAAAAGTTAATTTATTTCAGTAATTCAATTCAAAATATTATATAGATTCATTATACACATAGGGGGTCATTTACTATAGCGCTATGGCGCTAATTCGCGCTAAATTGCCGTGAATTAGCGCTAATTCGCGGCAATTTGCGAAAACGGTATTCACTATAGCGCTGGTGAGAAAATTCTCCCAAAATCGAATTTACTATAGCTCCCTGAATCTAAATAGTGCCCAAACCCTTACTCTGCTAAAACCTAGAGAATTGCACATGGAAATAATGTTTAGAACATGATATAATTGTCTAAATGGTACTGAAATATGCGGTATATTATTTAAAGATTATCTGCTTTTAAACTGTGTGAAAAAGTGATTTCTACACTGAAATATCTTTAAAAGTCTGAAAAGTGAAAAATTCCCCGTTTTGGACAACTAGGTGCCAACACAACTGAGCATGCTCAGAACTGAAAATAACTCTCATTTTATCTCCAGTGTCTTTTTTACCTGGAGCTATAGTAAATACCAAAATGAGAGCTAATTAGAGAACATTTTTTGGAAGTTAAAATCTGCTCTAATTTAGTCCAAATGAAGTTTCAGTCACTGATTCTAATGGAACAATTCTAACTTTCACAAAAAACCTTTTAATGTTGAGATGAAATGTATCTTTCTGTGAAATAAATTTTCCTTTGCAACATTGTTGCTTCTACTTAAAATATTTTGATTTTAAGAATGCTACAATGTGGAATGTTTTGATAAAATATATTTTTCTCTGTCACTTTCACTTGTTACTCTTCATCTCACAACAATCTTTAACCTAAACTCACACAGGTGTCTTTATAATCCACAAACAATACCATTGCTGATGCAAATTTAAAATGAATCACATTTTTTTTGTGCTTTTTATTATTTCCAAATATTCATAATTTGAGCCCAAAAAATGTGATATGTGTACCAACATCAGAAATCAAAATGTAATTCCCAAAAATTTGAGGGAAATATTCTACTCTCACCCACAAAAAAAACACCAAATATCACAGAATAAATCAAGAAGAATAACTCTTGAGTAATGTAATTCCATCACTTGTATGTCCATAGAAATGCAGTATTTATGTGTTTTTATGTGTATTTATGTGTAGTTATGTGTAGGAGGGTCTCACACGTGACAGCTCCGAGGCTTAGAGGTTAGAACTTCTGCTTAGTATCCCTGAGGGTCTGGGTTCAAATCCCAACCATGTTACTTCATGTAAAGAAGTTGTCTCATCTCCCAGGTCCTATAATTATGTCTAAATGTAGTAGTTATGTGTAGGAGGGTTCCACCACCATTGTAAGTCTTTTCCAGATACACTGTTTAGCCAAAAGTATTGGGACACCTGCCTTTACACACACATGAACTTTAATGGCAGCCCAGTCTTAGTCCGTAGGGTTAAAATTTGATTTGGTCCACCCTTTGCAGCTAGAACAGCTTCTGGGAAGGCTGTCCACAAGGTTTAGTCTGCCTATGGGAATGTTTGATCATTTTTTCAGAAGTGCATTTGTGAGGCCAGGCACTGATGTTGGATGAGAAGGCCTGGCTCGCAGTCTCTTCTCTAATTCAGCCAAAGGGTGTTCTATCAGGTTGAGGCCAGGGCTCTGTGCAGGCCAGTCAAGTTTCCCCACCCCAAACTTGCTCATCCATGTCTTTATGGACCTTGCTTTGTGCACTGGTGTGCAAACATGTTGGAACAGGAAGGGGCTTTCCCCAAACTGTTCACACAAAGTTGGGAGCATGAAATTGTCCAAAATGTCTTGGTATGCTGATGCCTTAAGAGTTCACTTAACTGGAACTAAGAGGCCAAGCCCAACTCCTGAAAAACAACCCCACATCATAATTACCCCTCCACCAAATCATTTGGACCAGTGCACAAAGCAAGGTCCATAAAGACATGGATGAGTGATTTTGGGGTGGAGGAACTTGACTGGCCTGCACAGAGTCCTGACCTCAACACAACAGAACACCTTGGGGATGAATTAGAGAGGAGACTGTAGGTCAGGCCTTCTCGTCCAACATCAGTGCCTGGCCTCACAAATGCACTTGGAAGAATGGTCAAACATTCCCATAGACACACTCCTAAACCTTGTGGACAAGAAGAGTTGAAGCTGTTATAGCTGCAAAGGGTGGGCCAAATGAGTTTTGAACCCAATACTAATACTGGGATGCCATTACAGTTCATGTGTGTTTAAAGGCAGGCATCCCAATACTTAGGCCAATATATTGTATATTGCTTGTGACACTGAGCATGGCTATGGACTTAGGGCTTGTTCACACCACAGAGATGCAGAGAACATGTGTGGGGATGCCTGATGGGTAAGTGGGTAGCAGTTCTGTCTAGCAGCACCTGGGATGTTGGTTCAATTCTCCAACATGCTAATCCTTGTGTTGAAGTTTATATGTTATCCCTGTGTGGGTTTCTCACCACAATCCAAAGACATGCTGGCATTTTATTTGTCTCCTGTCGAAATAGGTTCTAATGTAAGAACGTTAATTTTGGACTTCATATTGGAAGCTCATTGCAACCAGGGACTGATGTTAATGTTTATTAGCACTAATCATGCCCAGGGACTTGGACAATTCAAATTTTAGGGTTTACACTGCATGGGTACATATGCTTAGAAAACTGTTGCTTTGTTTATGTGGATGCAAATGGACTTTGATCTTTGTCCTGTAGTTGGAGATTTGATGCACATAGCCAAGGGCTAACAGAGTTGCGAACACTATTATGTGTTCCTGCCCATCAGGTGCAATCACTTTAGACACATGAAGAGACAGATTGAAAGATACTGGTGGGCGTGTACTTCTATTGGGTGTGTCAGTGTGCTAACAATACAACCTCTCTTATATAAAGGCCTGCAGTAGGGGGTTCGTTTGGCCTGAGAAGGTCAGGTTTTTTGCTGTGATTTGTGGGGGAGAAGGAATGCTATTGGGAGATTTGATGAAATTCTTGTGCATTTTTTCACTCAAAAGTGGGTTTATGTGGCCATGCTGTCAATGTTGTGTGTGTATTGTTCCTGTCTGATCATGCAAACATCGTTAGGAAGCATCTGCTGACCTACTCTTTTTTTTATCTCGTTTAATCATGTACACCGAAATGCAGCTTCCAGCAGAACATGGTCACCAATGTATGTATGTGTGGATTGTGGGCTGGTGACGGGTGTTTTGAATAAGTCTTTTGTAATATGTGGGAATGCTTTGTAAGAATGACTGTTAAGTATGTTTCTATAATCTTGCAGATAACAATGTGATGTGTTGCCCATTATACACAGAAATTAAAGCTGTGTCCACTCTAAGGTTTTGTCTAATTTTAGATTGTAAGCTCCTATGAGCAGAGCCCTTAAAATCCCATTGCTAAATGTAGCACCATATATCCTGTCCAAAATTTTTTGAAACTAGTAAATGTAATTTTTTGTTTTTCTGCTGGTAAAATAAAAGAACATTATTGAGCCTTGTTGTGGTGTTTTGTTTTTTTTTTTTTTTTCTTTCTTCTCTTTAGTTTGTGGGTGGTGGTTTTGGGAAAGTGCAATATCTCTTATATTTTATTTCAATATGTATTTGTGCACCAAAAAACTAATCTCTTTGCCCTGGTTCACATTGATGCTACTTTGAAATCGCACTACTTCACTTGAAGTAGCACGATTTCAAAGTAGCAAGGTCAGCGTGATTTTAGGTGCTACTTGATAGACATCCGTGTGGCTTCATACACAAATGTCTATTGAAGTCGCACCAGAAATTGGCAAAAGTAGCGCAGGAACTACTTTAGCAAATTGATGCGGTGCCACAAAAAAAATGTTGCATCGATTGGAACAGTGCCATTGCTGCCAATAGTCATGCGATTTGATCTCTCAAATTGCATGACAAATTGCTCCAATGTAAACCTAGGCTTCTGCACACCTGCAAGTAAATGATAAAGGTAGAATCTTTATATAACGGCTGTGGAGAATTGCAGGTAATGAATTCAGCTGGTGGATAGGCAATGTTTGTGTCAGCTTTAGTTCACATTGGTGCGATTTGACATGTCAAAGCGGTGACAATTGCACTGTTTTAATTGGTGTGACTTTGGGGTGCAATTTGTATTGATATCAGTGCAGAAACCTGCACAGATGTCTCTGAAATTGCCCCTGCAGTCAGGACTGACATGCGGGAATGAAAGTGTGTGATTTCAGCTGAACGATTTCCTCCTGCTGCTAACCCAGGGACACCATTTCTTATCGAATGCCTTTAAATATCATAAGTAGAAATACAAATTTGCATATCTGAAAATAATAAAATTCTAATAGTGGTTGCGATCAAGAGTGTAGTTTCGCCTTCTGACCCAGAAATAAGTCATTGTAATCACCTAGAAGTTCCTGTGCTGGTCAAGATCTCCATCTAGGTGGACATGGCGAAGTCCCTCTTTAGCAAAGAGGAGGTGCGGCTCATTTTCCGGATAAGGGTATGATATGTACTTGTGCTTAATCAATGTGGGGGTGGATTTGGTAGTTAGATTTGGTGTGGGTGGGGTTCATTGATTTGTTTGGCATCCCCACACATTTGCTTCTGGCCCATGTGCACACATCACTTCCTGCATTTGTTCTGCTGATGTAAATGCAAGTATAAATGAGAGCTCCTTTCTATTAAAATATATATGACTTGTTTCACAGTTGGGCGACTTTGGACTTCCGAGTTGCTTGACAAGTTGTACCCCCATGATTCTTAATGAGAACTAGGGATGGGCCGAACATCCCCCCTGTTTGGTTCGCAGCAGAACATGCGAACAGACTAATAAATTTGTGCGAACACCATTAAAACCGCTTCCCGCCCGCCGTACGCCAAATGATGTCCTCGGCTTTGAGCGGGGATATCTGAGTGATGCCTGTAGCTACAGACATCATCCAGATATCTTTTTTTAGAGCCTGCGAATCTGCACACCATAAGAATGATCATAGTGGCTGTTCCACTGCTTGATCATTCTAACAGGAGGCGAGAGGGGACGTCCCCCCCCTCCCGCCACCCTCCGATGCTTGTACCGACTTACCGCTACGATCGGTGAGTCGGTCACAGGATCCGCCAGCCCCGGATGTTTAGCATAGAGATTTCTGGTGGACCAGATGGTCGCCGGAATCTCTATGATCGTTCGGAGGCCGGGCGTGATGTTATGACGTCACGCCCGGCCTCTGTATTAAAAAAAAAACGGCGCCGCTTCGGCTGGGAAGCAGAGATGGTTTTTTTTTTTTTTGGTTTTTTTTTCAGGCTTCTAAGCCTAGAGGTGAGATGTGGGGTCTTATTTACCCCACATCTCACTGTAAAGAGCACCTGTCATCAAAAAAAGTTTTTTGGGAAAAAAAGTGTCAAGCTAAAATAAAAAAAGTAAAATTAACAATAAAAAAAAAAACAACTTTTAAAGTGCCCCTGTCCCTGTGAGCTCGCATGCAGAAGCGAACGCATACATAAGTCCCGCCCACATATGAAAATGTTGTTCAAACCACACATGTGAGGTGTCGCCACGAACGTTAGAGCGAGAGCAATAATTTTGGTCCTGGACCTCCTCTGTAACTCAAAACATGTAACCAGTAAAAAATTTTAAAGCGTCGCCTAAGGGGATTTTCAAATAGCGAAGTTTGGCGCCATTCCACGAGCGTGTGCAATTTTGAAGCGTGACATGTTGGGTATCTATTTACTTGGCGTAACTTCATCTTTCACATTATGCAAAAACATTGGGCTAACTTTCTTGTTTTTTTTTTAAAGCCCAAAACAGTTTTTTTTCCCAAAAAAACGCATTCGAAAAATTGCTGTGCAAATACCGTGCTAGATAAAAAGTTGCAATGACCGCCATTGTATTCTCTAGGGTCTCTGCTAAATTTGGGGGTTCTATGTAATTTTCTAGCCAAAAAATTTGGATTTTTACATGTAAGAGAGAAATGTCAGAATTGGCCTGGTAGGCAAGTGGTTAAAGTCTATGGGACACGAACATGAATAATCAAAAGTGCTAATTTTAAAGGCTTATATGCATGGTATTGTCATAAAAAGTGTTTAGGGACCTGGGTCCTGCCCCAGAGGACATGTATCAATGCAAAAAAGTTTTAAAAATGGCTGTTTTTTCGGGAGCAGTGATTTTAATAATGCTTAAAGTGAAACAATAAAAGTGTAATGTTCCTTTAAATTTCGTACCTGGGGGGTGTCTATAGTATGCCTGTAAAGGGGCGCATGTTTCCCGTGTTTAGTACAGTCTGACAGCAAAATGACATTTCAAAGGAAAAAAGTAATTTTTTTTCTCTGTGTCTTGCCGAGAAAGTGCTGCGCTTGCGCAGTACCAATGACTAGCAGCCGCCGAAAATAGCCAAAGATGAAAATCTTCAATCATCTGTACACGGCGCCTGCGCCCTGGGTCCAGGCTGAAGCCCCACCATCCAAGTGGACCTAGAGGGGGAATAAAAAAGTACCGAGCAAAGCGAGGCCGTGCCCGAAGCGTGGGGAGCGAAGTGAGCCCGCGGGGGACCCTTTTACAGGCGCCGTGTACAGCTGATTTCTTCTCTATTTCGCTGAAGATGAAGTGAAGACGGCGCAGCTGAGGAAGATGCCGGACGAGAAGACCGGATGAAGAACCAGAAGAACCAGAAGAACAAGAAGAAGAAGAAGATGGAGGAAGAAACTGAAGGAAGATAGATGAAAGAAGATAGAAAATAGAAGAAAGAAGAAGCATTTAAATAAAGGAAATGTCAAAAACTGTCTCTTGTCATTTTTAACATTTTTGACATTTTTTTGGTGAAATGGTAGGGGTACTTTTGTATCTCCTTACCATTTCACACAGGGGGGAAGGGCCGGGATCTGGGGGTCCCCTTGTTAAAGGGGGCTTCCAGATTCCGATAAGCCCCCTGTCCGCAGACCCCCAAAACCACCGGGCCAGGGTTGTGGGGATGAGGCCCTTGTCCTCATCAACATGGGGAAAAGGTGCTTTGGGGGGCTACCCCCAAAGCACCCTCCCAATGTTGAGGGCATGTGGCCTGGTACGGTTCAGGACCTGCGGCCTGCCAGGTTGCGTGCTCGGATAAGGGTCTGGTATGGATTTTTGGGGGTACCCCACGCCATTTTTTTTTTTTAATTTTGGCGCGGGGTTCCCCTTAAAATCCATACCAGACCTGAAGGGTCTGGTATAGATTTTGAGGGGGACCCCACGCCAATTTTTTTTTTTTAATTTTGGCCGGGGTTCTCCTTAATATCCATACCAGACCTGAAGGGCCTGGCATGGAATTTAGGGGGACCCCCACATCATTTTTTTTTAAATTTTGGTTCGGGGTTCCCCTTTGGGGAATTCCCATGCAGTTTTTAGCAATGAACTTTTATGTGTATTGTCGAGCCGGCAATTCAGTATAGCCGCGAGTAGTTTTAAATAACTTTTTTTCCTTTCAAATGTCATTTTGCTGTCAGACTGTTCTAAACTCGGGAAACATGCGCCCCTTTACAGGCATACTATAGACACCCCCCAGGTACAAAATTTAAAGGAATATTACACTTTTATTGTTTCACTCAAAGCATTATTAAAATCACTGCTCCCGAAAAAACGGCCGTTTTTAAAAAAAAATTTGGCATTGATTCATGTCCCCTGGGGCAGAACCCGGGTCTCCAAACACTTTTTATGGCAAAGAAGTTGCATATAAGCCTTCAGTGAGAACTTTGGATTTTGCAGGTTCGAGCCCCACTGACTTCCACTATTCCAGCATATGTGATCTGACAGGCATTATTGCCGCAATAGCGCTGCTTTCCATTTGCATTAGCGCTGACTTTCTGAGAGTTGTCTTCCTGGCCTTTTTTGAGAGTTATTTTTTGGTACTGCAGGAGAATTTTTTGGCGCTATAGTAAATGACCCCCATAGTGATATATTTCAAGCATTGCTTTCTTTTAATTTTGATGATTATGGCTTACAGCTAGTGAAAGCCCAAAATTCAGTATCTCAAAAAATGTGAATATTACATAAGACCAATAAAAAAAAGGATTTTTGAATACAGAAATGTTGGCTTACTGAAAAGTATGTCCATGTACAGTATAGTATGCACTCAATACATGGTCGGGGCTCCTTTTGCATAAATTACTGCATCATTGCGGCGTGAAACGTAAGTAGGAACGTTTCCGTAAAACGTGGTATTATTGGCACGACTTTCAATGTTCACAAGACTTTGCTTCATACCTGTCTTCTCAGGTCGTACAGGCTCCGGCCCAGTAATGATTAAAGTGAATGTAAACCCTCACATATACCCGGTGAAGTGAACAGCCTCAGATGATACACAGAGATGAAACAAATCTCCCTACATAAGTTTTACATGTATATCTGCTGTCTTCAGCTTGCTATATTCTTTAGAAAGTGCACATCGTGTAAGACTATTTCTTCCTGTTCAGCACTGGGAGTGTAGTCTTGGCATACACTGTGTGACAGCTGATTGGAGGAAAGGCACCCCCCCCCCCCTCCACATAGGCAGAGGAAGGAAGCAATATGCAGAGCTGTGCTATGAATAGACAAGCTTTCTGCTAATCTCTTTATAGCACCCACCCCGACACAATATTCAGGCAGGTCTTATCTTGATTGTCGGAGAACTTGTCAGACATTATCATACTGATAACAGAAAAACGGAGCAGCAGATAGATACAGGATTTAGGGTTTTGGAGGGAGACAAGAAAACACTACAGATATATGTGCTTAGGTCAAATTTCATGATTCAGGTTTACATCCACTTTAACTACTCTGTGCCTTTTGGCTTTCTAGGTGAGCACCAGTCCCTGTACCCTCTATCCCCACCCCTTCCCACTTCCCTTTTTTCTCACTAATTTTACCCTGCTCCCCATATCTGTTATAATTTTGGTTTTAAAAACGCTCTTTTGGCTTAAGCCTGCATGGGTCAGATTATGCACTTGTACGGTGTGGTCATGAATTATATGTTCTAGGGGCCTTGTTTTGCACTAATGTTTTCCATGTAATCAGGTCTTTAATGGTTTCAGAGACGTAAAAAAGATGACACAGTTCTGGATGTGTATTGACCTTTGTATTTACAGTTATTTACAGTTTTGCATAAATAATGATATTTGAAGCGCTTCACAATGTGCATGAAAATGAATATATAAGAATAAATATAAATATAAATAGTCAAATAAATCCAGCGGTGAGTAAAAATTCCTAAAAAATCCAGCAATCAAAATAGTGTAAAATTATAAAAAATTAGTGACACCAAATGTGTAAAAAAATTCACATAAAAAATCCACATAAAAATAAATATATAGGGATGTATTCAGAAGGTTCAATTATACAGGTGTAGAATCCTGATTGGTATAGAGCTTTTGATCACTAGCAAAGCTGTTTAAAAACACTTGCTTAATCAAGGTGCTCATTGACCTTCATAGTAACAATGTGCTTTTTGCTTCTATTCACAACCAATGTGAGAATCATAAACAGGCAGATAAGAGAAAAAAAACAATCATTGTGCAATAGTTAGGATACCAAGGTACACAGGCAAACTTCAATCCACTCACGTGTGCCTTATAATGATAAGGCATATGCAGGTTTTACTATAGCAGTCAGCCGCCTTAGACAGGAGCAGATTCAGTGCAGTACACTGTGTGATACTGCTGATCTGCACAGAGCGTCCTTGGCTCCTCCCACGCGTTACATCACAGTCACGTGACTTTTTCAAGGATAATACAAGCTCTGACGGACTCAGCTTTATAGCACAACAGCAGAGTGGTTGCCATGGCTACAGCATGAGTTTATAACAAATAAACCTGCGCTAACAATTTACTAAAAATCATTAAAGGGGTTGTAAAGTTGTTTTTTTTTTTTTTTTAAAATAACAAACATGTTATACTTACCTTCACTGTGCAGCTCGTTCTGCACAGAGTGGCCCCGAACCTGGTCTTCTGGGGTCCCTCGGCGGCTGTTTCAGCTCCTCCCCGCAAGCATTTACCACCTTCATGCGAGCTCCCTCGCACGGTGGTGAGTGCTTGCGGGCGCGCTCCCGTGATACAGCCGGCGGCTATAGCCGCTCGCTGTATCACTCGGCCCCGCCCCCGGCGCGCCGCGTCATCGGATGTGATTGACAGCAGCGCGAGCTAATGGCTGCGCTGCTTTCAATCCATCCACTGCAGCCAATCAGCGACCAGGCTGAGCTGCAATGAAGCTGACGAGGACGAGGAGCGAAGATTCGAGGCGTCAGGTAAGTAAAACGGGGGGGCTGGGGGCGGCGGTACTGTCAAAAGTTTTTTCACCTTAATGCATAGAATGCATTAAGGTGAAAAAATTTTTACCTTTACAACCCCTTTAATTAACTGTACCAAAACCAAATCATAAATAATCTATACAAATAATAGTGAATGTGAGAAATGTGTAAAAAATATTGATAATGTATACCATACACAATTAACCGCGCACTGGGTGAAATCGTGCATGAAATGCACTAATAAGGAAAAAATATGCAAAGTGAAAGAGGACAAATCGCAAATATATGTGATGAACAAGCGCGACTATGAAGTGATATAGTGTCATTAAACTAATGCAAAAATTATATAAAATAAAAGCACTCTCATAAATGGTGAATGACAATGAAGTAAGCCTCTAAACAATCATAGACGCCAAGTGAAAAAATGAAAGTCAATTGCATCCAAATTTACAAATGATGGAATATCCATAGCTTTAAGAAGCTCCTTCACAGAAGGGACAGATGGCAGACTTCCAGCATATTCATCCGCAGGATGATATATGGCTACCGATATGCTGATGTTAAAGATGGTTGGGACCATAGAACTCGCGTTCCACCAAAAAAGAAGGGAAAAATATATAGCATAAAACCTTAGGATAGCATAAGGTCACCTGCGCATATATGCGCTACTCACAAGACCGGCATGCAGAGCAGGCATTCAGATAGTTGGTCGGTTCGCCGCTGATCGGCGTGCGTTCCACCAAAACAGGAAGTGATGTCACTGATACTGGTTAGCAGACGTAGGCAGGATGTTACGTCGACGCGTTTCGCCCCTCCCCCAGGGCGTTATCAAAGACTGGGGGAGGGGCGAAACGCGTCGACGTAACATCCTGCCTACGTCTGCTAACCAGTATCAGTGACATCACTTCCTGTTTTGGTGGAACGCACGCCGATCAGCGGCGAACCGACCAACTATCTGAATGCCTGCTCTGCATGCCGGTCTTGTGAGTAGCGCATATATGCGCAGGTGACCTTATGCTATCCTAAGGTTTTATGCTATATATCGTTGGTTTATCAAAACCACGATTCCATGTGTAAAAAACACAGTGTGTAAAAAGTAAAAAATATATATATATTGATATCTCTAATCACGTTTACTTTTTCAACTCCCTCCAGTGGTCACAATTGGTATAACATCTCACAGAGGGAATATATGGCAAAGCGTTGTCTCTAATGGTTTTGATAATTGACCAGTGCCCCATGATATCACAAAAATGGGGTATCCACATGCTCTGCTCATAAATGTATGGAAAACAGAGTAAACAAGATGACATGATATATATATATATATATATATATATATATATATATATATATATATATATATATAAAATATACATATATAAAATTAAAATAAGATATGATATAAGAAATAGGGAAATAATATTAAAATGTAAAATTAAAATCTAAAAATTCCATGATAGAATATTCATATGAATTACATGTCTAATAAAAGTAGGTTTTAACAGGATTGAAGTATATGAAGGAAGCAGAATGATGACAAACTCATGCTGTAGCCATGGCAACCACTCTGCTGTTGTGCTATAAATCTGAGTCCGTCAGAGCTTGTATTATCCTTGAAAAAGTCACGTGACTGTGATGTAACGCGTGGGAGGAGCCAAGGACGCTCTGTGCAGATCAGCAGTATCACACAGTGTACTGCACTGAATCTGCTCCTGTCTAAGGCGGCTGACTGCTATAGTAAAACCTTCATATGCCTTATCATTATAAGGCATACGTGAGTGGATTGAAGTTTGCCTGTGTACCTTGGTATCCTAACTATTGCACAATGATTGTTTTTTTTCTCTTATCTGCCTGTTTATGATTCTCACATTGGTTGTGAATAGAAGCAAAAAGCACATTGTTACTATGAAGGTCAATGAGCACCTTGATTAAGCAAGTGTTTTTAAACAGCTTTGCTAGTGATCAAAAGCTCTATACCAATCAGGATTCTACACCTGTATAATTGAACCTTCTGAATACATCCCTATATATTTATTTTTATGTGGATTTTTTATGTGAATTTTTTTACACATTTGGTGTCACTAATTTTTTATAATTTTACACTATTTTGATTGCTGGATTTTTTAGGAATTTTTACTCACCGCTGGATTTATTTGACTATTTATATTTATATTTATTCTTATATATTCATTTTCATGCACATTGTGAAGCGCTTCAAATATCATTATTTATTCTTTTTAAGTGACTCTGAAAACACTCTTTTGATAGCAGCCTCACTTGGTTTTATGTGTAATTATCAGCTATTTAGCATCACAGCGCTTTGTGTTTTATATATATATTTTTTCCACTTATTTTTCAGTTTTTTCACATATAGCTGCAGTGATGGATATTTTTGATTTTATTGAAAAACGCACAATTAATTTGGAAAATGTTTTTTCCACTGCACCTAGCACCGATAAGGGTGATCTAGACACCAATTTTAGGAAATTCGGCCACCTAATGGAAAAAAAGGTGAGCCTATGGTGGGACATAGTTGCTCATGAACAATACATTAAAGATAAAATTGTCCCGAGAAGATTGAGATGGGATGTACCTATCTGTGATGGTTTGACAGATCAAGACGCAACTAATGAGTGGTATAAATTTTTTAACGATAAAGGTCTGGGTCTAGTACATTTTGCCTTAAAAAGGAAACAAAGGAAATTAAACATGATTAACCAGCAAATTGCTGAATGCAAAACCACACTGGACCCTTTTAAAGAGACAGCACCTTTTTCATCACTAACTCAACAACTGAATAAAGTGTTAGAACAGAAAGATGTTGAATTGAAACAAAGGAAAAAGAGAAAATACCTCAGAGATACCAATGATTATCAGTTAGAACAGGTTTTCAATTGGCAAATCAATGCCAAACAAGGTAAAACTGGGTCTATAGCCTCATCACCAGATAGAGAGGTGAGGATAGTTAGCCCCAGGAGAAATACATATTATAGGACTCCAGAAAGGAGATCCAGGACACCAGAAACCCCAAGATATAACCAACAGAAACAATGGGAACAAAGTAACACACATGACAATGGATCAAGAACACCAAAACCTTGGTGGAGGAACAAAACAAAAAATAAATCACCAAGAAGACCTTACTGGAAAAATAATGCCAATAAAAGACCAAACAAACCCCACTATCCACCCTACAATCAATCAAGATCGCACCAATCAGGTAATGAATCGCAATATGATCAGGTGGAAAATGGCAGGTACCCCAGGTATGGGGAACAAGGATACTATCAACATTCAACTAGAACTGAACCAAGAGAAAATCAATATAATTCCAGAAATGACCCCAGAAACTCCTACCAACAACCTTATAGGGATCAGCCAAGGGATTATCGGTATGATCAGGATAGGAGAGATCATAGGGACCAACAACAGAGCAATGGTGAATCTCGAGACCACCAGTCCAATGGTAATAGGAATGGGACCAGAGAATACGACCAATACAGATATCCTGATAGGAGGAGCCCATTGCCTACCACCAATAGATACGAGCCTCTTAGAAATTACATAGAGGAAGAACAGTCAAGATCTTTTTTAGATTTCCGCAGAAACGAAGATCCCCCACCCCTACAGGAATATACAAACAGAGAAAGAAGTCCAAACACCATAAAAGGGGATGCAGAGCAGGATGGCAAACCCAAAAGAAAAAGAGAGTACTAGGGGAAGGCATCTACAACCTCAGCGGCAAAGAGCCCACACGAGCGGAATTAATCACACTGGACAAAGGCCTTAAATATGCACCAAAAAAGAATCTGGACAAATTCCAGATGTATATTGACATACAAAAATACACCAGGAAATTGAATATCAAGAAATACTTATTATCCAGACCACCATCTACATTGAACAAAGGAGTGGAACTTGGCAGAGGAGTACAGCATAGTGATTTAAGAAATAAGTCACTATTCAATCCACCCTCTACAAATAATGAACATATTGAGGTGTTTAAAAAAATGGTGATCAAAGACCTGGAACAACTCAAGTTCAGTAGAATCTCGGAATCCCAGCATATACAACAAGGTATAAAACAATTGGAAGCAAATAAAGATATTATAATTAGACCGGCCGACAAAGGGGGCGCCATTGTAGTACTAACTAAGGAATACTACCACCAGGAACTGATGGGACAACTTAACGATAATAACACATATCTGAAACTCAGTAGCAATCCTACTAGAGAATACAAACGAGATCTGTCCTCTTTGATTCAAAAAGGAATCAACAAAAATATTCTATCCAAAAAAGAATCTAGATATTTAGTACCGGATACATGTAGAGTTCCAATCATTTACACCATCCCGAAGATCCATAAGAATGCTGAGGCACCACCAGAAAGACCCATCATTAATGGGATTCAATCGATCAATGCAAGACTAGGGGAATATGTGGACAAATTCTTGCAACCCCTAGTACCTAACACCAAAGCCTATCTGCGTGATACCAAACATTTATTACAAATATTAAAATCTCTGACCCTGGACCCTAATGGAAGATATCTGTTAGCAACTGCTGATGTTGCTTCACTGTACACAATAATTGAACATAGCGATGCAATAGAAGCATCTAAATGGGCTATGGATTCATTCAGCCATCTCATTTCTAAACAGAAAAGATTTCTTCTTAGAAGCCTGGCCTTTGGTATTCAACATAACTACTTCTGGTATAATGACAATTATTTTCGACAACTAACGGGTATTGGGATGGGAGCTAAATATGCCCCAAGTGTAGCCAACATATTCATGGCAAAATGGGAGGAGGATGCCATCTTTTTAAATACTCCGAAGGAACTGGTTCTATATAAAAGATTCATAGACGATTGTATTATTATTTGGAAGGGTGATGAACTGAGTTTAAGATCCTTTTTCCAACGTTTGAATATGAACCAAAAAAATATTAAACTTGAACATCAAATTAGTGAGACTAAAATCCAGTTCCTTGATCTTGAAATAAAACTAACAGCCAATATCATCAGCACTTAAACTTTCTTCAAACCGGTGGAAAGGAACAGCTATATACCAGTAACGAGTTGCCACTATGAGCCATGGTTAATCAACATTCCGAAGGGCCAGTTTATTCGCTTACGGAGAAATTGTTCAGAAAATAATGACTATCTTAAACAAGCTCAGTGGATAGGTAAGAGGTTTGAAGAAAAAGGGTACAATAAATGTTTTATAGAAGAAAAAATAACAGAAGTCAATCAAACCTCAAGGGAAGCGCTAATCCAAGATAAAATCAAGGTAAATGACAAAACAGATGACATACCTCTGATAATGGACTTCAGTATACAACACAGGAGGATGGAGAGGATTATAAAAAGACATTGGTCTATTTTAAAAACTGACACTACTTTGGGAAATATACTCCCAGAAAAACCGAGATTCATTTATAGACGAGCTCCAACTCTAAGGGACATCATAGCTAAAAATGTACCCAACCCACCCAAGAGAATAACTGATTTAACCTTTTTTCAGGGTAAAGGATTCTATCCCTGTAAAAGGTGTTATGCCTGCATAAATACTAATCAAAATGGATACAAATGTCAGAAATTTTCTTCAACAAATACTGGACAAGAATTTGAAATAAAGGATTTTATATCTTGCAGGACTGAGGGGGTGGTATATGCTTTACAGTGCTCCTGCTCCCTCCAATACATTGGCAGAACGAAGCGACCAATGTGGAAGAGAATAAGAGAGCATATCCAGAACATTAGAAAAGGCTATCCAAAACACAGTGTTTCAAAACATTTTGATAGGTATCATAACAGAGACCCTAGGGGTCTCCAATTCTGGGCTATTCAAAAGTATAAGGCTCATTGGAGGGGTTCCCATAAAGTGAGGGAACTCAGCAAGAAAGAATCCAAATGGATATTCCAGATGGGTACATTAGAACCCCATGGTTTGAACATTGAATTCGACCTGAATTGTTTTATTTCTGATTTTTAGAGATTTTTCAGATTTATATATATATTTTTATGGTATATATTTTAATTTTATTTTTTATATTTTATTTTTTATTTTTTATTTTTTGGTCCAATATTCTCATTATTTGTCCAATACCAGTTTTTTCTGAGTGGCAATATTTGGTTCCGTTCTAGCATATAAATAATGGTCATCATCCATTTTTGCAATATTCTATCATGGAATTTTTAGATTTTAATTTTACATTTTAATATTATTTCCCTATTTCTTATATCATATCTTATTTTAATTTTATATATGTATATTTTATATATATATATATATATATATATATATATATATATATCATGTCATCTTGTTTACTCTGTTTTCCATACATTTATGAACAGAGCATGTGGATACCCCATTTTTGTGATATCATGGGGCACTGGTCAATTATCAAAACCATTAGAGACAACGCTTTGCCATATATTCCCTCTGTGAGATGTTATACCAATTGTGACCACTGGAGGGAGTTGAAAAAGTAAACGTGATTAGAGATATCAATATATATATTTTTTACATTTTACGCACTGTGTTTTTTACACATGGAATCGTGGTTTTGATAAACCAACGATATTCATATGAATTATATGTCTAATAAAAGTAGTTTTTAACAGGATTGAAGTATATGCAGGAAGCAGAATGATGACAAACTCATGCTGTAGCCATGGCAACCACTCTGCTGTTGTGCTATAAAGCTGAGTCCGTCAGAGCTTGTATTATCCTTGAAAAAGTTACGTGACTGTGATGTAACGCGTGGGAGGAGCCAAGGACGCTCTGTGCAGATCAGCAGTATCACACAGTGTACTGCACTGAATCTGCTCCTGTCTAAGGCGGCTGACTGCTATAGTAAAACCTGCATATGCCTTATCATTATAAGGCACACGTGAGTGGATTGAAGTTTGCCTGTGTACCTTGGTATCCTAACTATTGCACAATGATTGTTTTTTTTCTCTTATCTGCCTGTTTATGATTCTCACATTGGTTGTGAATAGAAGCAAAAAGCACATTGTTACTATGAAGGTCAATGAGCACCTTGATTAAGCAAGTGTTTTTAAACAGCTTTGCTAGTGATCAAAAGCTCTATACCAATCAGGATTCTACACCTGTATAATTGAACCTTCTGAATACATCCCTATATATTTATTTTTATGTGGATTTTTTATGTGAATTTTTTTACACATTTGGTGTCACTAATTTTTTATAATTTTACACTATTTTGATTGCTGGATTTTTTAGGAATTTTTACTCACCGCTGGATTTATTTGACTATTTATATTTATATTTATTCTTATATATTCATTTTCATGCACATTGTGAAGCGCTTCAAATATCATTATTTATTCTTTTTAAGTGACTCTGAAAACACTCTCTTTTGATAGCAGCCTCACTTGGTTTTATGTGTAATTATCAGCTATTTAGCATCACAGCGCTTTGTGTTTTATATATATTTTTTACAGTTTTGCATACCTTCCATGTTCACCATTTTGCAAAAAAAAGTTGCAATTTAAAATGAACAAATATTTGTTATTTATTAACTCAATACAGGTTAAGCTTTTATATTTAGTAGGAATTCTGTAAAATTTGCTGCGTTTGTATCTGCTAATAATGACTTTAGTGTTTTTTTTTTTTTAGCGAAAATATTGTTTTGATAAACATTTGCGCAAGTATCACTGGAGCTTAAAAATCAGTACCACCTTCTTTTTATTTTTTTTATTCTATTGGTCGTGTGCTTTTAGAAAATGTATGGTTTGGGTGGTCTTTCACAAATTCTTAAAGCTGTAAGGGAAAAATATAAAAGCAACAGCAAAATTGCAAAAATCATCTGGCCACATGAGCTTAACCCTTTCGCTGCCAGGTCCATACGGCATACAGGCCTACAGCATTGCTTGCATCTGGCATGTCCCTACATTCTTCTTCTGTTATAAGCTTATGGTCACTTCAGTGACCATAAACTTATATCATAAATGTTCAGTAGACTCTGCTGAACAAAACAATAGCTCAGATTAGCGGCTAATAAGCGGCTAATCAGAGTTATTCAGCTAAAGTGACTTATTTATTAACTCAACACAGGTTAAGCTTTTATATTTAGTAAGAATTTAGCAGGAATTTTGTAAAATATGCTGTGTTTATATCTGCTAACAATGATTTTAGTGTATTTTTAGCAAAAATATAGTTTCTATAAACATTTGCGCAAATATCGCAGGGCCTTAAAAATCAGTAGCACCTTTTTTTATTCTACAGGTCATGTGCTTTCAGAAAATATATGGTTTGGGGGTGTCTTTTACAAATTCTGAAAGTTGTAAGAGAAAATGGAAAACCTCCAGATTTTTAGAGAAATTTGTATATTTACATTTTTGCGTGTTTGTTTTTCACCATTTCGCAAAAAGGTATAATTTAAAATTTACAAATATTTGTTATTTCTTAACCCAATACAGGTTAAGCTTTTTTTATTGATTAGGAGGTTTGTAAAATTTGCTGTGTTTTTATCTGCTAATAATGAATTTAGTGCATTTTCAGCAAAAATATTGCTTTGATAAACATTTGCGCAGATATCACGGGGCCTTAAAGGGGTTGTAAAGGTTCATGTTTTTTCACCTTAATGCATCCTATGCATTAAGGTGAAAAAACATCAGACAATACCGCCCCCCCACGTTTTACTTACCTGAGCCCCTAAACCTGCTGCGCTCGTCCTCTTCGCCGCTCAGCCTGGCCGTTGATTGGCTAGAGTGGATGGATTGAAAGCAGCACAGCCATTGGCTCGCGCTGCTGTCAATCACATCGAATGACGCAGTGAGCGGCTATAAGCGCCGGCTGTATCACGGGAGCGCACCCGCAAGAACTAAACACCATGCGAGAGAGCTCGCATGAAGGTGGTTAGTTCCTGCGGGGAGGAGCTGAGACAGCCGCGAGGGACCCCAGAAGACCAGGTTCGGGGTCACTCTGTGCAAAACGAGCTGCACAGTGGCGGTAAGTATAACATGTTTGTTATTTTAAAAAAAAAAAAAATGTTCCTTTACAACCCCTTTAACCTCCTTAACGGTATTCCCAAGTGTGGCTCTGGGTGGATTTTCAGCACCAAAAGCGGTAACCCCGAGCCACACTGGGGATTGCACCGCAGGATCCAGGTACAGCTCACTTACCTTGTCCCCAGGATCCTGCAATGTCCTCCCCGCTCTGTGTGCGAGCTGTCCTCCGCTCGATTCATCACAAAGCCGAGCTCCGTTCCCTGTGAGCGTTGCGACACATGGGGACGCAGAACGGCACCAAATTCAAAAAGTAAAAAACACAATACATATACAGTACACTGTAATCTTACAGATTACATTACTGCATCAATTTATTTCACATCCCTTTTGTTCCTAGTGGTTTGTCCAATGCCCTGCATGCAGTTTTATATTATAAATACTGTTCTTTCTGCCTGGAAACTGGAGATTGTCCACAGCAACCAAAACCGTCCCTTTACTTCAAAAGTGGTTTTAGACCAGCTAGAAAACAGCGATAATAAATTAGAATCACTTGCAGAATTGAGCGATAGTGATTTGTGGTGAAATCCGTCATCAAACACTGAAAGTAATGACAGTGACAATTCTGCAACTGAGCAAATTTCAGTTTTTTTGATTTGATTACATTATTGAATAATTTTTATATTATTATTTGTTATAATTATTTATAGTTATTTATTATATTATAATTTACGATTTTGTGTTTCAAACTTTATCATACCCGGGATGTCTACTAGACTCTTGTTTGGACAGATTTAAGTGAGTTATTCCTAAGAATTACAGGCCAACAATATAAAATGCCAAATTTCCATGCAAAATAATTGTACCGCTTTCAGCATCAGAAATCTGACATAATCATACCGCCAGGGAGGTTACAAATCAGTAGCACCTTTTTTTATTTCCACTGGTCATGTGCTTTCAGAAAATATTTTCTTTGGAGGGGTCTTTCCCAAACTTTGAAAGCTGTAAGGGAAAAATAAAAAGGCAATGGAAAAATTGCAAAAATGGTCTGGCCACCTGAGTTTAAAAGTGGAGCACAGGGCCTGGCAGCAAAAGGGTTAAAAGTGGAGTGCAGGGCCTGGCAGCGAAAGGATTAAAGCTAGTGGATCATAAAAATAGCCATTCATCTAGCATGTACATGACAAATTAAGTCCTGTCCCAGTTCACCCACAGCCCACCTAGAAATGTTATCCACCCACTTCTATGACTGCTCCACCCACTCAGCAGATAAATGTCCATGGCAAATTAAGTCCTGTCCCAGTTCACCCAAAGCGCACCTAGAAATGTCATCTGTCCACTTCTTTGACTGCGCCACCCCCTCAGCAGATAAATGTTGGCAATTACAGTATACAAATATACAGTACTTCATAACTGATTTATTAGTGTTTGAAGGAAGAATTTTATATATATATATATATATATATATATTTATATTATGCAGCATGTATAAACAAGAGAAAGATTTTGGTTGACGTCTATGCACAAACATACACTTTAATAAATGAGGTCCTATGCTTTTGACTGATGAGTATCAAATCAGATTACACTTGGTTGCCACTTACCTGATGCTTGGGCAGCACTGCAGAATGGTGAGGAAAGAAGAGAAGGTGACATCTGTGAGGCCAACGTTCCACAGCCTGAAAGAATACAAATCAAGATTAATGTTGATTAAAGAGTAATTTTGTCTAAATATGATACGAGGGGTCTTCAAACAGTTTCCACACTTATATTTTTGTTAGAAACGGTGAGGGCGGGAGGAGCAGTAATTGGTCATGTCTGAGAGTGTTATGTGACTAGTCTGGCAAGCCAGCTGACCTTGCAGTTTAGTATAAGAGTTGTCATGCTGTGGTGAAGATGGCTGCAAAAGTTATAAAAAAAAGTGCAGAAACATTTTGAAGTACCCTCGTATATTTCAGTTATCTATGCTCCAATGAGTGATCTCCTCTAGCTTCTTGGAACTCTTGGGGTTTTGGGAACAGGCTATAATATCTCCCTCTGAAGTTCTAGACTCTTGTCTCTTTCTACCATGGATCATTACTCCTCTTGCTGTATTCTTCATTAATGGAAGGGCAATTTCCACATTGACAGAGGACCTTGGAGCCTGGTTATAGGAGTACCTTGGAACTCAGTTGCAGTATAAATTAATAAAATTGCAGACTATTATCTATTCACTCCAGTTGTGTCTACATTTCCTTCTACTTTTATTTCTGTTTTTTTTTTTTTAACCTGGTGATTCTGCCAGTTGCCCTACATCCAGTGCTAGGGTAATAATGTTCTCCGAGTAACTCCCTAAGCAGCGGGAGCAGCATTGTCACCCTAGGATCCTTTTTTCTTGTGGACTTCAGAGAGACTAAAGCATAATGGGATGTTGCTATCACCCAAAAGGTGACAACTGTCGCATATGGCATGAGCACAAAGCCAGAATCGACCAAGGGAAACTTTCTAGACTTCTAAAGCTAAAAGGATAAGAACTGAGAAACTGAAAAAAACTATTAAACACAAGTTAGGGACAGTCTTTAACAGGATAGGGGACACTTAGGTTGGACTTTCATATTGATTCACTAGATATATTTGGTTGGTGATCTGAATGCTGGTTTTTATCTATAAACTAAAATATTACTTTTAGAGATTTGACACAGAATACATTTCACCTCACCTGATTTTGTGGAGACTGGTGAGCATGGGTATACATTTTGAGAATATGCCCATCATTTTATCATCAATTTTCCAACCTGTGGTTAAAGGGACAAAATTAAATTGATTTTCAAAATATAGCACAACCAGAAAGTCTCTGCACTATAAGCCAAATTTATTTTTTTAATTTTTTGAGTGCAAGCCACCAACGAAAATCTTTATAAGGCAGATATGTACATTATTATTATTATACAGGATTTATATAGCGTCGACAGTTTACGCAGCGCTTTACAACATAAACGTAAACCAAGCAAAAAAGGAAAGAGGGGGTTAAAAAAAGAAAAAAGGCACTGTAAATAAAAAAAAAAGTATGGGTACTGTAAAAAAAAAAGCAACACACACAAAAAAAAGACACAAAGGTCACCCCAAATTTTGTCAAACTTTACTGGGACAACTTCTTGTTTCTTATGTGATTGTGTATGGAGAGAACACTTTATTCACCTATTGTTTCCAAGCATTGTTAAAGACTTGCATATTTTTTTTAAAAAAAGCAACCCGTGTTTTTGAACAAATTGCATCTTTTTTCGGTGTTCAGTACTGGTACAATTACTGTACAGTTTCCCAAGCTTTATACTTTAATGCAAGTTTCCTTTTTTTTTTTCTTCTTAACATCCTCACATTGTCCACTGGACGCTTATCTGTTAAGCATGTCCCAATGGTGAGCTTTGTAATTTATAATTACCTGCTATGCCCAGCTGCTGTAAGCAAAAGCAAATTGGTCTGGTGCTGCCATTGCTGGACTGCTATTGCTGAAAACCTACAGAAAATACTAGTTGTCTGGTTGTGTCTGGCTTTGTGTCATGAAATGTCAGAATTTCTTCTCTCCATACTTGATCTATGTTAATAACACAAAAAGCAATGAAGCCATTGGATCAGCATGGCAGGCAGAAAACTGGTATTTGGTGGGGTCATAAGTGGCATCCCACATATTTTGTTGATGACAGGCTTCATTATCATGTCCTCAGGCTGTCTTTTTTAAATCTTTCATACCTTCATTTATAGTGTTTTTCATAAATTATGCCCCTGTTGAAGGCCTCTCGGTCGAAACGCGTAAGGGCGGTTGTTACTCTCTACATTGCCTCTTTGTTTTTACCTTTTGTGATCACTTTTTTTATGTATGGTGGTTTTAGCAATAAACAACCTTTTTTGACCAGCACCATGTGGAAGCATATTGTTTTTTCCCCACATACCTCCTGGATACGAGTGGACGTATACATCTTGAACCCATCCTGGCATCCAACTTCAAGATTCTGCCGTATGGTCCAGATTTGGGGTTGTTCCGGAAGACATCTACCACCCTTGAGGCCTTCCACACACTGGCCCGTTGTGGCACACTGCTCGATAGACTCTATGCTGATGGCACTAGAGTCCACCAGTTCTGGTAAGAGCACCCACATCTTGTTCAGTGTTTGATGATCCCACCTTGGATGTTTAGATTACGGATGGAGCTGTGTTCCTGATTCACTGCACCTTACCATTTTCCACGGGACTTGTTTTCTATTTATAGACATTTTTGATGTGTATCTACACACACTTTTCATAGACATTTTTTCACACCATTTTACTTTGGTGTTTTGAGTCATGTTTGATATTGTGCTTTATAGCGCTACAATTTGCTTATTATTTTTCATAAATGAACCTGCCAGCATGTGAAACGAAAAGGGTAAAATATGACTGATAGGAATGTAACCTCTGATAGAAATTTCCCGCACAGATCTCCCATCTTCATTGTCCACTTCTATTTGGATACTTGGCTTGAAGTACGAAAAGCGGTCTTTGATATGGACAATCGGGCTGTCTTTGTCTGAAATCCAGTCTGTGTCATCTGCTGGTAAATACCATTCTACATTAGTTTTACAGCTGCACTTTTTTTAAAATCAGAAATAAAGTTTATTGTGCCAACCAAGACAGAAAGCATTTTACATACTACCGTACATGAAATAACATTTGTTACTGTAACAGAAAAACATTGTACAATAGACAATTGGAACAGCAATGACACCAAAAATAAGAAGTACTTGGACACAACTTGGTTAGAACATAGAGGAGAATTATCTTAAACGGACGTACATACATCCGCTATTCCAGTACCAACAAAACTTATGGCCAACGGGCCATCTAATTAACAGTGTTGCCCATGTTGTGCCCAATCATATGTGTTCCTTTTCTCTTACCTCAGAGGATGAACGTGCCCACCACCTCCCTTAAAATAACACACAATCACGTCAGAGTCTACCTTCTATTGAACCCCAAGTACCTTCTAAACCTGTAGTAACCGTTGCATAATCAATCTTGGGGGGTGCCAATCCAGGTGTTTCCAGCCACGGTTACCAAATGGAATGAATTTTCCTAACTGCATTTCTATGTTGATAGGTTAAGTGCTCCCTTATGAGGATATAATTAACCTGATCTATCCATTGTTGTTTAGTAGGGACATGTATAGAAAGCCAGAATCTGGCCACTAGTTTATGAGCTAAATATAATAGTCTGATCACTGCAAGGTTAATTGGGGATGGGTATATTTCTTCATCCACGGCACCTAAGATACATATCTGGGGATCCAAAGGGACTCTGATCTGAAATACTGAGGAGATGACCTCAGTTATAGCACCCCAATACCGATGCAATTTTGGACAACGTCACATCAGGTGAATTAGTGACCCCTCTTCTCCACAGTGTTTGGGGCATAAGGAAGAATCCCTCCTTCCCCATCGCTGCAGTTGTATAGGTGTGCGATAGGCCCTGTGCAGTAAGAATAGATGGGACAGTCTGTGTGATTGTGATACAGAAGTAAGTGGCCCCGTCTGTAAACATATGTCCCATGTTTCGTCCTTTATTTCCCCTAAGTCCTCTGTCCACCGCCTCCTACTTGGTAGGGCTTCAGTGTTTTGTATGGATGACAACAGGCAAGAGTAAATGTGGGAAATCAGGCTTCTTTTCTCCCGACCGAGGAAAATATCCTCTATCAGGGGATGACTAGAAAGCAAGAGATTGGAAATCCGACCCTGGAGAGCGTGCCGTATCTGGAGGTATTTATAAAAGTGTTGCCTTGGAAGATTACATTCTGTTTGTATATCTAAAAATGTTTTTAACACATTATGTTTATATAGTTGGGATATATTACAGATTCCGGCTTGTCCCCAACCCCGAAAGCCATCCAATTTGAACACCTCCCCTAGATTAGGATTGTCCCATAAGGGGGTTTCCGCCAGAAATCCCACGATCTTTAAATTAGATTTGACTGAGGTCCATAAATTTTTAAGAAGAATGACGATGGGAGCTGTTTGTGGTAAGTAAGTTAGCCCTGCCTCTAGACCAGCCAGTACCGAAAAATTTGACGTTCCAGCCCGTAATAAACTTTCAATTGATCCTGAGTCATTCAACAACCCAAAACCACTCAGGTGTTGTAATTGAGAGGCATAAAAGTAGAGTCTCGGATTGGGAACTGCCGCCACTCCCCTATCCTTGCTATACTGCAGAGAGGAAAGGCTTATTCTAGCTACTCTTTTCCTCCATATCAGGGACCTAAACGGTGTGTCAATACGGTTAAACCATCTACGAGGTATCCACTGTGGCAAATTATGCATAATATACAACAGTTGGGGGCACCAAACCATTTTAATAAGATTTATTCTCCCAATTACTGATAACGGAAGTTTGCACCAAGTGTTACATATCATTTGCAATCTTTTGAAAAGGGGCAGGAGGTTCTCCTCTAGGTACAACCGTGGGTCAGCAGACACCTGTATTCCCAAATATTTAAATGTGGAGACTACCTTAAGGGATTCTGTAGCAGTCGGTAATGTGATTGTTAGATCATCAATTGGCATGAGAACAGACTTGCTCCAGTTAATAGTAAATCCCGACAAAGAGCCGAATTGTTGTATCAACTCCATAGCGTTTGTAAGAGAATTGTCTGTATGTCCCAAGTATAAAAAGGCGTCATCCGCGTAAAGGGAGACCTTCTCCATAACCGGTCCCCTGTTAAAGCCCACAATAGACAATGTTATCGCAATTGCAAACGGCTAAAGTGCTAGCGCAAATAGCAGGGGTGATAGTGGACACTCCTGCCTTGTGCCCCTGAAAAGAGTAGCAGCTTATACTTAATTTATTTTTGTTCCGGGAGTGAGCAAAGAAAGACCTATGTAAATTTTAAGCTAGCACAGGGCTGAGGACTCTTTCTCTGCCCTATGTGTGCTGTGCCATGCACCCAAGCTGTCATACAGGAAGAAGAAGGGCTTCTCTATGTCCAGAAATACTGGATACTTTCTTCACTCACAGTGGCTGAATGAAGCATTGGAAAAAAATTGAAAGGGGAACTTGTACAGATGGGGAGGATGGTTCCTAGAGGGGGTTCCTAGCTGCCGGCTCTCTCAGCTAATTGCTCCCACTCACACTCAGCGACGCAGTGATCACAAGGCAGTGATCGGCCCTGAACGCAGGCATTCTACATCCAGGGCCAATCACTCATATGTGATCGCTGCTTGAGTGATTACATGCAAATGGATGCGATTAGCTGCGAGCGCCGGCAGCCTCCCATTGCTTTCAATGGGGTTGTCTACTCGCAATGAATCACGCGAACACTCTCTGGGATTCTCACAGCTGATCCTAGACAGGGTGCATTCGCAAGAGTTGATTTGCCCCTGCAAGGCTATGTTCAGATTTATTTAGATAATGGTAATGTGCTACAAATGTGGAAAATAATCAAATAACTCAGTGCTTCTTTAAGAAACATCCTCAAATCTCACAAGCTGTTCATTCTTTGTAGATATTTACATAATAAGATTATGATGCTGAGACACTTCTACATCACAATGCAATGTGCATGCTTTTTGGAGGTGCTTCGGGATGCCATTTTGATGGGGCCCCCTGGAGACCCTCTACTGACATTGATCCAAACATAAAGTATGTCTAAATCAAGAACAGGTAGCAGGAGAGCTGTTCAGTACAATATTGGGGACTGGTGTTGTGGACACAGGTTATCAGGGAAAAGGGAGGACATCAGTACATGGAATTAACTTTTAGGGCTCATTCACACTGATCTGCAGCCCAAACCGCTGTTGCCCGCACAGCATTTGGGGCTGCCGAGCAGTGCAGTAGGGGGTGGTGTGATAAGCCTACCCAATGCCCACACAGTTCCCTTTTTTTTTTAAACAAACTTGTAACACAGTGTGTTGCGCTTCTGTGCAGTGACATGCGTGACAGAGCAGAGCGGTGCGATATTATACATGTTGCATAATATCACACCACTCTGGAATGTAGCGTAACACTGCATTCTGGTCTGAACATGACACATGGAAAACTATTGTGGAGAAAAGCAGGTAACTGCACGTAGTGTAAATAGGCCCTTAGCTTTAATTTTCCAGCTAACTTCTCCATTCTCAGTAGCTCCCCAGTCTTTTTTGCCATCACCAATATCAGGGCCTCCTAAACTCCCCGTTCTTCCACCTTCACAGCAAACAAGTGCTGAAAGAGGTGTGGTAATATTAAAAAACAAAACAAAAAAAAAAACCAAACAACAAAAATTGACAGTTACTTACCGATAACTGTTTTTCTAGGATATCTTCCAGGACGGCATAACCTGAGAGATGACTGGTCCACTTGACAGGAAACACAATCAACATACAAGGTTAAAAGGCCCCTCCCTTCCCCCTGCACCTCAGTTCTCCCAAAGTAATAGGTTATCCGGGTGACAGAGAGGAACTCTTCCCGTAGTACTTATATTAAAACATGGGTGGGAAGTAGGCCTGCCGTCCTGGAAGATATCCTAGAAAAACAGTTATCGGTAAGTAACTGTCAATTTTCTCTAGTCATCTTCCAGGACGGCATAACCTGAGAGGATGGACAAGGAGTTCAAGGCCTACCTCAGGGCGGGACCACCGCTTGTAGCACCTTCCTTCCAAATGTCAGATCCTGGGGCGACAGCAGTTCCACTCTATAGTGTTTCAAAAAGGTATCCTGCTTCGCCCAAGTGGCTGTGCGACAGACCTGTTCTATCGAGGCCCCAGCTCTCTCTGCCCAAGAGGCCGCCAAGGATCTTGTTGAGTGGGCCTTAAGGTTCCCTGGTACTGGGGAACCGGTCTGTTCATAGGCCAATGTTATTGTCTGCCTAATCCACCTAGCCACCGTAGATTTAGACGCCTGCCCTCCCTTTCTAGGGCCGCTAAATAAAACTAAAAGATGATTCAACTTTCTGTAGTCCTTTACTCTATCTAGATATGTCAATAAACATTTTCTGACATCTAATAAATTAAATTTCCTCTCCTTCTCATTTCTAGGATTATCACAGAAGGAGGGTAAAGTGATCTCCTGAGATCTATCAAACTTAGATGCGACCTTGGGAAGATATAGTGGGTCCTGTCTAAGAACCACTATATCCTCCAGAATCAACAGAAAAGGCTCCTTAACTGACAGGGCCTGTAGGTCGCTCACCCTTCTGGCCGTGGTTATGGCCAACAGAAACGCTAACTTAAGAGTCAAAAACTTAACTGAAATCTCTTGCGCTGGTTCGAAGGGCGCTTTCGTCAGCGCCTCCAAAACCAGAGATAAATTCCATGGAGGAAATACATTCATTCTGACAGGGGTTACCCTCTCTCTTGCCAGAAGAAATCTCTTAACCAGAGGTTCTAGTGCGAGCCTCTGATCCAAAAATACAGATAACGCTGCTATCTGTACTCTCAAGGTGTTCGGGGAAATCCCCTGATCCACCCCTGCTTGCAAAAATTCCAGTACCACTGGTACTGAAGGGTAAGACACCTCCTTATCACGGCACCACTGTGAGAAACAATTCCACACCTTGGAGTAGATCCTCCTGGTGACCAGCTTCCTGCTGCCCAAGAGGGTCTCAATTACCCTATCAGAGCACCCCTTACCACTAAGGATCTCCTCCTCAAGAACCATGCCGTCAGTTTGAGGAATCCCGGGTCGGGGTGGAGGACTGGCCCCTGTAGGAGAAGATCTCGTCTGATTGGAAGACGGAGCGGAGGAGAAATTGACCACTTTTTCAGAGTGGCAAACCAGGTCCTTTTTGGCCACCATGGGGCTATAAGGATCAGTCCGCAATATGAACGGGCCAATTTTTGTAAGACCCGTGGTATTAAGACTAGTGGGGGAAAAGCGTATGCTAGATGGAAGTCCCAGTCCTGAGACAGAGCGTCCACTCCCTGGGATCCCCCTTCTCTGTTGAGAGAGAAAAAACAATCCACTTTTTTGTTCCCTCTGTGGGCAAAAAGATCTATATCCGGAGTCCCAAACATCTGACTTATCTGGAGAAAGACCTCCTGATTTAACTCCCATTCCCCTTGAAGAATGGGTTGCCGGCTTAAGAAGTCTGCCACTACATTGGCGGTTCCTCTTATGTGAACCGCCGATATGGACTGAAGATTCTCTTCGGCCCAGTTTAAGATGTTCAGGACTAGACTCAGTAGTTTCCTGGATCTGGTGCCCCCCTGACGATTCAGGTAAGAGACCGTTGTCACATTGTCTGACAGGACTTGGATCTCTAAGCCCTGAATCCTGTCTCCAAAAGATACTAACGCCTAGCCCACCGCCAAGAGTTCTCTGTGGTTGGAGGATGCCTCTGCCTGAGAAGGCGTCCAGGCCCCCTGTGCCTGGATGTCCCCCAGGTGAGCGCCCCAACCCCAAGCGCTTGCATCGGTAGTGATTCTTGTGGGGTTCCACTGGTCCCAGGGTAGGCCCACCCTGAGCTTGTCCTGATCCAGCCACCAATCTAGGGAGGTCCTTACTCTTGTTGGAATAGACACCCTTGCATCCAATGACTCTCTCCTTTTGTCCCAGGAGGACAAAAGGAAGAACTGCAGCTCCCTGGAGTGGAGCTGAGCCCAAGGAACCGCTGGAATACACAAGGTCATTAGACCAAGGACCCTCATGATATGCCTGCGAGAGCACTCCCTGGTTTCTTTTAAACAGGCTACTGCTGTAACTACCTTTAATCGTTTTTCCTCTGGAAGAAACAGTTTCTGAACCTCTGTATCCACCAGAAATCCCAGGAACACTTTTATTTGGGACGGTGCCAGAGAAGATTTCTCTCTGTTCACTATCCAGCCCAAGGACTCCAGAGTGAAAATCACTCTGCCTACGTCTATCTCCACCTGCTCTAGGGATTGCCCGTATACCAAAAGGTCGTCTAGGTAGGGTATAAGGGACACCCCCTGTAGGTGTAAGTAAGCTACAACCTCCGCCGGGACCTTTGTGAAGATCCTTGGGCTTGCAGCTAATCCAAAGGGAAGAGCTCGGAACTGCCAATGCTGAATCCCTTCGCTCGTAAGGACTGCGAATCTCAGCAGGGATTGGTGTTCCCTGGTGATCGGGATATGAAGGTAAGCATCCCTTAGATCTATCGTGGCTAAGAACGCACCCCCTAAAAGATGCCTGCGCACCGTGTATATACTCTCCATCCGGAAGCTCTTTTGTTGCAAAAACCTGTTCAACTTCCTGAGATTTAATATCAGGCGAAATTTCCCTGACGGTTTTTGAACTACAAATACATGGGAGTAAAACCCTTGGTAAAGCTCTTCCGGTGGAATGGGGATGATCACCTCCTGGAACACCAATCCCTGCAAGCTGTCCAACAGCCCTGCGGCTTTTGAAGTTTCCTTGGGGAGACGGGTCAGAAAAAAGTTTTGAGGGGGAGGGGAGAGAATCTCCAAACGATATCCCTCTGTTACAATCTGCAAGATATAGGGGCTTTTGGAGATTCTCTTCCACTGAGGGACAAAGTGGGATAATCTCCCCCCTACCCTGATGCTGGCGTCACTTAGACTGCTTGGTGGCGTCTTTAGGTCCAGAAAAGAGCAGACTACCTTTTTGTGCGCTCTTTCCCTTTCCCCACCTCCTATTCGCATCCTTTTTTCCTTTGAATTGACCCTGGTTAACGGAGGGACGAAAAAACTTCCTGCCCCTTGCTCCTTTAGCTTTGATGGGGAACTTTTTTCCCTTTTCTGCTGACCTTGACAGCACCTGATCCAGGCCAGGTCCAAAGAGTTGTGAACCTTCAAAGGGCAAACCACATAGCCTTGATCTAGACATATGGTCCCCTTCCCATGATTTGACCCAGACTGCCCTTCTTGCGGAGTTAAGGAAGGCCGCAGATTTTGCTGTGTTCCTGACAGACTCCACAGCCGCATCTGCCAAATATGCCACAGCCTTACCTATTATTTCTAATGAGTCTGTGATTTCTTTGGAATCATTGCCTTTAGAAACATGGTTAGAAAGTCTGCCTAGCCATGCGTCCACGTTTCTTGGCACGCGTGCTGATGCCAAAGCAGGAGCCATGGCAGCCGCATTGGAATCCCATGCTCTGCGCAAAAGCGCCTCCGCCCTTCTGTCTATTTGGTCTTTTAGGTTTCCTGAATCCTCAAAAGACAGGTCAGATTTTTTAGAAACCTGCGACAGAGCTACGTCTAACTTAGGGGTTTTAAAGAATTTCTGCTCTTCTTCCTCCCCAAAAGCAAACCTTCTTTTCCAAGTTTTGGGTCTAAGAACCTTTCTTTCCGGGTCTTTCCACTCTCTCAAAATCACCTCCTTTAGGGCCTGATGAACTGGGAACACCCTGGACTGAGGCTTTCCCAAACCCCTGTACATCTTGTCCCGGGCCGACGCCTGAACCGGAGGTTCTGGGATATCCTCAGAAGCATAGATCGCCCTAAGTAACTGCCCCATGTCTTCCACGGGAAAGAGGTGGCTACTAGCTCTAGGACTGTCACTATCCTGGCTGTCAGCGTCTGTGTCTACACCTTCCTCTAATGAGTCCTCCTCTGACTCCTCTGGGTCCTCAAACTCCTCAACTCCCGAAGTAACAGAGGAAGGGGGTCCTTGCAAGGTTTTCTGACCCCTGTCTGAAAAACCTTCCTGAGAGGAAGTGCCTTCTCTAGAGGACAGGATTTCTCTACCCCCCGCCTTAGGTGCTATAGCAGTCTCAATAGACTGGAGGGTAGAAAGCATCTCCGACTGTACCGCAAGGAAGTCCCTCATAACCTGTGAGGTTTCCTTACTAGACAATTTTTGTATGCACCTATAGCAAAAAGGTTTCCCATGGTCCTGTGGGAGCTTATCATTACAATTCCCACATCTTTTTGACCTGGGAAGAGGGGGATGTTTGCCCTTCATCTTGTGAGCCCCTTGAGCAGAGCCGCCAGGATCTAGGGAGACAAAAAAGACAAAGTCCAAACTTTAACCAGTTTCCTAAGACTTTCTCTCTGTGCCTCTCTCTCACTCCCCCCCTATGGTGTAGGTAAGACCCCTCTTACTTCACCACAAAAACGGAAGAGGACTCACCACCACTGGCCTCTTCCTGGGCTAAGGTTGCAGCTGTTACCTTCTCTCCATCCATATCTGCTGCTTTGTGAGGTTTTCCGACCTCAAGAGAGGAGTATTGTGAGGCCTCCTGCTTTTCCCTGGAGCGCTGAGTGTCTTCTCCTATACACCGATGATCGGTGCCATTTTGTTGGAAAGCCGCTGTCTGAGGGAGGATTTTGGCCTCTAGTGTCCGAATCCGCCATTTTGGCATAGACCGGAAGTTACATCGCCCGGAACCGAAAACGCCGCCATCTTACTCCACCCTGGGATGCCTGCTCCATACACAGGAGCTTCAGCATTCCCTATGAAGTCCAGGACCTCCACCAGCCCTGCATAATTTCATACTCCTTACCCGTGGCAGAGGCTAGGAATTTTTTCCTTTTCTTAATATTCCCCTTGGCATGTTTACACGGGATGCATTTACCGCATGCATAGAAGCCACTCAAAAAGGAAAATAACCTATCCGAGGAGGGTACAGGGGGGTTCAGAACACTAGGGGCTAATCGGTCTCTTAATGATGGAGCCTTCTTGTAAATAAACTGAGGGCGATCAGGGAGCACTGGGCCTAAGACTTTATCCTGTTTCAAGATGGGCCAGTTCTTGAGTACTATTTTCTCAAATGTGCGATACTGCACATTATAATCAAGCACCATCTTGAAATTTTGATTATTTCCACCAGTCTCCCTGACAGTGTCAGAGACCAGGGTACCTCTGTCGAGACCTTTAACTCGAGTGATCTCCTCCTCAAGTTTGGAACGATCGTATCCTTTTTGTTCAAACCTGGTTGTTAGAATATGTGATTGTGTCATAAAATCCTCATCAGAGGTACAATTTCTACGCAGCCTGATGTACTGCCCCCTGGGGATATTGCACAGCCACGAATAGTGGTGGCAACTTCCCAGGGGGATGTACGAGTTGCGGTCAGTGGGTTTGAAATAATTAGTCATAGTGAAATTATTATCAGTCAGAGATGAGCCGTCTGCTTTCTGACCAAGATACCTATAGGATCCTCAGCAAAGATCCCATGTTAGTGTATAAAGATGAATTGCATGCAATTAGAGGATGGCAGGGATCAAAAAATTCTTACTAAGAAAGAAGCAATGTATTTGGATCCTTTATTTTGCAGAACCCCTGTGATTTACTTTTTGCCCAAAATTCATAAAGACATTACAAACCCCCCGGGTCGACCCATTGTTAATGGGATCGACTCAGTGTCAGCACGTCTAGGGCAATACATTGATGTCTTCTTGCAACCATTAGTGACTAAAACCCCTGCTTACCTTAAAGACACTAAGCATGTCATTCAGATCTTGGAAAGCCTAGAGTGCTCATCACCCACCCTTTTGGTTACAGCAGACGTCAGCTCTCTGTATACCATTATTGGTCACAGAGATGCTATGATGTCTGTAGAATGGGCTCTGTCCTCTTCCTCATTGTCTGGGAGACATCAGGAATTCTTGTTGAGTTGTTTGAACTTTTGTTTAACCAAAAATTATTTTTGGTACAATAGGGATTTTTATTTGCAGACAAGGGGAGTGGCCATGGGGGCCCGTTTTGCTCCCAGTGTGGCCAACATATTTATGGCCCGCTGGGAGGAAGAGGCAGTTTTTGCCAACAGACCCCCTGAGCTCATTTGTTACCGTCGCTTTATTGACGACCTTATCCTGATATGGAGAGGCAATAGGGATAAACTTGACATGTTTATTAATACTCTCAATAATAATCATAAAAACATCGTCTTGACTTGGACGATCGACCAGGAAAAGGTTGTGTTTTTGGATTTGATTATTAACATTACACAAAACCGTTTCACTATGACTAATTATTTCAAACCCACTGACCGCAACTCGTACATCCCCCTGGGAAGTTGCCACCACTATTCGTGGCTGTGCAATATCCCCAGGGGGCAGTACATCAGGCTGCGTAGAAATTGTACCTCTGATGAGGATTTTATGACACAATCACATATTCTAACAACCAGGTTTGAACAAAAAGGATACGATCGTTCCAAACTTGAGGAGGAGATCACTCGAGTTAAAGGTCTTGACAGAGGTACCCTGGTCTCTGACACTGTCAGGGAGACTGGTGGAAATAATCAAAATTTCAAGATGGTGCTTGATTATAATGTGCAGTATCGCACATTTGAGAAAATAGTACTCAAGAACTGGCCCATCTTGAAACAGGATAAAGTCTTAGGCCCAGTGCTCCATGATCGCCCTCAGTTTATTTACAAGAAGGCTCCATCATTAAGAGACTGATTAGCCCCTAGTGTTCTGAACCCCCCTGTACCCTCCTCGGATAGGTTATTTTCCTTTTTGAGTGGCTTCTATGCATGCGGTAAATGCATCCCGTGTAAACATGCCAAGGGGAATATTAAGAAAAGGAAAAAATTCCTAGCCTCTGCCACGGGTAAGGAGTATGAAATTAAACAGCTAATCACCTGTGAGACGGCAGGGGTCGTGTATATGCTGGAGTGCGGTTGCGGGCTCCAGTATATTGGGAGGACATCCAGACCCCTACATGTGAGGCTCGCTGAGCATGTTAACAACATTAAAAAAGGCCTGAAATCCCACAATGTCTCCAGACACTTCAAACTACATCATCATCAGAATCCCAAAAGTCTAAGATTCTGGGGTATAGAGAGGGTCACGAGACACTGGAGGGGGGGGAATTTCATAAGGCAATTGAGCAAACGAGAATCATATTGGATTTTTGAAACCAGGGCTCTTTGCCTTGAAGGGTTAAACGTGGATTTTGACACAAATTGCTTTATATCAGACCGTTAAGTGTCCTTCAGTTGATTTTTTATGTATTTGATTTTTTATGTACTTTATTTGATGACAGTGGCCGCGGATGACTCATATTTTTATCTTCATTTTATTTTAAATTAATTGTTGTGTAATTGTATTTACACTATTTTAAATTAATTTTTTATATTATATGGAATTAATTTTGATGTTTTATATCTTGGGCTTGTACATATCCCTGTTTGGGATTAGTGCATTTGCTCAGGATTGATCTTATTTGCAGATGTATAATGCCCCGTACACACGGTCGGATTTTCCGATGGACATTGTCCGATCGGAGCGTGTTGTCGGAAATTCCGACCGTGTGTGGGCGCCATCGGACATTTTCCATCGGATTTTCCGACACACAAAGTTGGACAGCAGGAGATAAAATTTTCCGACAACAAAATCCGATCGCGTCAATTCCGACCATGTGTGGCCTGTTCCGACGCACAAAGTGCCACGCATGCTCAGAAGAAATTCCGACACGGGACAGCTCGTTCTGGTAAACTTAGCGTTCGCAATGGATACAGCACTTTCGTCACGCTGCAATGTAAAAAATGGTTTAATACAGCGCACTCTCTTCTTCTTTATAATGTGACAAGAATTAAGTCGTTTTGCTGCTCATATTCACACACACTTCTCACAAAGTTTTAATTGTGTTTTTTTAGTGGGATTCCCTCAATATATTGTTATTAGATGTCACATCTGACAGTTTTATATTTTTTATGTTTTTTTTTTTGTTTTTAAGCCTTTTTTTTTCTTTAATGTTTGGATTTTTTCCAAGGCTGATCTTTGTTCAATGTTATTTTTATTTTTACTCCAGAATATTTTTGTCTGTGTTTTGTGTGTCAAGTTACCCCAACACCATTGATATCTTTTATTCTTTAATCTCCAGGAGATTTTTTGTTGTTGGTGTCCCTTGTTCATTTCACATTGTATATTAGAAATGTACCTGAATCCTCACAAACTGTCATTTTTGAAGTAAAACACATAGGAGAGTATAATTCAAAACAAAACTCCTTTATTAAGGGCTCAGAACCAAACAAAGAGGAAGGCAACACTGGATCAACAGCAGAAATTAGTGAAGCCTGGGACCCCCACGGCAGACATCAATTCTTAAACCTCAAAATTGGTGGCCTGAGGAGTCCATATGTAAGGGAGGGCAGTCTGGTCCGGGATTCACAGAGACTCGGATAGCAGCAGATGACATCAGTGTCCCCAGGCTGTGGTACCACAAGAGGCTGCATCTTTTGGCCGACCAGACTGGATCCAGGGCAATCACTCTCTGGTTTTCCTTCCACACTTCCTTCCGGGCTGTGGCTGTGCAGTTGGAGATGTGGCAGGAGGAGGAGGAGGACCTGGAGGAGGAGTAGGACCTGCAGGAGGAGGAGGAGGACCATCCCAAAGCTGTGTGTGAGGTGTAATTTGGCCCCTCACACCTTTCGCCAGAGCCTCAGATATGAGGGCCTCACACATGGCTTTTTGGCCCTCCTCCATCCTCTGCATTTTATATGCTATGAATGCAGCAATGTTCTCCTGCCTGGTGTGTGGTGCTCCCAGGACCTCTGTAGCCCTACAAAAAAATCTGATAGCCGCCTCCTCTAGGGTACTCCTCCTACTGCCACTTTCTCTTTCCAGGGGGGATGGAGGGACCTGCAGATCAGCCAGCCGGCTCGGCCCGGCCACCTCCTGGCTGAGACTTCCCTGTGTATGAAAAAGGGACATGGTTTTAGTTTTTGCATCATCAATCACAATCATAAATTAGTACTCCCAACTAACATCTAGTTCACATCATTGATTGGACAAGCAGAAATATTTAGAGGAACGCTATACCTGGCTCAATCTGGGCTCCTCTACATGTGGCCTGGAAGGCCCAGGTTGGGCGTCAGAAGCCTCAGCCAGGGGGGAAGGAAGCGTGGAAGGAAGACTGGAGAGGGATGGCCTGGGTTCAGTCTGGCCTGCCAGAAAGTGCAGCCTGTCGTAGTACAACATCCTGGGGACATAGATGTCACCTGCTGCTCCGGATCTCTGCGAATCCAGGACTTTATTGCGCTCCCTCAGATATGTGCTCCTCAAGCCACCAATGAAAATCTTTAAAAAAGTGATGTCTGCCGTGGGGATCACCTGCTTCACAATTTCACACAATTGCTCCAGTGCTGCCTTCCTCTTTGTTTGGTTCTTGTAATGGGGGTGTTTAATCTCCCACAGACAGGGCAGCTCCCTTAGCATCTCTATGAAGACTGAAATGAAGTCCTGATCTTTCAGTACCATATCCATGTTCACTGCAAGACACAACACAAGACAAAGCCTAATGTCACACCAAACTCTCCTAATCTTGTTACAATATAGGCTTCAATCTATAGAAGCAGTATAGGCCCCAGTTTGTCTCTTACCTTCGTTCTTACGATCGCCGCGTTCAATGCTCCTTCCTCCGCTCACAGATCAAACGTAATACGCACGCGTGTTACGCTTTATATACACTGCGCATGCGTGTAACTCCGCCCGCCCCTGACGTTTTTTCTAGTGTATTCCCCGCCCCTTTTCGTTCTGCGCAGTGGGTGAAGAGCATGATGGCAGTCATACAGCAGGTGCGGGCTAATTGTAGCAACAAGGAGGAGGAGGAGGAAAGGGCGGATCCAGGCACGTCCCGATCCAGAAGGAGACATTTTAAGGCCACAAATATGTCGTTTGGGGAGATGTTGGAGATGGTCGACATCATGAGGAAGTCCGACTATGACGGAAAATATGGGCCTTACCCCAACCCGAACATCCAAAAGGCCAAGATCATGGCGAAAGTGGTCAGGAGTCTAGAGCGGAATTTCGGGGTACGAAGGTCTAAAGATCAGCTCAGGAAGCGGTGGTCAGACCTGAAGTTGAGAGAGCCAGAGCAGTACCGAAAGATCCGGAGAGTGCTGCAAAAAAGTAAGTAGTTGTGCTGTGTTCATATTCTTTCTGTCTTTATTCCGTTCGTTCTGCTCCATATGCTTTTAGTAATTGTAACGTTTAAAAAGGTCAACTTTAATGTTCATGGGCCCATTATTCGTTCGTATCAAACATTTTTCTTTCGGCCTCTAGAACACCATTGTTTAAGCCATATGCATTTTCCCACATTTTTTTTGGGCCTACTTGGATGCAAAATATTTGTTTGTGTAGATGGGTTTGTTACTAGAATGAAATGCAAACTAGATTCTGTGTAAGGAGAGGACACTGAGCAGCTGTTTTCACATCTGGACACTGGAGCACTAGTGTGGGACACAAGAACACCATTTTTATTAGGGGGGCCACACAGGTGCTCCAGTGTATACTATAGGGGGGGCTACTGTGAAGCTTGTACCAAACAGGTAAAGTATTGCAGCTTGACAAAGGGCAATAAAAAATATACATCTTGGAACTCTGCTAAAATAGACAATTGTACCCCACTTCCAAGCAATGTTTCCTATTTCTAGTTCTGCCATCAAATATCTGTGTGCTAAGTATACCATTTTTGTTTTACATAGGGGAGAAAAGACTCCGAGGACACTCCTCATCCCAGGAGACCAGAGACCCCCCCCTCTGGAAGAAGGGGAAATACCAACACAAGAAGAAGAGCAGGAGGAAGAAGAAGATGTGGTGGAGATTGGCACCACAACAGGTGAGTGTCTGCGACCACAGGCTCAGGTAAAAGAGATGGATGTTGGCAGATTTTTGAGACCTATTTTTTTTGTTCTTTATCTCTTTTTAGGTGATCGTGATCCAGAACGCTTTACATCTGAAAGTGCCCAGATACTGATCGGGGAGATCATGGGGTGTAATCTCCAATTGCAAAACATCCAGCAACAAATCACTGATGTTATTAAAAAAAATAATAACATCATTGATGTTTTGGGGCGAATTTAAACCCCACAAAATCACCTGTTTTATCTTACAAAAATTTTTACAATGTTTAGAAAAGCCAAATTTGGAGGATGCACACAGTGTGCCAACATGTGCTATCTGCCATCACGGGAGATCAATGGACGCGTTTTGGGGGTGCAACCCCTTCCTCAATTATAAAGTCGCATTGAGGAAGGGCTTGCTCCCCCAAAACACGTCCCTTGATCCCCCCTGATGGCAGATAGCACATGTTGACATTCGTAAATTGGTGTGCATCTTCCAAATTTGGCTTTTCCAGGGGTGATTTCCCCCCATCTGAACGCTATATATCAAACCCAGTTCCTAAATACTGATGTCTGATATAGCCTTCAGGTTTTACCTAATGTGAACTTTGTAAGTTCAAGTTTTTTGGCTTTCTTGTTGGTTTTACACAGGCCTGTTTTATCTGAAATGGATATTTCGATTTTTGATAATGCCCCCCAAAAATTGTTATACAACAAACATGTTGTTTTGTTTTAAAAACCTTTGGGAAATGCACATGTGATTGTGCAGGTATAAAAAAGTGCCTTACTCAAGAATGTGTGGATTATTGTCTCAACATTACAACACTTTTGGGGTGATGTAATTGCTGTTTTATGCAAAAATGGGGGTTATTTCCTAAGGGCAAATACACTTTGCACTACAAGTGCAAGTTCAGTGCAGTTGCAAGTGCACTTGTAGTGAAATGTGTTTTTGCATTTAGGAAGTACCAGCCAACACTATTCTTTATAAGGTTACCCAATCACGACATTTTCTGCACTCAACACATTTCTGTCAGGGTCAGCTCAAACAAACACAAGCAGTAAATGTCCACCAAGAATTGCTTTTGGTTGTTTTTTATTTTAAAAAGGTGTCACAGATTGTCTGGCATATTGATAGCCCCCCTACCCGCAAAGAACTCCAGGTATCGTAACCGGACATCACGGGCACTCAGGGAGGGCAAGCCAGGACGGCCGCTTTCAAGCGCCGTCATTGTTGATGTATTTGGTATTCCGGCCTCAGGCCCAACTGAGCCAGCATAGTTGGCTGAATGTTTTCTTAAAAAATTATGGAGAACACAGCACGCCAGTATAATATGGTTCAGTTTATACTCCGCCATATGGATGGGTGTCAGAAATAGTCGGAACCGGCTGGCCAGGATTCCAAATGTGTTCTCCACCACTCTTCGGGCTCTGGCCAGCCGGTAATTAAAAACCCTCTGTTCCGGGGTGAGGGTCCTCATCGGGAATGGCCGCATCAGGTGGTCCCCCAGCGCAAACGCTTCATCAGCAACGAACACAAATGGGAGACCTTCAACATTGTCCTCTGGAGGTGGCAAGTCCAAGCTGCCATTCTGGAGACGCCTGTAGAACTCCGTCTGGCCGATCACTCCACCATCGGACATCCGGCCATTCTTCCCCACGTCCACATACAAGAAGTCGTAATTAGCCGACACCACCGCCAACATCACTATACTATTAAACCCCTTGTAATTATAATAGTACTACCCCGAGTTGGGTGGTGGGACGATGTGGACGTGTTTCCCATCAATTGCCCCTCCGCAGTTAGGAAAGTCCCACCGCTGGGCAAAGTGGGAGGCCACAGTCTGCCATTCCTGTGGCGTGGAAGGAAACTGTTGAGGAAAAAACAATAAACATTACTATTTTTTCACAGAAACATGGCAAGCAGATTAGACACAAACATTATGGGTCAACCTCCAGATAGCATTTACTAAGGGGAATTTTACAACAACAAAGTATAAGGTACACCTATCATATTCCCCCTCCCCCCCTCTCATGGTCCATTTCTAACATTATAGGGGGGGGAACTCTTGGACAGGTAACCCTCTCTTCACTTCATTGAGAGATGAATGCCTAAATACAGGGTATTACTTGGAACAGCCCCTCCTTAGTTACACTATTGGCAGACCACTGGACAGGTAAGAAGTGTCATAATACAAAGATATAAATACACACTGTACACATTTGAGGACATTTGGACATTCTGCTATTACCTATCAAGATAATAATAGGATACAAGAACTTTAAACAGTACCATTGGAAAGTAGACAGGCAGGCCCTTGCACTACATGCTTTGGGGAATTCATCCATAAATCTGACCAGTAAAGAGATGGGTATAGTGTGTATGGGTTTGGCAAAGTCAGCAGATAGATGATTGAGGATAATGAATTGGGATCAGCTGACTTAGCAGTTGGGGGGGGAGGGTTACAAAAAATTTGGGGACATCACAAAAAAAAGCCTCTGGCCCTCTGCCTGAATTTAAATCAAAAATAACATTTCAAAACATTTTAGGGGGTGTTTGGGGTAAAGCACTACTATGGAGCTGATAAAATACATTGTTAAGTGACTACATGAGGTGAATATAGGGCAGGAGACACCATGCTGGGGAGGTTATTGAAGGGCAAATATGTATGAAGGACCTAAAATAATAATGACATAAAAATCCAGCATGCATGAGGACAAAGGGGACATTCACAGCATATTACAATCACGGTAATTAGGGAATGAGGAAAGAAATACAATATATTAGCAAACATTCAATACAATAAAATGTGATATAAAAGGATAAAAATCTTACCTTCGTATACTCCTTCTGCAGGACCTGGATGATGGCAGAACAGGTCTCTGGGATAATGATACCCAGAGCCTGGGGGGAGATGCCTGTCGAGAACTTGAGGTCCTGCAGGCTTCTCCCTGTGGCCAAATACCGCAAGGTAGCGACCAACCTCTGCTCCGGAGTGATGGCTTGCCTCATGCAGGTATCCTGCCTGCTGATATAGGGGGTCAGCGAAGCCAACAAACGGTGAAACACGGGGTCCGTCATCCTGAGAAAGTTCCTGAAATCATCAGGATTATTCTCACGGATCTCACGGAGCAAAGGCATATGACAGAACTGGTCACGCTGAAGCAACCAATTCTTGGTCCATGAACTCCTCCCCACCCTGTTCATGGACTGGACTTGTGTCAAGGTCAGGACCCCAACACCAAGCCCCCGCACAGCACGAACTCTACGAGGAGTACGCATACGAAACATGGCTAGAAATCGGTCGGCTGCTCAGAACGAAGTAACAGAACGCACTGAAGAACAGCAAGGTCTGTGAAGAGCGACCTGAAAAACAGCAACGAGCAGGCAAGATCACACAGAAAACTCCGATACGAACTGACTGCACGCACTGAAGAGCAGATACAAACCCACAAGCACAAACTGAACGTCAGAAAACGATCTGAAAGCCACGAGTCTGAAAAAGCGCGAATCGTCTCTCACCAAACTTTTACTAACACGAGATTAGCAAAAGGAGCCCAAAGGGTGCCGCGCTTGGTTCTGAACCGGCCTTTTCTAGTCTCGTCGTACGTGGTGTACGTCACCGCGTTGTTGGCGATCGGAAATTCCGACAACTTTGTGCGACCGTGTGTAGGCAAAACAAGTTTGAGCCAACATCCGTCGGAAAAAATCCTAGGATTTTGTTGTCGGAATGTCCGAACAAAGTCCGACCATGTGTACGCCCTATAAGGGTGAAATTTCCGTTCACTCATTTATTCTCATTCAGGTGTCACATCCGGATTGACTTCCGGGTGAGCTTGAGGTCTTTCACGCTCAGTGTACTGTTGCCATGGCTACGTACCTAGCATATAGCGCGGGTGCCCACGACGTCCCTCATCTGCTGATGAAGTCCCCGCCCACTGGGACGCAACGCGTCCAGAACGAGGAACGTCGTGACGTCACCCGCGGCCACTGCGCATCTGCTAAGCTGTTTGGAAGATCGGTGGATCTTCGTTTTCCTTGTACCAAGTACTACATATGTGAGTGTTTCGATTTTACTTCTTAAAATAAAGCTTTTACCAAACGGAGAGCACTATCCTTTTGCCATTTTTATTTCATATGGCCGTATTGGAGTTCCTGTACCTGGTCCTTGACTGATGTGCTGCATATCCATTGGTTTATGATAAAGGCGTTTGTGACCCTCTATAATCTAAGGGTCCATTACATCAGGTGAGAGGCCAATTGTTACCGTGGTGGTGGGCTCCTGGAATCACCGTTTTTGCAAGCATGCATTTCTCCACACTTTGAAGATTCTTGTGGATTGGATATTTGGACTGATTACACACACACTGTGGTGGAATGTATTGTGCTTTTAGTCCTCTCATCCCACTTATTTACTAGCGCTGCACTTTCTGATTTGTTGTGTTTACTGAGGGATTTGAATTTTGACCCTGGTGTACAGCTGCTGTTCTTATTATTTACTATTTCGCGCTGATTCATTTCCTACATTTAATCTCTCAGGTTATGCCGTCCTGGAAGATGACTAGAGAAAGTAGTAGTAGTTATAACAATGACCATCACTAAATTTTACATTATGACATAATCATTAGTAGTATGATTCTGAAGTCTCCTCCTGTACATTTGACAACACCTCTTCTGAATTGGAAATGTCACAGAGAGTACAGGGTCAGTGTCAACAGCAACTTCTACAATCCTTAATACAGTAAAATATGTATTATCTTCACATGCACATAAAATTCCCTTCTACTCTCAGACCCCCACAGGTGCTGCGAGGGCTGCTATGGCTAGAGGGGGGTGGCTCATTCCTAAATACAGTAGGACCATTGAGAATGAACGTAGCCAACCTCAATCAGGTAGTCAGCCATTGGCTCCTACTGCTGTTGATCAAATTCTGTTTGGCTGAGAGCAATAGAAGGAACTTTTTTAAAGTTCTAAAGGCGGTTCGAAAGGCAGTTTTTTGTCTTAATTCATTCTCTGCATTAAGGTAAAAAAAATAAAAATAACTTTCAGTTTCAGCTCCCCCTCACCTTAAATTCTTACCTGAGCCCTCTCTCGATCCAGTACTGTGCTGGTCTGCAGCAGCACTGCTCTTCTCACAGGAGGCTCAGCAGCAGAGGGAGCCATTGGCTCCTGCTGCTGTTAATCAAATTCTGTGAGCGGGAAGGGAGCTGAGCACTGTGTGTACCAATAGACAATAGAGGAGGTCATTCTGCTGCACCCCTCTCTGCATAGGTCCAGCAGGTAAAGTCAAAGCTTACCAAAGGCAGTTTTCTCAGATGTCGGTGTATTGGGCAGTCGCAGTCGGTTCACAACTCTGGGAAATTCTGTATAGCCCAGGCGCCTACAGAGCTCAGTGAAGTCTTGTTCGAGGTTTCCAGTGCACTGGTAGTCATCTGTAACCAAAGTGTCACAATAATTAGAGGCAATCTTATATTTAATTACAGCTCTCAGTTCCTTGCTTTCTGCAGAATACTCACGCACATTGAAAAGTTAAGAAAATAAAAGAGCCAGTCTTGACTTTGCTATTAATAATGGGAAAGGGCACAGGCACAGTCAGAACCACAGTCAACAACCGTGTACAGTGTACAACCACATCACCAAAGAAACACCAAAGAAATACCCAGTACTTCCTGATACAGAGGAACACAGGGCATGGACAGCCCCATTGCCAGGCCCAATTGCTGTCAAGTGAGGGCAAGCATATGGAAGGCAACATGTACAGCATTTTCTAAAACTGGCTACAGATGCTACGATCTGATTGTACATACCTCTATAGCTCTATCAAAATCCATGTAGTCTGAAGACTGCCCCTATTGAATAGAGATTAAGGTAGGCTCTCACATTTGATCTAAAGGGGACTACATAGAAACTGTACAATAAGATTGAAATGAGCTTGGCCAGTTAAAGATTTAACTCAGTTACTTATTTAGCAAGTACAGCCTGCATACATTCCATCTTGTAGAACCTGTTACATTGCCAAGAATGAACAAGTTAAAAGGTATACTTTAAAGAGAACTTCTGAAAGTAAAAATATGGGAGCTGCCATTGTTGAGATTTTAAAATGCAGGTATTGGAGGGGCATTCTGATCCTGGCTTCACTAATTAGTGACTGAGGAAATAGATTTTAAAGTGGTTGTAAAACCTCACATATACCCAGTGAAGCTATTGGCCTCAGGTGATACACAGAGATGAAACAAATCCTCTTCATAAGTTGTATTAGTCTATCTACAGTCTTTTCTTCTCTACAGCCGTTCAAAGTGATGAATTTATAAAGCTTGTCTGAGAATTCAAAAAAAAGGGGGTGGAGAGAGAGCTGAAGTTACTCTGCAGAGCTCATAGAAGAGAGCTCTGAGAGCTACACACAGCACACAGGAACAGAGTTGAGGCTGCCAATCTGCTGGAGCTCCCTCCCCTGTCACCATTTTTCTCTTGGTGTCAGGAAAACTTGTCAGAAGCGATTCATGCTGATAGCAGAGGAATGAAGCAGCAGAAAAATACCACTTAGTCCTCATAATTGAGGCAAATACACACTATAGAGGGATATGCTTTGTACATATTTGATGTCTGAGGTTTACAACCACTTTAAGGGAAAGTAAGCACCTCTGTATAAGGCAACAGCTGCCCTGGCAAAAGCTTAGTTGCCATCTAAACCCACAATAACCTGGTATTTAATAATTATTGCAAGGTAATTAATGAGAAACTAGCAGTTATTCAAAATATTAGGTTACATTGAATAGAACATTATTTACCGGATACCTTTAGGGACCTTTCACACTGGGGCGGTTTGCAGGCGCTATTGCGCTAATAGCGCCTGCAAACCGTCCCGAAAGTGCCGCTGCTTTCATTCCAGTGTGAAAGCCCCGAGGGCTTTCACACTGGTGCGATGCGCTGGCAGGACGGTAAAAAAAGTCCTGCTAGCAGCATCTTCGGAGCGGTGAAGGAGCGGAGTGTATACTCCTTCACCGCTCCTGCCCATTGAAATCAATGGGACGGCGAGGCTATACCGCCGGCAAAGCGCCTCAGCAGAGGCGCTTTGCGGTGGTTTTTAACCATTTCTCGGCCGCTAGCGGGGGGTAAAAACCGCCCCGCTAGCGGCCGCATACCGACAGTAAAGCGCCGCTTACAATAGCGGCGCTTTACGGCCGACGCCCGCCCCAGTGTGAAAGGGCTCTTAAGGCTGTACACCACTGAAGGAAACCAAAGCCATTGACTAGTGATGAGCTATGATTCAGGCTGAACCCATTGTAAGCTGTCAAATGATAGCAGGCTGCTGGCCCATTCAGTTACAACTGGCAAATTCCGTGCCCCATTGCTGCATATAACAAAGTAACAAAGCAAGGATGCTGATGACATAACTGACTTAATATGGTCACATGGCCCATTGGGCCAATGGCTTGCTATCATGTGACAGCTTCCCGAGGGTTTGGGCAGAACATGGTTCAGCATGAACCATACTTCATCACTACCTGTGATCTGACACAAGCACACAGTTTAGGAATTAGGACTTCAATGGAAGCATGCTTATTTTAGGTCAATGAGTCTCCAGGTAGTGAACCCAGGCATGAGGATGAAGGCTCTGGCAAATCAAGTCAGCAGTTCTAATTTTTTTATGCTTGCAGGTTCTCTTTAAGAGATAACTTCACTTTTAGTAGGGTTAGAAAGGTCCAAAAAGGAGAAGGTAGGAATGGAAGGGGAAAGAGGGGCATAGAAAGAGAATAAGTTGAGTATATCGTAGGATAGGCACACAGACAGTAAGGAGGGATTTTGGGTTCATAACCTATCAGTTGTGAAACATCAGTTAATGGCCATGTACATCAATTCAAGCATTCCAAATTTTATGGAATTTCTTTGGGCAGTTTCTACTCCATATCTTACTTTATATATAGGCAAATTGCTAATAGTGGCATTCCAAGCAGACAGAATAGGAGGGGCAGACAGTTTCCAATTAAGGAGTAGAATTTGTCCTTTATGTTTCCCATACCCCATATCTTCAGCCTGAGTTCTCCATTGTGTGGCTTTGCCCAGTGCCTTTGCAGAAAAATGTCCAGGCAGTGTCCAGCTCCTACTTTGCATGCTTACAAACTCCGTATTCATTCCTAAGGCTGATCCAGACACATTGGTTTGAACTAGATGGACTTGCAATTATTGGTTGAATTAGATAAGACTTTTTTAACCTGCCATCCAGAGGTGTACAACTCTCCATGCAATAGGGACTTATTTTCTGCAAAAACTATGCAGCTCCCTGCAGGTTTACATAGTAGAGGTGGAGCCATTTAAATGAACAACACTGACAACAAGAACCACATTCATAGTCCGCATTCATGGACTATGCATGTGCAATCTGTGTTGGTACGAGGCTTTGTCAACCTAAAAATGGAACTGAAAGGTAAAGATTAATAAAAATACTTTTTAAATACTGTAACTTTAACATATTATGGTTTACATGAGTAAGTCATATACTGAGTAAGCCAATTGGGAATACATGAGTAAGCCAACTGGGAATACACATACTTTTTAACGTAGGTATTATTCATAACACTTAATCCCAAAATACCTCTGTTCACTACCCTGGGCTAGTAATAAAATACTGAGAAGCATAAAAAAACTGCACTCTCTTCTTACCAGCTGACAGTGATGTTTTGTCTTGCGGACCAACACCTTAAAACAAAAAATACATAAAAAACACATTACAAAGTATTTAGCATTGTTATATAGCAGCAGCCAAGCCCAGAAAACTTCTAGTAATATGGAGCAAATGGCAGATCTCTTGTTTAGCCTTATCACTCAAAAACAAGATAACCATGAAGGATACTTCATATGGGTTAAGCCTGGTACACACTGTTGGTTTTTTTCCATACAACCCACCGGGCTGAACGAAAAAAAAAAAAAACTTCCAGCTCCGGTCAGAGCCACTGTACTCACTATGCGAAGTAAGTAGAACGATCTCCCTCCGCTGAGCTATTGTGTTCTGACAGCGGAATGGCCCCCCGCCAGAACACTCCGATCAGTGCTCTTGGCCATTGGCTGAGAGTGCTGATCGGGAATCAGTCATCTGCTCGTTCTCCAGCATCCGCGTCCGACAGACTGACACACACACGGGTCGAATGTCGGACGTTTTTTTTTAACTGGCAAATGTCTCCCAACATTCAGCCTGTGTGTACACGGCTTAAGGCCCCTTAGACACGGGTTGGCTCCATTGGAGTCCGCCTGCTCAGCGGGTAATCTGATCCCCGCTGGGCTGGTGGGTGGCTGCTCCTCTATGGGTGGTCGGTTGTAAAAGGACCGCTTTTCCTTTTACACAACCGCCATCCGATCCAATAGACAGATGGGAAACGGATCCCCATCACTCTTTTGCAGCACTGTGATTGGCTGCAACAGAGATGTCAGCATGAGCAGTCCGAGACAGCTCCGTCACAGTTCTGGGACAACTGATCAAATGCGCTGCTAGAAAAAAGCATAACATTTAAAAGGCCTAAACACAGAATAAGAAGTAAAGAAAAGACTAAATAAATAAAACCAGTCTGTAGTCTTCAGAGGCCTTGTCCCAGAATGCACAGGGCCCCAAATGTGGGTACCACTCTGTACAGGGTTCAAACCCAGCCTGCCACAGACTTTGACAAACTGCCCATGGATGGGCTGCACCTGACCCTGCTGGGCATTCTAAAATGCCAGGAGGAATGCACTGCTCCTAGACAACCCTGTGTGTGCAATGGGTCTTATTTGTGGCAGTGTAATGTACAGTCCTGCTACCAATGAAGCTGAGGAATGGGAAGTTATAATCAGGGCTGGGACAAGGGGGGTGCAGCAGGTTCATTTGCCTGGGTGCAGTGTTAAGTGGGGGAAGGGGGCAAGGCGTTCCCCCTGACCCTATCCAGACCTCCATCACCAGGAAACTGCACAGGATTTCACAGCTCACACAACTGCTGCTATCATTTGTAAACACAAAAGCCAGCAGGACTGGTGTCTGACAGATGAAATTGATTGCAAAGGAAGTGAGTAGTGGAAGACTTCCTCTTCTGGATTTTGTGTTTACAAATGACAGCAGTAATTGGGTGAGAAGTCTGAATGGGGTTCAGCAGCCCAGTGTAACTGGCAGAAAAGGAGATCTTCCACCTGACACTTCTCCTCTCATTCCTGGGGTTCCAACCCCCCCTCCCCCCACTCACTAGTGGAGATCTTGAAGGGGCCAACCTGAGCAGCAGCAGCAGATGTAGGGTGCTTTATAACTACTCTTCACTGTCTGACTCTGATGTACAGTATGTTCCCTTTGCTTCACCAGACATTTCGCATGTCATGTACATTGCCTATTATGTACCTCAGTTTGTATTGCAATGTTGTACATTCCCTATTCTGTAACCCATCATTTCACATGCAATGTTATACAATCCCCATCCATCACCACCCTATTCCATTTGCCAGGCTGTATGTTCCACTATTCCACAGTGCATAATTCAATATAACATGCTATACTTTCCTTATTCTGCAATACTTCATTCCGTATACCATGCTGCATGTTCCCTATTCTGCAACACCTTCTACCCCATGTACTATGCTGTACGTACCCTTTCCCCACTACCTCATTCTGTATGCCACGCTTTGTGTTCCCTGTACTGCACCATTTCATTTTGTATATCATGCTGTTTGATCCCTATTCAGCAATGCCTTATTCCAAATACTAAGCTGTATGTTCCCTATTCTATACCAAATCATTCCACACACCATGCTGTACATTCTCTATTCTGCACTACTCAAGCTTTTGTTGTATATTTTATATTCCACACTGTACTGTATACACTGAGCTATAAATTCCCTTTTCGGCACTGGTTCACCCTGTCTGGCATGCTATAAATCTCCTATTTTACTGTGCCTTATTCAATACAGGATGTTGGACACAGATCTGTAAAGAAAATCCGTACACAGTGCAGCTTGTTACCACAAACATTACATTTCATGGTTCTGCTCAACGCGTCGGGTCACTTCCAGTCATGCGCAAACTGGATGTTTTTGTGAGAGACTCCATATTTTTGGATGGCAACTGCTTAATGTGATTTTATTTATGTAAGCGCATAGTGAGACGTAATAAGATGGGTATTAATTGTACATGGGGTGCGCTATGAGTATCTTCCAATTCCTTTTTTGAGCCATAACTACATCAGAGACCGCGAGGACAGGTCTCTTAAACGGACCCGGCAAATGAAGTTGCGGCTAAGAGCTGGAGACGGAATCACACAGATCACTCTCTAAAAGCGCTTATGACCTATTTAATTTAGGTCTTATATAAAATGTGACCAGGCATTTCACTAAGAGGTGGAGTGGAAGCACTGATAATTACAGCACAATAACCTTTTGAGCACATTTCTCGGAAGATTGGTGACACAGTAATAATTGTGAACTATGTGAATGGTGAACATATTTAAACGTTAACACGCATCTCAATGACTTCTCTGTTTAAAATCACTGGGATTTAACACATTATTTTATTGCTATTGTTTCTGTTTGTATTTTATTTACTTCATAAGATTGTGATTTCATGCAGCACAGGAATATTGTTCATTGCCCCAGTGGAGGTCCTGTAGAACAAAAAGTGTCAGCTAAATGCTTGCTAAAGCTCTACAAACTGCACAATTTTATATATATTTTAAGTGATCACCTTTTTATTGTACACATCTGTCATGATGTTTTTACTTTTTTATATTAAAACCCTACATTTTTGATCTATGCTATGTGGAAGCCTTCTCTCGTTTTTCTTTTATGATCACTGCTCCCACCATTGATTGGTGAGCGATCTGTGGATATTGCACAATATTGGAGGATTTCGGTTGAATTCCTGGTTCCAGTACCCGTTGACTGCTGTAAAAGTGCTGGAGTGTGTCTTCATCTCAGCCATCCAAGGAGATCGTAACCTGCAATCCATGTTTGCATCCTTGCCTGCACGACTCACTGCCGCTGGTGTGTGGGTCCACAACTCATGGTAAGAGTACCTACCCCTCCCCTTGGTGGTGGAAGCACAGTCCTGGGTGGCGTCTGATTCTGAATATTTGAATATCACCATCCTCAACTTTTTGGGATATATTAACATCTCTCACTCTACTAAAGATTCCCTTTGTGGATTGTTCCCTGAACACCCATTTGTTTGGACTTATCACTTCATCACATTTTTTTGTTGTTCATTTGAACATTGATGTGTATATATGTGCACTTTAGATATTACCTTATTACCTTATATGTGTGCATTCAGTTGAGTCAGTTGTTATAGTAATAGCCTATCTACATTGTTTGGTTCAGATTTAAATTTATTTTACACAATCGTAGAGGTGCATGTGCACTTTTCCCTAGGTTCATTTCTAGGGCTTATATATTTTTAGCGCTACACATTTTTCACTCACATTTTGCATACAATTAGTCTTATTGTTGTGTTAGCAGCTTATTGTTCCATTGGTGGTGCAGTAATTTATTCACATTTCCACAGGTATATTGTTGATTATAGGAGCATTTGAGAAAGATAACACATTATGGTTGTTTGATTTGTTTGAGTTATATTTTAATTTAAAGGAACAGCGCACCATTTATTTATTTACATTTTAACTGTGGTTAGTGTGAGAGCAGTTCCACAATATATATACTAATCACATAAGTATTACACAATATACGTATAGTCTTTATTTCACTTATTATTTTGTAATAAAAATTCTTGTACACATAGTTAATACATTGAGCAGCGCATGAGTCTTTTTAAAATAATATCTCTACAGAAATCTGTACTAACCTCATTATCACTGCCACAATATTTTCAGTACTTACTCACCTCTCATGGCAATTAGAGCATTGTAATAGAAAAACTGTGTAGAAATTGTGTAGGAAAACACAATAGTGTTTTTCTTTTGGGAAGACCCATTACATTTTTTTTCTATGGAGCCCCGGGATTTTAGTTTATGCCCCCCCGAATAATACCTAAGTACCTTTAGGCTGAATGCACTCTACCTTTTTACTACAACATTTCAAATGCTGTGTGTCTTCCAACTAAAAGATTGTGTATAGCGATCCTCACTGTACTAGAATTCTATAAAATAGATGTTTATTATCCTATAAAACCATTAATAGAAATATAAACTGAATCATAAAAAACACCCTTGGATAGTAAATTAGATCCACTTTAAAGTAATTCTAAAGGTAGAAGGTTTTTTTTACCTCAATGTATTCTCTGCATTAGGGTAAAAAACCAGCTCCCCCCATATACTTATTAGCACCAGATCTCGTTCCTGCGCTGTTCTCTGAGAGCAGTGGCTCTCTCTGTTCTTGCTCAACAAGAACGCCAGCGGGGGACCCCAGAAGAGGAGGATCGGGGCTGCTCTGTGTAAAACCATTGCATAGAGCAGGTAAGTATGACATGTTTATTATTTTTTTTTTTAAAAATTAGAATAGCTTTAATCTACCTCTGTGACAATGGCCCCGTATCGGTCCTGCTACACTGTGGCAGATACAGAAGATTCTATAGCACATGATTGCACAATGCTGTGCGCATGTTCATATAGCAGTGTGCATCTGTTTTTTTTTTTTTTATTTGAACTTTCCACAGCACGCTTCTGATTGTGCTCAAATACCCATTAACCTGTCGGCCTATAAGTTAAATATCTTGGTTTAGCACACTAACATTCAAATTGCCCTTGATTACTTAAAGTGGTTCTAAAGCCTTCTGTGTTGCAGCTACCCCCCCCCCCCCCAACCTCCCCTTTTTCTTACCAGATCCTGATCCGATCCACATCCTCTCTCCTCATTGGACAGATTTTTACAGCAGGAGCCATTGGCTTCTGCTGCTGTCAATCAAATCATGTAACATGGGATCGGGGGGTGGGGCCGAGTCCCCCTGTCTATGTCAATGGATGCAGCAGAGGGACTCAGGAGCGAGCTTTCCCTGAGGGCACCCGATGAAGAGAAGGGGCTTGGAGCGCCGGCAGTGGACTCCAGAAGAAGAGGATCGGGGCTGCTCTGCAAAACTATTGCACAGAGCAGGTAATTATAGGCATATTTGTTATTTTTATTTAAAAAAAACACAAAGGTTTACAACCACTTTAAGGGGTTCAGTGTAGTACCTGCACTTTGGGAGTCATTCTCATTTTCTTTCAGTGCCTTGTCTTTCAGCAACTTCTCAGCTTTCTTTCCCATAGCCACAGTTCTGATGATCCTGCAAGTGCCAAAGGAAGCAGGTAAAGTGTATCCAAACCCAAGATCAAAAATGTCATACATTGCAGCTTACCAAGCATTAGATGAAGTGCCTGCATGCAGCGTTGCGCCGATTAGGACGGTGCCATTGCTGGCAATTGCCGCTGATTTGACATGTGATTTGACATATCAAATCGCATGTCAAAACGCACCAGTGTGAACCAGGGCTAACCCAGAGAAAACAATGTTTTTATGGAACTTTGCATTAAAGGATACAGTAAGTTCACCTTTTTTGCGTTTTGCAGTTAAAAAAAATGTGCATTTATTATTTCTTTTCTAAGCAGATCGGGGTGCAATGCAAGGCTCCTGCAGATTCTCAGGATAGTTGTCTGCCCATACCTCAGGAGTCTGTGCCTCAGGAGCAGAGCGGGAAGATCACCGCACTCTCGTAGTTCATTGTGATCTCCAAGCCATCAGCCGCAATGGATGATGGTACTTGTAGTCTAGCAATACACAGGAAACTGTGAATGAATGACACGATCATGTGGTGGAGTCCCACACAGGCATGCTGTTTTCAAATTGTGACAGCGGGTGCAGGGAGAGGATTCTCTGCCTGCTGTCACAGGGTGTAAAATATAACATGTTTAAAGAGACCATCCTCTCCTGCTTTAGCCCCTTCTTCCCCGTGACAGCGGGTGGGGGTTCTGCTCCCGCACCCACTGTCGCAGTTTAAAATTGGCATGGCTGCATCATCTATTCACAGGAATCTTTAAATAAAGAAACTACAAGTCCCGTCTGCAACCGCAGCAGACTGCTTGTAGTTCAGAATGGCCCCCAAGGACGCTAATGAGCACCCTTGTAGCCTACTAACACTTCCTCCAGCATTCAGAAAGAAAGTCCATACAGAATTACAGGCAAGAAAGCTGGAGTAAATGTCTACAGGCTCCTGTGAAAATAATTATAAATGCACATTTTTTTCCTGCAAAAATAAGTGCATTTACAATTTTTTTCCAAAAATATAAACTTAGTGGACTATTGCAATTTTGACACCAAAAATTGATGTTTATTTTTAACCACTTTAAGACTAGACTGCTTCACCCCCTTCATGCCCAAACCGTTTTTCAGTTTTCATCACTGTCATGCTTTGACTGACAATTTTTCAGTCATAGCACTGTGAGATTTTTATCATTTTTTGAAACAGATAGAGCTTTCTTTTGGTGGTAATCATTCACCACTGGGTTTTTATTTTTTGCTATATAAAAAAAAAAGTTTAATGTTTTAAAATTTTGCAAATAATTAATCTTTCTTTATATATTTATGCCAAAATGTAGTTTGCTAAAAAGAGCACAACAGGTCTTTACATTAAGAAGGGAACTTTATTTCACTGCACTAAAACACTCTTGTAGCTGCTTGACCCCTTCATCAGGTATGGCGCATTGATACTACAAATGGAACATACCAACTTATTGAAGATTAGGTATACCAATCATTTGATTATACATACACTGAACATTGGCAGACTGGTAGGTTACCAGTATACCGCTTCAGTAGTTATATTATGTTATGAATTTAAAAATTAATTTAAGTTAAATTCTTGACTTGTTGATTTTTTTTTTTAAATAAATGACAGAAAATGACATATACTCAACTGTGAATAAAAAATTCCTTCATGTAAAGGAAAATATAAATCAGAAATCAGAATACAAATAAACCAATAAATAAGGTTGCATAAAATGAAGTATATAGCATACATGAACACGGATTTTTGCAAGTGCAAATGAGCTTCAGTGTAAAACTCACATCTGGTTCCTGTGGCTGGGGATCTGCAGTTAGTGCATATAGCCGCCACTAGGTGTTCATGGCTGGAATCACTTGTACTTGTGTAAACACTTGTGCTCTTTTGCATCTGCATTTAACTATGCATGCATACATATGATTCCTACTACCTGCACTACTCACCCCCCCCCCCCCACGCACGCACGCACACACACGTACAATGTAGATCGGTTGATTTTGCTAACCTATCCATGGCCTCCATGATCAACCATCGGAGCAGGACTCTCCCCAGCACCGGGTACCGTTCCCACCACCCAGCCGCTCCACCCTATTGCCTGCCAAGAACTCTAACAGCCGCCGTACGCTCTGCACCACCCCCTCCCCCATTCTCACACACATGGGCCGCCCACACCAGATTGATCATGGGGGACAGGCTGGACCACAGAGTCCCTGGGGGGAGAAGGTGCTGCAGAGCAATGCCCAGGAGTTAGGACATGCCTCATCGGAGGTGTAGGGGGCCAGGGGAGGCATGCTGCACATGGCCGCAACACAGCACACTTGGGGAGCACAGTAATAATTTTGCGCCCCCCCGAAATGTTGCACCCGGGGTGAGAATACCGGCTGCATCCCCCCACGCTATGCCACTGCAATCCAGGGGCAAATCCGGGGACAGATTTGGTCCGAGGACAGTGTCCTCAGTCCGGAGACTGTCCCTGGAAATGTCTGGTCACCCTATCCTACGGCTTCCCGCACCGAACAACGTCAGGAGTGTTACATCAGAGCTCCCTTGCGCCTGTGTTGCATCAGAATCGGTGACCCGTCAGATCAGGTAACAGAAGCGACATTCCCTCAGCTGTGCATGCGTTCCACTGCTACCAGGTTTGCTAATCTGACAGAACACATGCAGTCAGAGGAAGCGCCAGCGGACAACTTACTACACCCAGCTACATCTTGAATTTCAAAGTAATATTAGCAATAAAGTGAGCGTATATAAATAAATATAGTGTGTTGACATCTGTGATGCTCTTTTTATGTTATATTTTGAAAGAAGCTGGATGCCAGCAGTAGGAAGGTGGCAGAGTCCGTGTTGGTACACCCCGCACTGCTCAGCGCTAAACCTTTAGGCTTTCAAATTTAAACATCCAAACAGCATCACAAATGTCAATATACCATATTTATTTATATACGCTCACTTTATTGCTAAAATTACCCTGAAATTCAAGACGTAGCTGGGTGTAGTAAGATGTCCGCTGCTGCCTTCTCACTGCAGGTGTTCTGTCAGATTAGCAAACCTGGTAGCGATGGAACGCATGTGCAGCTGAAGGAACGTCACTGTCGTTCCCTGATCTGACAGTCGCCAATTCTGACAGAACACCTGCAAATGTCCATGTGTCTGTACCTATGCTAAAGTGTCTGAAAAATGTCCAGTAATGCAATAGGAAATTATACTGAAAGTACCTATACAGCTGTTCTAATTGAACATTCATCAATGTGTGTTTCAATGGGTAATGTACTGATCAAATACAGCTCAATATGAAATAAGTGCAATGACTAATAATGAAAAAGTAATCACCTGTGATGTCACACAATAACATATAATAACATTCATTTGTTCATAATTGGTCAGTATTTCTTCTTATCTGTTGATTACCTCTGTCAGCCGTCCGAGCTTATGAGAGACGTAATGTGGCGGCGCCTGGAGACGCTATGTTTAGGGCTGTTGTGCGTTCCACAGCCGCATGGTATTTCCGAGTAGAGTGCGTTCCAAGGTCACCATCTCTACTACGCATGTGTGGGAGGGTCACTAGCTGTTGATGCTAAAATGCTTGATACAACAGTGATTTGTAGAACTGGTTTTACTCGGGTTGTGATTGTGCACTGATGATGCTTTCCTGTGCACTTCGTTATACAGTGGCGTCGCTGAGTAGGTGCGGACTGCACCCAAATGAAAGCATATCTCGCTGACTTGCCATCTAAATTGCCCCTGTCCTCGCTGTCTCACACAGCACAGCGGACTGAAGCCAAACCCAGGCGCCTACCCCTCCTCGGCTGTTTACATGTACACAGACCGGAGGAGGGACACTGCTGTGCATTGCCGAGCTAAGGTCTGCATTGTACAGAGGAGGAGCACAGAGTGTGTGAGGGAGGGGCTGAACGTAATGTAGGAGGTGGGCTGTACTTAGTGTAAGGGGGGCTGTACTTAGTGTAAGGGGGGGCTGTACTTAAAGTGGAGGGCCATCCTAAAATAAAAAAGTGTGCATCAATATTTAAAAAAAATAAAAAAAAAAAAACATTTGAAAAAAAAAAAATCAACTTACCTGAAACCCCTGTTGCTAGGCAGTCTTCCTAATCTGCCTCTTCCTATTCCGCTGCGTTTCCTCCTCTTCGGCGAGCGGCCCCGTTGCCTTCTGGGACATGTGTGTGTCCCAGAAACCAATGGGGCCATTCACAAAGTGCCGCGCAACTCGCGCATGCGCAGTAGGAAACTGGCAGTGAAGCCGCGAGGCTCCACTGCCTGTTTCCCTTAGTTAGGATCTCGGCACCGGCAACCAATCCGATGGACGGACTGGCCTCGGGGGGCCAACATCGCGGGCTCGCTGGACAGGTAAGTGGCCTTTAAGTGGCCTTATTAAAAGTCAGCAGCTACAGTGTTTGTAGCTGCTGACTTAAAAAAAAAAAAAAAAAAGTCCGGAGCACGCCTTTAATGTAGGAAGGGGGCTGTACTTAGTGTAAGGGGGGCTGTACTTAATGTAGGAAGGGGGCTGTACTTAGTGTAAGGGGGGCTGTACCTAATGTAGGAAGGGGGCTGTACTTAATGTAGGAGGGGGGCTGTACTTAATGTAGGAAGGGGGCTTTACTTAGTGTAAGGGGGGCTGTACTTAATGTAGGAAGGGGGCTGTACTTAGTGTAAGGGGGGCTGTACTTAATGTAGGAGGGGGGCTGTACTTAATGCAGGAAGGGGGCTGTACTTAGTGTAAGGGGGGCTGTACTTAATGTAGGAGGGGGGCTGTACTTAATGTAGGAGGGGGGCTGTACTTAATGTAGGAAGGGGGCTGTACTTAATGTAGGAAGAGGGATGTACTTAGTGTAAGGGGGGCTGTACTTAAACACTCCAATACAGGGCATTTTCACCCCCTTCCTGCCCAGACCAATTTATAGTTTTCAGCGCTGTCGCACTTTGAATGAAAATTTTGCAGTTGTGGGATGTTGTACCCAATGTCCTTTTTTTCCCCACAAATAGAGCTTTCTTTTGGTGGTATTTGATCACCTGTGCAATTGTTATTTTTTGCGCTATAAACAAAAGAAGAGCGCCAATTTTGAAAAAAACACAATATTTTTTACTTTTTGCTATAATAAACACCCCAATTTTTTTTAAAAATTGCAATAAACGTATATTAGTTGGTTTGCGCAAAATTATAGCGTCTACAAAATACAGGATAGATATTTGGCATCTTTTTTTTTTTTTTTTTTTACTGGTAATGACGGCGATCTGACTTTTCTTGACTGTGACATTGCAAAGGACATATCGGACACTTTTGACACATTTTTTGAACCATTCACATTTATACAGCGATCAGTGCTATAAAATTGCACTGATTACTGTGTAAATGTGACTGGCAGGGAAGGGGTTAACACTAGGGGATGATCGAGGGGTTAATTATGTTTCCTAGGGAGTGATTCTAACTGTAGGGGGAGGGGACTCACAAGGGGAGGAGACCGATCAGTGTTCCTCTGTACTGGGAACTAGGGATGTGCTTTGAGTTCGAGTCGAACCCATGTTCGAGTCGAACATCGCCTGTTCCATTGTTCGTCGAATTGCGAACGTTATGGGCCGTTTACGCCAAATTCGAGTGGTGCGTCACGGCCCATAATCCACTGCGGAATCGCAGTGCATTGCTGGCTGATGATTGGCCAAGCATGCACTATGACCCGCATGCTTGGCCAATCATAGCGCCGTCTGTACAGAGAGCTGTAATTGGCCAAAGCCAGGGTGGCTTTGGCCAATTATGGCTCAGGGGGTTTAGTACACGCCCCACACTATATAAGGCCGCCTGCGTCGCAGCCTTGTGTAGTGTGTTGCGGTGGCGGAGAGAGATAGACAGAGAGACAATGTCATTTGATATAAGTTAGATAGAATAGGCAGGCAAGTCAGAGTCAGTTAGCTGCACTTACAGTGTATTGTGTATATATATATGCATCCTAGGTGTTGTGTGTATATATATATATATATATATATATATATATATATATATATATACTGTATTCAGTTTAGCTAGATCCGTTCCTGTTATTCTCTTCCTAATATACTGACAGGCAGGCAGGTGTTTTTACAGTATTTACAGTTAGTGTACTGTGTCCTTTGCACAGTGTGCACCTAAAGCTACCTGAAGAAAATTGCTGGTGTTCTTCTGATCCTATTAATACCACAGGCAGGCAGCTGCAGTATTTACAGTTAGTGTACTGTGTCCTCTACACAGTGTGCACCTAAAGCTACCTGAAGACAATTGCTGGTGTTCTGATCCTATTAATACCACAGGCAGGCAGCTGCAGTATTTACAGTTAGTGTACTGTGTCCTCTGCACAGTGTGCACCTAAAGCTACCTGAAGACAATTGCTGGTGTTCTGATCCTATTAATACCACAGGCAGGCAGCTGCAGTATTTACAGTTAGTGTACTGTGTCCTCTGCACAGTGTGCACCTAAAGCTACCTGAAGTCAATTGCTGGTGTTCTGATCCTATTAATACCACAGGCAGGCAGCTGCAGTATTTACAGTTAGTGTACTGTGTCCTCTGCACAGTGTGCACCTAAAGCTACCTGAAGACAATTGCTGTTGTTCTGATCCTATTAATACCACAGGCAGGCAGCTGCAATATTTACAGTTAGTGTACTGTGTCCTCTGCACAGTGTGCACCTAAAGCTACCTGAAGACAATTGCTGTTGTTCTGATCCTATTAATACCACAGGCAGGCAGCTGCAGTATTTACAGTTAGTATACTGTGTCCTCTGCACAGTGTGCACCTAAAGCTACCTGAAGACAATTGCTGGTGTTCTGATCCTATTAATACCACAGGCAGGCAGCTGCAGTATTTACAGTTAGTGTACTGTGTCCTCTGCACAGTGTGCACCTAAAGCTACCTGAAGACAATTGCTGGTGTTCTGATCCTATGAATACCACAGGCAGGCAGCTGCAGTATTTACAGTTATGCCCTGTACACACGATAGGATTTTCCAACTTTGCGTGACCGTGTGTATACAAGACAAGTTTGAGCCAACATCCGTCGGAAAAAATCCATGGATTTTGTTGTCGGAATGTCCGATCAATGTCCGATCGTGTGTACAGGGCATAAGTGTACTGTGTCCTCTGCACAGTGTGCACCTAAAGCTACCTGAAGACAATTGCTGGTGTTCTCATACTAATACCACAGGCAGGCAGTTGATTCTGCTAGCTGCAGTATAATCAGTATATATATATATATATACATCCCAGCTTTATGGAGCTACATCTCACTGCAGGCCATTAGTATGTCTGTAAGGCCAACAAGGAGAGGCAGACAGTCACAAGCCAATAAAAGAGGGCAAGCAGGCTCTGTGTTTAGAGGTGTTTAGAGGTTTAGTGTTTAGAGGCAACAGTGCTGGTCATGGACACGGTGCATACTCATCAGCACGTGGCCGTGGGACACACTTGTCCTTTTTTTCGGCAGCTGGCCGTGTTGAGCCGCAACATGCCGAAGACTTGGTAGAGTGGATGACCAAGCCGTCCTCATCCTCTCTCACCCAGGCTCAGGGTACTTTGTCTGGCAAAGCAGCTGCCTCTTCCCTCGGCTCAATGGCATCAGTCACTCCTTCCCTAGCCCCACCATGTCCTCCTGAGGAGTCCCCCGAACTGTTTGACCACAGTGTTGGGTACATGCTCCAGGAGAATGCCCAGCGTTTTGAAGGCTTCAACGATGGTACCCAGCTAGAGGAAGGCAGTAACGTGAGCCCAGAGAGAGGGGGTGCCCAAGAAGGACAGCAATCTGGCAGTCATGTTCCCCCAGCTGCAGCATACTGCCAGCTTTGCTCCAGTGATGAGGAGGGAGGGGATGATGAGGAAGTCACTGACTCCATGTGGGTGCCTGATAAGAGAGAGGAGGAGGCACATCTCCAACGAGGCAGGATACCCTCCAGGGGCCAGCTTAAGGGCAGCACACTGACTGCATCACACCGCAGAGCTCCGCATGTGCAGGGCGCTGCTGTCTCTGCGCGTTATTCCAAAAGTTCTTTGGTGTGGGTATTTTTTTGAGATGAGTGCATCAGATCGCACCGCTGCTATTTGCAACATATGTCTCAAGCATATCTCGCATGGCCAAAACATCACCCGCTTGGGCACCACATGCTTGACCAGACATATGTGGACCTGCCATGCAGTTCATTGGCAAGCGTACCTAAAAGACCCACACCAAAGAACAAAGCGGACCTCTCCTTGCTTCTCATCAGCTGAGATCTCCAACCCCACTATACCTTCAGTCCTCTCTGAAACCTGCACTGAGAGGATTGAAGGTGTAGAATTAGGTGTGTCACAGCCAAGTACTTGCGGGCAATCTGCTATCGGTACACCGACGTCAGATTGTACCAGGCAAATTTCCCTGCCCCAGCTGCTGCACCGCCAAAATAAGTTCACTCCCAGCCATCCACATGCCCAGCGGTTGAATGCTAGCTTGGCTAAATTGCTAGCACTTTAAATGCTGCCTTTTCAGTTGGTAGATTCTGCCCCCTTCCGTGAGTTTGTGGAATGTGCAGTTCCTCAGTGGCAGGTTCCCAAACGCCACTTTTTCTCACGATTCCGGCTCTCTACCGGCATGTGGAAGGCAATGTCTTGGCCTCGCTGAACAGGGCGGTCAGCGGTGAGATGCATATTACCGCTGACTCATGGTCCAGCAGGCATGGACAGGGACGTTAACCTATCTTTCTGGGTGACTCTTCTGGCAGCTGGGAAGAATGCAGGACAGGGTGCAGTAGTGTTGGAGGTTGTCCCGCCACCACGCCTCCAAAATTCTACTAGTGGTGATTCTGCCACACCTCTCTCCTCCACCCCGCCTCTTCTTCTTCCTCCATGGCCTCTTTCTGTGCTGATTTGTCCTCGGAACCAGCAGTGCTCTGTAGGCGTTCAAGGGGCTACGCAAGCACGCAGGCAAAAAAGATGCCATGTCGTGCTTGAGCTGGTGTGCTTGGGGGACACGTCCTTAACTTGGTGGTACAGCGGTTCTTGGGCAGGTACCCGGGCTTACAGGATGTCCTGAGGCAGGCCAGGAAAATCTGTGTGCATTTCCGCAGGTCATATAATGCCAGTGCTCGGCTGGCTGACCTCCAAAAGGAATTTAACCTGGCCAAGAACCGCCTAATCTGTGACATGCCCACCGGTTGGAACTCAACGTTGGCCATGCTGCACACGCAGCAGAGGGCTATCAATGAGTACTATGCGAGGGCCAGGACAGGGTCAGAGGACCTTGTTTTTTTTTCCCCATACCAGTGGGCTATGATCAGGGATGCATGCACTGTCCCATCACCATTTGAGGAGGCCACGAGGATGGTGAGCAGTGATAGTGCATGCATCAGTAACACTGTCCCTCTTGTCCACCTGTTGGAGCACACGCTGCGTGGAATAATGAACAGGGCACTTGAGGCAGAACAGAGGGAGGAAGAGGAGGACTTCCTTACCTCTCAAGGCCCCCTTTATCCAGACAGTGTTCCTGCATGCCCGCCGATCACACAGGAAGAGGAGGAGGAGGATTGTGTCAGCATGGAGGTGGAGCCTGGCACTCAGCATCAGCAGCAGTCTTCAAGGGATCATTTACAGTCCGAAGAAACCCATGGACTTGTACGTGGCTGGGAGGAGGTGGCTGCAGATCATGTCGTCCTTAGTGACCCAGAGGACTCTGGACCGAATGTCTCAGCAAACCTACGCTGCATGGCCTCCCTGATCCTGCAAAGCCTGCGGAAGGATCCTCGTAATCGTGGTATCAAGGGGATCATTATTCGCTGGCAACCCTCCTTGATCCAAGTTACAAGGGTAAGGTTGCGGACCTTATCTTGCCGTCGCAGAGGATAAAACATCTTCAGGAGGCCTTGCAGAAAGGTTTGTGCAACGCGTTTCCAGAGCCTGGGAGGTTACAATTTCCTGGTCCTCCTGGACAACGTGTTGCTGAGGCTTCGGTCAGTCACAGAAGGAGCGGTGGAGAAGGTCGCCGTCTGACCAATGCGTTCATACAACTTTTTAGTCCGCAAGGTATGATCGGTTCCAGCAACCATCGCCAGCGTCTGATTCACATGGTGCAGGAATACCTAGGGGCAAGATCAGATTTGGACACCTTTCCCACCGAAAATCCTCTGGGTTACTGGGTCTTGAGGATGGATGACTGGCCAGAGTGGCTAAGGCCCAATTTTTCTGCCCCTGTTTAACAGGGGCGTGTAATTACAATTTTTGATGCAATACTTTGCAGCAGGGCACATTCCTGCCCTCCAACTATAGCATCTGTGAAGGGTTGCAGTGTTGTGGCACCAGTGCCTAAGGCCCAATTTTTCTGCCCCTGTTCAACAGGGACATGTAATTACAATTCTTGATCTAATATTTCACAGCAGGGTCCATTCCTGCGCCCACCAAGAGTAACTGTGAGGGCTTACAGTGTTGTGGCAACACCACCACCAAAGGCCCAATTTTTCTGCCCCTGTTCAACAGGAGCATGTAATTACAATTCTTGATATAATATTTCATAGCAGGGCCCATTCCAGCGCCCACCAAGAGTAACTGTGAGGACTTACAGTGTTGTGGCACCAGCACTACCACCACCACCAAAGGCCCAATTTTTCTACCACTGTTCAACAATGGCATGTAATTACAATTCTTGATCTAATATTTCACAGCGGAGACCATTCCTGCGCCCACCAAGAGTAACTGTGAAGGCTTACAGTGTTGTGGCAACACCAACACCTAAGGCCCCAATTTCTGCAGAGTTTATAGGGCAGGCCCCTACTTTCAAACGTCCAACTTACAAACGACTCCTACTTGCAAACGGAAGGAGACAAAAGGAAGTGATATGAAATCTGCCCCTAGGAAGGGAAATTCTCTCCTGTAAGAGTTAATATGGGAAAAAGTGTCTCCTATCCAGTGATATGTTATCTTCAATCCTTGTTTCACTATAACCCCCAAATTTTCAAAAAACATTTGCCATTGGGACAGAAAGTGAGGTGAAATCTTCTGAAGAGGTGCACAGACAGCAAAACAAATGTTACAGGGGTGATAACCCTTCCCTATGTTTTCCAAAAAGCTAAAAAATTGATTTTTTGGGTGGAGCTACACTTTAAAAATGTACCAGTTCATAATTACAAACAGATTCTACTTAACAACAAACCTACAGTCCCTATCTTGTTTGCACCGCCTGTATACTGCTGTTCAGAGTATATAGGGCCTGGGGGCCCCACGCCTTTCCTTTTTTTAATTTGGGTGCGGGGTTCCCCTTAATATCCATACAAGACCCAAAAGGCCTGGTAATGGACTGGGGGGGGTGGTACTCATGCCATTTGTCTCACTGATTTTCATCCATAGTGCCGGGACCCGACATTATATTAAAGCCGCAAGCAGTTTTAAATGACTTTTATTCCTTTACAAATGTCATTTTGTGCAGGGACTGTTCTAAGCACGGAAAACACGCGCCACTTCACAGGCATACTATAAACACCCCCCAGGTACGATATTTAAAGGAATATTTCACTTTTTTTTTTCACTTTAAGCATCATTAAAATCATTGCTCCCGAAAAAACCTCAGTTTTTAAAACTTTTTTTTGCATTGATACATGTCCCCTGGGGAAGGACCCGGGTCCACAAACCCTTTATAGGACAATAACTTGCATATTAGCCTTTAAAATTAGCACTTTTGATTTCGAACATTCGAGTCCCATAGACTTTAACGGGGTTCTAAAGTTCGCACAAACTTTTGGTCCGTACGCGGGTTCTGGTGCGAACCGAACCGGGGGGTGTTCGGCTCATGCCTACTGGGCACACCATCGGTCTCCTCTGACAGGACTTGGATCTGTGTGTTTACACACACAGATCCACGGTCCTGCTCGATTAACAGGCAGTTACAGGTGCCCGGCGGACATCGCGCACCGGGTCCTGAGCAACGCGGCGGGAGCGCGCGCGCCCCCTAGACGGCCGGGAAGCCCAGGACGTCATATGATGCCCGCCCAGGATGGGAGATCCCTCCTGCGGTCCTCATATTACTATGGCGGGTAGGGAACTGGTTAATGTAGGAAGGGGGCTATACTTAGTGTAAGGGGGGCTGTACTTAATGTAGGAAGGGGGCTGTACTTAGTGTAAGGGGGGCTGTACATAATGTAGGAAGGAGGCTGTACTTAGTGTAAAGGGGGCTGTACTTAATGTAGGAGGAGGCTGTACTTAGTGTAAGGGGGGCTGTACTTAATGTAGGAGGGGAGCTGTACTTAGAGTAAGGTGGGCTGTACTTAGTGTAAGGAGGGCTGTACGTAGGAGGGGGGCTGTACTTAGTGTAAGGGGCGTCTGTACTTAAGGTAAGAGGGGGACTGTACTTAGTGGGGGCTGTATTTACTGTAGGGGGGGCTGTATTTGTGTAAGGAAGGGGCTGTACTTAGTGTAGGGGGGCTGCACTTAATGTAGGAGGGGGGCTGTACTTAGTGTAAGGGGGGCTGGACTGAGGGAGGGGGGCTGTACTTAGTGTAAGGGGGGCTGTACTTAATGTAGGAGGGGGGCTCTACTTAGTGTAAGGGGTGAGGCTGTACTTAAGGTAGGAGGGGGACTGTACTTAGTGTGGGGGGGCTGTACTTAGTGTAAGGGGGGCTGTACTTAATGTAGGAGGGGAGCTGTACTTAGTGTAAGGGGGCTGTACTGAGGGAGGGGGCTGTACTTAGTGTAAGGGAGGCTGTACTTAATGTAGGAGGGGGCTGTACTTAATGTAGGAGGGGGCTATACTTAGTGTAAGGGGGGCTGTACTTAGTGTAAGGGGGGGCTGTACTTAGTGTAAGGGGTGGCTGTACTTAAGCTAGGAGGGGGACTGTACTTAGTGTGGGGGGGCTGTACTTAGTGTAAGGGGGGCTGTACTTAATGTAGAAGGGGCTGTGCTTGAAGTAGGAGGGGAGTTGTACTTAGTGTAAGGGGGCTGTACTTAGTGTAAGGGGGCGGTACTTAGTGTAAGGAGGGCTGTACTTAATGTAGGAGGGTGGCTGTACTTAATGTAGGAGGGGGGCTGTACTTAGTGTAAGGGGGGCTGTACTTAAGGTAGGATGGAGACTGTACTTAGTGTAGGGAGGGGGGCTGTAATTAGTGTGGGGGGCTGTACTTAGTGGGGGCTGTACTTAGTGTAAGGGAGGCTTTACTTAATGTAGGAGGGGGGCTGTACATAGTGTAAGGGGGCTTGACTCAGGGAGGGGGGCTGTACTTAGTGTAAGGGGGAGAGGGGCTCTACTTAGTGTAAGGGGGGCTGTACTTAATGTAGGAGGGGGGCTCTACTTAGTGTAAGAGGGGAGTCTGTACTTAATGTAAGAGTTGGGCTGTACTTAGTGTAAGGGTGGCTGTACTTAATGTTGGAGGGGGCTGTACTTAGTGTAAGGGGGGCTGTACTTAATGTAAGGGGGGGCTTTACCTAATGTAGGAGGGGGCTTGTACTTAGTGTAAGGGGGCTGTACTTAATGTAGGAGGGGGGCTGTACTTAATGTAGGAGGGGAGCTGTACTTAGTGTAAGGGGGCTGTACTTAATGTAGGAGGGGGGCTGTAATTAGTGTAAGGGGGGACTGTACTTAATGTAGGAGGGTGGCTGTACTTAATGTAGGAGGGGGGCTGTACTTAGTGTAAGGGGGGCTGTACTTAAGGTAGGATGGAGACTGTACTTAGTGTAGGGAGGGGGGCTGTAATTAGTGTGGGGGGCTGTACTTAGTGGGGGCTGTACTTAGTGTAAGGGAGGCTTTACTTAATGTAGGAGGGGGGCTGTACATAGTGTAAGGGGGCTTGACTCAGGGAGGGGGGCTGTACTTAGTGTAAGGGGGAGAGGGGCTCTACTTAGTGTAAGGGGGGCTGTACTTAATGTAGGAGGGGGGCTCTACTTAGTGTAAGAGGGGAGTCTGTACTTAATGTAAGAGTTGGGCTGTACTTAGTGTAAGGGTGGCTGTACTTAATGTTGGAGGGGGCTGTACTTAGTGTAAGGGGGGCTGTACTTAATGTAAGGGGGGGCTTTACCTAATGTAGGAGGGGGCTTGTACTTAGTGTAAGGGGGGCTGTACTTAATGTAGGAGGGGGGCTGTACTTAATGTAGGAGGGGAGCTGTACTTAGTGTAAGGGGGCTGTACTTAATGTAGGAGGGGGGCTGTAATTAGTGTAAGGGGGGACTGTACTTAATGTAGGAGGGGGGCTGTACATAGTGTAAGGGGGCTGGACTGAGGGAGGGGGGCTGTACTTTTTGTAAAGGAGAGAGGGGCTCTACTTAGTGTAAGGGGGCTGTACTTAATGTAGGAAGGGGGCTCTTCTTAGTGTAAGGGGGCTGTACTTAGTGTAAGGAGGGCTGTACTTAATGTAGGAGGGGGCTGTACTTAGTGTAAGGGGGGCTGTAATTAGTGTGGGGGGCTGTACTTAGTGGGGGCTGTACTTAGTGTAAGGGGGGCTTTACTTAATGTAGGAGGGGGGTGTACATAGTGTAAGGGGGCTTGATTCAGGGAGGGGGTTGTACTTAGTGTAAGGGGGAGAGGGGCTCTACTTAGTGTAAGGGGGGCTGTACTTAATGTAGGAGGGGGGCTCTACTTAGTGTAAGGGGGGAGGCTGTACTTAATGTAAGAGTTGGATGTACGTAGTGTAAGGGGGGCTGTACTTAATGTAGGGGGGCTGTACTTAGTGTAAGGGGGGCTGTACTTAATGTAAGGGGGGGCTTTACCTAATGTAGGAGGGGGCCTGTACTTAGTGTAAGGGGGCTGTACTTAATGTAGGAGGGGGGCTGTACTTAATGTAGGAGGGGAGCTGTACTTAGTGTAAGGGGGCTGTACTTAATGTAGGAGGGGGGCTGTACTTAGTGTAAGGGGGGGCTGTACTTAATGTAGGAGGGGGGCTCTACTTAGTGTAAGGGGGGAGGCTGTACTTAATGTAAGAGTTGGGCTGTACTTAGCGTAAGGGGGGCTGTACTTGATGTAGGACGGTGGCTGTACTTACTGTAAGTGGGGCTTTACCCAATGTAGGAGGGGGCCTGTACTTAGTGTAAGGGGGGCTGTACTTAATGTAGGAGGGGAGCTGTACTTAGTGTAAGGGGGCTGTACTTAATGTAGGAGGGGGGCTGTACTTAGTGTAAGGGGGCTGTACATAGTGTAAGGGGGCTAGACTGAGGGAGGGGGGCTGTACTTGGTGTAAGGGGGAGAGGGGCTCTACTTGGTGTAAGGGGGGGGCTGTACTTAATGTAGGAGGGGGGCTGTACTTAGTGTAAGGGGGGGAGGCTGTACTTAATGTAAGAGTTGGGCTGTACTTAGCGTAAGGGGGGCTGTACTTCATGTAGGAGGGGGGCTGTACTTAATGTAAGGGGGGGCTTTACCTAATGTAGGAGGGGGCCTGTACTTAGTGTAAGGGGGCTGTACTTAATGTAGGAGGGGGGCTGTACTTAATGTAGGAGGGGAGCTGTACTTAGTGTAAGGGGGCTGTACTTAATGTAGGAGGGGGGCTGTACTTAGTGTAAGGAGGGAGGCTGTACTTAATGTAAGAGTTGGGCTGTACGTAGTGTAAGGGGGGCTGTACTTAATGTAGGGGGGCTGTACTTAGTGTAAGGGGGGGCTGTACTTAATGTAAGGGGGGGCTTTACCTAATGTAGGAGGGGGCCTGTACTTAGTGTAAGGGGGCTGTACTTAATGTAGGAGGGGGGCTGTACTTAATGTAGGAGGGGAGCTGTACTTAGTGTAAGGGGGCTGTACTTAATGTAGGAGGGGGGCTGTACTTAGTGTAAGGGGGGGCTGTACTTAATGTAGGAGGGGGGCTCTACTTAGTGTAAGGGGGGAGGCTGTACTTAATGTAAGAGTTGGGCTGTACTTAGCGTAAGGGGGGCTGTACTTGATGTAGGACGGTGGCTGTACTTACTGTAAGTGGGGCTTTACCCAATGTAGGAGGGGGCCTGTACTTAGTCTAAGGGGGGCTGTACTTAATGTAGGAGGGGAGCTGTACTTAGTGTAAGGGGGCTGTACTTAATGTAGGAGGGGGGCTGTACTTAGTGTAAGGGGGCTGTACATAGTGTAAGTTGGCTGGACTGAGGGAGGGGGGGCTGTACTTGGTGTAAGGGGGAGAGGGGCTCTACTTGGTGTAAGGGGGGCTGTACTTAATGTAGGAGCAGTGGCGTATCCAGGGTATGGCAGATATGGCAAGTGCTATGGGCACCATATGAAGGGGGCGCTCCTGAGTGGCTGGGCAGCAAGGCACTTGCAGAGATCTCTTCTTAAAATGGCCCTGATATCACCACTGTTACTCACTGCCAGCCTGGGGTGGGATCCTGGCCAGCAGAGAGTGCTTTAGGTCGTTCACCACTGGCCCCTGGCTCACTGCCCAAACTGGTTGCTATGCACGGCCCGCCTGGCGTCTAACAACCAGTGACTTCACTGAGGAGAGAAGCAGAGATCGGCATTCAGAGCGCCCACTGCTTAGCTCCTCCCACCTCCTCCCTGCTTCTTCTCCGACATGCACAATAATCATGTGAGGCACTGACTGCAGTGCACAAAGGGAGAGAGGAGTTTAGGCAGTGGTGTCCCCCTAGGTTCATTGCAAAATAAGCTGCAGTGCAGGAGAGGGGAAGGAGCCGGGAGGTGCACTGTGCTCTCCCTCTTCTCCATATTCACAGTCCTGACACTGCAGCTCTTCTCTTCCAGTGGCTCTGTGTATGTATAGGAGCGCCCTGCAGCTTCCCCCCTCCTGTTCTGTCATTGAAGCAGCAGAAAGGAACCAGCAGCCTCATATTATAGGAACGGCTGCCACAGGACAAGAAAGAGTTAACAGCAGGAGCTGATCCTCCTGCTGCTTACTGAGCCAATGGGCGCTGCTGTAACACGCCCCTTTCTCAAGCCACCCCCTTTGATTAAGAAGTAGAGTACTGGAGCCATGCTGGAGCCTGGAGATTGAGAAAGAGAGGAGCTGCTGTGGGGACTGGGGAGGGGACAGGGAAGGAGGAGAAATGAGTAAGAGAAGCAGAAGAATGTATTCAGGTGAGGGTAATATGGAGGATGTGCACAGGAAGAGACAGTTACTACAATGCTCCTCTCATTATTTTCTCTGATGTATTCTGTATTCCTCTTCTCTCTCCCTGCCCCCTATACTTAGTGGAGAGGGGGATCTGTACTTAATGGAGGGGGGTCTGTACTGAGGGGAGAGGGGGGTCTGTACTGAGAGGGGTGGTCTATACTTGGTGGAGAGCAGGGGTCTGTACTGAGGAGGGTGGTCTATACTTTGTGGAGAGGAGTGTCTGTACTGAGGGGTTGTTTATACTTAGTGGAGGGGGCGGATCTGTACTGAGGGAGGGGGTGGTCTATACTTAGTAGAGAGGGGGATCTGTACTGAGGGAGGGGGGTGGTCTATACTCGGCGGAGAGGGGGTTCTGTACCGAGGGAGGAGGTGGTCTATACTTAGTGGATGGGGGTCTATACTTAGTGGAGAGGGGGGTCTGTACTGAGGGAGGGGGGTCTATACTTAGCGGAGGGGGGTCTATACTTAGTGGAGAGGGGGGTCTGTACTAAGGGTGGTCTATACTTAGTGGAGAGGGGGGGTCTGTACTGAGGGAGGGGCGTGGTCTATACTTAGTGGAGGGGGGGTCTGTACTGAGGGAGGGGGGTGGTCTATACTTAGTGGAGGGGGGGTCTGTACTGAGGGAGGGGGGTGGTCTATACTTAGTGGAGGGGGGACTGTATTGAGGGAGGGGTGGTCTATACTTAGTGGAGGGGGGTCTGTACTGAGGGAGGGGGGTCTATACTTAGTGGAGAGGGAGATCTATACTGAGGGGGAACTATAGTTGGTGTAGAAGGGGGTCTGTACTGAGGGTGGGGGGGGTCTATTCTTAGTGGATAGGGGGGTCTGTACTGAGGGGGGACTATACTTGGTGGAGGGGGGGTGCCACTATGTTTTACCGCACCAGGTGACACCAACCCTAGTGACGCCACTGGTTATATATACTGTTTAATTTTTTTTTAACTTTTTGAACTTTGCAATCCGTAATACTAGTTAAAATAGTACATAAATCATATGTATGTACATTACTGTGTCTTGGTCTTCATAGAAACAGCTTGGCTACTTTCCTTTGGGAATTTTAGGACTCTTTCACACTAATGGCAAGAAATAGCACTCCTCTGAAAAGCGATCCATGCTATGGTCACTTTTCAGAGGCATTTCACAGGCAATGAGGAGGTGATATTCTCACCACCTATTTTAACCCCCTAGACCACCACACCACAACCATGTGCATTGCATGTGGTTGCATGGCGGTCCCAGCGGTGGTGCCTGGCAAACATGACAGGGGGTATAATTCCTGCCATGTGTACACCCCCTGGTCACTGCTTCTTCAGCTAAAGGGGGAGTGATTGGGGGGGGTAAAAAAAATTGCTGCTAAACTAAGTGGTTTTACTGCTCCCCTCCCACCAAGCCCAAGTGTGAACAAGCATTTAGGCTTGGTTCACACCTAATGCCGATGCGGCTCCCAGCAGGGGTCCTGTGCATCCTGGTTTGCCATTTCAGGTCCGATTTCAGCCAGAATTTTTGGGCTGAATTTGGATCTGAAACGGACCAAAAAGATGCACAGGGCACCTGTGCAAATTCACACCGGAGTCGTATTGGAGATATGTGAACCGGCTCTATAGAGAGCCGGTCACAATCTCCTGCTGTTGCGAATTGGATGTGGGGATACCGCATCCAATTCGCAATAGTGTGAACCTGGCCTGAGTGTTTAATTGCTTTCTCTGCATTCTTCTGAATTGCAATGCTGCTCTTATTTACATTCTGATTATCTGTAGCCAATCTGATCTCTCATACTGTACGTCTTTATTTTTTCATTTTGTCATTTGCATACTGCCCCCTACAGGAGTAGGACACTAGGTAGAAAGAAGACTTGGCTGCGCCTATGGGCAGTCCTAGGTGGTATACACCCCCCTCTCAGTTTTTTCTGCCTAGTCAGGAGTAAGGACCTAGTTCCCTGCTGGTATCTCTAGTCCTGGCAACTTTTTTGTTTGTTTTATTCTTTTTTCCTGGATTTTTTTCCAGTGAGATCTACAATCAACTGCCGGGCTAGACAGTAAGATCCAGTGGTCTCCCCAGTCTGACCAGAGAGCACGTGCAGACCGCAGCTACGCATTAGGTCGGCCACGACATTGCCCCACTGGACAGGGGCTGCCCTGCGAGTTAAACCTCTCATACGACCAGGTCTCAGCCTGAGTCGCTGCGTTCCTGATGCCCGACAGCCCCTCACTTTGGTGGTGAGGTGGATCTGTCTGGGAGTGTTACCCGCACGCTTCGCTGGATCGGTACGTACAGGGCCCCTCCTCTCATTCTCTGGACGTGGTGTGGAGCGCGGGTACTCCCTGGGGTGGTCGGTCCCTCCGGGGTTCTCCTCCTTCCTCCCTCCCTTCCTGGGTGAGGCCCAGGCTTCTAGCCTAGGTGCCTTTTTTTACACACTGTTCCTTGGGGTTGTTGCTGGGGGGTACCCCTTGGGCCCACCTGCTGAAGTGGATGGGCCTAGGAGGCAGGTACCAGAAGTCTGCGATCGGGGCCACCTGCAGCGGCCCTCCCGTAATTTAGGCGGCGGCTTTGCGGCCTACCGACCAGGTGCGGGGGGGGGGGCAGTCTTAGGGCGGGTGGCAGAGGCAGCCGCTTTCTGTTTTGGGGCATCCGCCCTCCGTTCCGCAGCTCGGATCGGTCCGTTCTCCCAGCGGGCCGCGCACTCACGGCAGGCGGCTGAAAATTTAGGCCGTGGCTCTTGCAGCTTACTTAGCTTCACGGCCGCCTACTGCGAGCGGGGCGGCACTGTGGGGGCTCTGAGGGCGACCCCCTTTTGGCGGTCCTTTAGGTGGGCCCTCCGTGGGTCGTGCCCCATGTGCGGGGCCTCTGTCGGCGCCCCCGTGCGGATCCTCGGTCGGCGCCCGCTGTGCGGTGCCTCGGTCAATGGGGGTCTCAGTCAGTGGCCCCCTCCTGAGTTTTTTGTGTCTTTTCAGGTGGCGCTTAGGTATATAGCCTAGTAAATGGAACCCCCCGCCCTCTCCTACCTCCTCTGTCTCGAATGATCCTATATCTGGCTCTGCTGCCACGGACGTGGCACACCTTGCGGGGTTGGTTGCCACTGTTAGGTAGTGAGGATGATTCCTCCACAACTGCAGCAAAGAAGGCACTGGTTATTGCACTTATTACATCTGTGCGGGAACCTTTCAAGATGGGGGATACAGCTGTGGCTGCGGCAGAGACTGCGTCCATGAAGACTGGGAGTGTCCAAATCGCCCCTTTGTGCTTCCAAAAACGCTTGGCCGCAGTTCCCCTGGTTGCTGTGCTCTCTGTTTACGCAGTGGTGCTTAGACATGTATTGTGACTTAAGTCGGACTAGGCCTCTAAAAAAGCTTTGACCGGTTTACCTTTTCAAGGCCATTGTCTGTTTGGGGCTACCCTGGATGACATCACTACGTGTCTCACGGGGGGGAAGTGTACATCTCTTCCACAGTCTAAACAGGGAAAAGGGCCTTGTCGCAGACGCGGTCCTCCTTTTACGGCACACAGTTTTTTCTTACTTCAGGGTCCACTGACAAAGGTTCAGAACCTTTCAAACCCTCCTTGGGAGGTTCTGCACGGAACTGGTCTGGCAAGCCGAGAGCAGGAATCTCTGGACCCGCAGACAAGGCCCTGACCTGCTTTGTGTGGGTACAGAAGTTCAGGATGGAGTCCATCCGCTCGGTGGTGGCGTCCCTTCATCATGGGGACCTTCTGGCTTCTATCGACATCATGAATGCTTACTTACACATTCCACTATGTGCCCCGACCAAGCATTTCCTCCATTTTGCTGTGGGAGATGAGCATTCTCAGATCGTGGTTTTCCCCTTTGGTCTCACCACCACTCCTCGGGTGTTCACGAGGTGTTGGCCCTGGATCTGGCGTGGTTGCGTCAGCGGGGGACTGCGGTCCTGGGCTGCCTGAACGATCTTCTTCTGCGAGTCCTTCGACTACCCCGAGGGGCGATGTAGCTCCTATACAGACCTTGACAGATTTCAGTTGGCTTCTATGCTACCTGAAGTCTGCTCTGGCTCCTTCCAGAACATTGGACTGTCTGAGCTTGACCCGGGCTTCAGCTCTGGCCAGAGTGTCTTCCTCTGGACAAACTCCAGAAGTTACATGCTACATTTCATCTACTGTTGTCTGGCAGGTGGGGACTCCCTGTGGACCTGCATGTGGGTGTTGGGCCTGATGGTACTTTTGAGGTGATTGCATTTGCACAGTTCCATACAAGCTCCCTTCAAGGGAGATCCTGGCGTAATGGGACAAGTGCCCGAGGTCTCTGGACAATGAGATTCGGCTGAGCCAGAAAACCAGGGGTTCCCGGGTCTGGTGTCTTCGCTCTCCCGTTCTTCGGCAGGACAAATCCTTTCTCCCCTGGTATTGGACAGTGGTCACCACCAATGCCAGTCTGTCCAGGTGGGGAGGTGTCCTGGGACTGAGCTTTGCTCAGGGCCGTTGAATGCTGGAGGAATCCAGACTACCGAGATATCCTGGAAGAACTTCGAGCGATCAGACTATGTCTGGATCATGGACGGATCGACTTTAGGGGCTCCTGGTACGGATCCAGTTGGTCAATGCAATGGTAGTGACTTATGTCAATCACCAGGGCGGAACAAATAGCTTGTTGGCAGCCCTGGCAGTAGCCAGAATCCTCAGATAGGCAGAATGTGTCGTATGCATTCCAGGAGTGGAATACTGGCAGGAGGATGCCTCAGTCGGAAAGTGTTGGACCACGGGGTCGTTCTTCCACCCTGCTTTTACAGTCGCTGGTTTTGACGGCCTGGCTGTGATGAGCCAGGTGCTGAAGTTCCAACACTGCTGAAGGCTAGGGAGTCTACTTTTAGGAAGATCTTCCACCGGATGTGGAAAGCGTTCACCCTCGTTCTTTCTCAGTGGCTTTGATTCTGACCTTCCTTCACGCTGGGTTGAACAGGAAGAGACCTTGAGTACCATCAGGGGCCAGGTGTCAGCCTTGGCGGTCTTCTTCAGCATCCCCTGGTCTTGCACTCCCTGCTGCGTGCCTGTATTCAAGGGGTTCGACGTCTGTCTCCACCGGTGCGGTCTCTTTTACTGCCGCAGGATCTGAACTTGGTGATTTTGGTTCTACAGGAGCCTCTCTTTCAAAATATTCAGGCAATTCTCCTGCTTACTCTGTCTCAGAAGGTGGACTCTTTGGTGGCTATCACCTCTGCTTGCAGGGTGTCGGAACTGGTGGCATTATTTTGTTGTACACCTTAGCAAGTGTTGCACAAGGTTAAGGTGGTTCTTCGCCCTTGTCCATTGTTCCTTCCTCCGATTTTGCTTTGAATAAGGATATTGTGTTGCCATCCCTGTGTCCCTGGTCAACATATCCTAAGGAATTTGCCTTATTTGCCCTGGATGTGGTTTGGGTGAATCGGGTGTATTTGGCAGCCACTGAGTCTTTTTGGAGGTCAGTCTCACTGTTTGTGATCAGACAGACCAAGAAAGGGGCTGTCTGCTTCTTCTGCAACCATTTCTGGATGGATAAGACAGATAATGACTCTGGCCTATTCTGTCAGGGATTGGGTTCCTCCTTTCCCTGTTACGGCGCTTTCTTCTTGGGCGCATAGTGCTTTTCGGGCCTTCTGTCAACAGGCGTCCATTGCGCGCGTTTGCAAGGTGGCCACTGGTTGTCGGTGTACACTTTCACAACATTCTACAAAGTGGATGTTCTGGCATCTGCAGATGCTTATTTTGGTCGCAAAGTTTTGCAGGCTGCTGTTTAGATGGTCTAGTCCCTCTTGAGGGTGTATTGTTCAGCGTGGGCTCCAGTTGTTCTGTGTTTAGCTCCTGTTACCTGGTTGGCTCGTGTTGGCCTTTGGATTTTTCATTGTCCCTCATGCTTGGCACTGCTTTGGTGGGTCCCTATGGTTCTGAATAATGGAGCGCTGTGTATGTCAATGAACGAAAGAGAAAATGGGATTTTTGACTTACCGTAAAATCCATTTCTCTGAGTTAATTGACAGACACAGCACCCACCCCTCTAAGGAGTTTTAATACTTCTGACACTGCTTGTTACTAAACTGAAGGCCTATAGCAGAGAGGGGGGTGTATACCACCTAGGACTGCCCATAGGCGTAGCTAAGTCTTTTTTCTGCCAAGTGTCCTACTCCTGTAGGGGGCGGTATAATCCTATGGTTCTAAATAATGGAGAGCTGTTTCTGTCAATCAACTCTAATGGGGCACTGTGTCTGTCAATGGATTTTGAAGTAAGTCAAAAAGCCCATTATTAGCATAGTGGGACTTTTTTTTGGCATTCAAGATCATTGCATTATGTGAATTAATACAGTACATTTTTGATGCCACTCCCTGATATTTTCTTTCTGTGTATTACATTAGCACTGTTATTTCTATTTGCACTTACTTAACAATGTATTAATTGGTTGCATTTGTAACAATATCAGTGAAACACATTTTAAAGAATATGGGATGCCATTTCACCATTGACTGTGAATACCCCTAGTATTGACACAGATGTAATCATATAAGTTTGAGTAAAAAAAGACCAGACCAGATATGACAGAACCCGCCTAACTAACCGGACTTTAGAGGCTCTGGTTAGGCAGGACCTGGCATATTTGCTCCCGCATTCTTTTTGTATTTCCTGTTTCAGACGTGGCTTTAGCCAAAATTCACTTTCTATAAGTTTGAGTAAGTTGTTAACATATGGTAACTATGACATCTGTAAGGCAAATGGTGCATCAATGTATGGCATCACATTATGAGCAGTAGATTAATTTTGTTAATCCATTGACTACTAAGAAGTAAGAACCTGAAAAACATTTGTATGATAGTAATTTCTTCTTTTATATGGAACGTGATAAAACTTTATTTTTTAAATCAATAATGTATTGTTGTCTATCAGGGACGTGCAGTCAGAGGAGGCAGGTGAGGCAGGGCCTCACCTGCCACGAACATGAAAAAAAACAATCGAGCTTCGAGGGTCGTGGCTCGGCGACCTGGGGTCATAGAGACCTCAAATTTGGGGGGTATGTAGCCGAAGTGCTACCCCACCCCTGTGGGGCTCCTACGACCTATGGTTCCAGAGATATCGGGGTCCTTGCGCAGCCTGTCAGAAACTAAATACAGAGCGGCCACTTTAAATACAAGCTGACACACTCTGTTTGCAGCTGACTGAGAGGTTGAACTCACAGTGCCTCTCACTTCTTATCAGAGGCACTGAGCTCAATAAACAGCTTGGAGTCTTGGACCAATGGAAAAGTACCATAAATACCATTATAGTAATTTTTTTTTTTTGGTAGAAAATTACTAAGAACATCCAAACATTATATGCATTGTTTTAGCAGACATCCTATGGAATAAAATGGTGGTTGTTGCAACTTTTTATGTCACATGGTATTTGCGCAGCAATTTTTTTAAACACTTTTTTTTTTTGGGTAAAAAAACTGTTTCATGAATAAAAAAAAAACAACACTAACTTAAGCCCAATTGTTTTGTATAATGTGAAGGATGATGTTACGCTGAGTAAATAGATACCTAACATGTCACCACTTACGGACCGCCCACTGACCGCTCGCTCTTGGAAGTGGAATATCGTTGTTATGGCAGCAGCTAGCTGCCATAACCCCAGTATTCACTTCTTCAGTGGGCGGTCTGCTTTCAAATAGAAGTGGTCTCAGGGTCAGATTCGCCGCAAGATCACTTTTAATCGGTGGCTGGAGAGGCCCCCTCCCACCGCCCTCCGCCGCTTACCGGAGCCGCCAGCAGGGGCGGAGGCAATCGGATCCTTTCCCCTGCTTGGCATGGAGCTGAGTGAGGGGAAGATGGCCCCCACCTGACTCCATACCATTTCCAGGCGGTAGCGACGTCAAAACGTCACTTCCGCCCATAGCTCTTAAAGGGACATTTTTTTTTTTTTAAACGACATTTTTTATTTTATTTTATTTTTTTAATTGCATTTTAGTATAAATATGAGATCTGAGGTCTTTTTGATCCCAGATCTCATATTTAAGAGGTCCTGCCATGCTTTTTTTCTATTTTTTTCTTCTAATAGGAATAAAAGTGACACTTTTTTTTTTTTTTTTAAAGAACAGTGTAAAAATAAAAAATAAAAAGCAAAATAAATAATAAAAATAATAATAACAATTTTTTTTAACGTGCCCCGTCCTGCCAAGCTCGCGTGCATATGCGAACGCATACGCGAGTAGCGCCTGCATATGAAAACAGTGTAACTCAAAACATGCAACCTGTAGAATTTTTTAAACGTTGTTATGGAGATTTTTAGGGGTAAATGTTTGTCGCCATTCCACGAGCGGACGCAATTTTAAAACCTGACATGTTGGGTATCAATTTACTCAGTGTAACATCATCTTTCACAATATAAGAAAAAAAAAATTAGGCTAACTTTAAAGAGGAGGTCTAGTGCTAGAATTGCTCTAACGATCGCAACGTATGTAACCTGTGTGTATCTGGCTCTAATTCTAGCCAGTGCCTCACCAGCCACTGACCTCGCAGCACGTCCCTGTTGTCTATGGTACCTTTGGTAATACCAATGGGGTAGTTGGATGTATTGTCTAAATAACGTATGCAGTTTCAGAACTGAAAACTGTAATGCACATAAAGTATATAACCTAGTTGCCCAGTGATCATGTAGTTCAATTCATTATTTATATAGTATCTCACAAAAATGAGCACACCCCTCACATTTTTGTAAATATTTTCTTCTATCTTTTCATGTGACAACACTGAAGAAATTACACTTTGCTACAATGTAACCTAGTGTGTACAGCTTGTATAACAGTATACAACAGTATACATTTGCTGTCCCCTCAAAATAACTCAACACACAGCCATTAATGTCTAAACCGCTGGCAACAAAAGTGAGTACACAAATGAAGATGTCCAAATTGGGCCCAATTAGCCATTTTCCCTCCCAGGTGTCATGTGACTCGTTAGTGTTAAAAGGTCTTAGGTGTGAATGGAAAGCAGGTGTGTTAAATTTGGTGTTATCACTCTCACTCTCTCATACTGCTCACTGAAAGTTCTACATGGCACCTCATGGTAAAGAACTCTTTGAGGATCTGAAAAAAAGAATTGTTGCTCTACATAAAGTTGACCTAGGCTATAGGAAGATTGCAAAGACCCTGAAACTGAGCTGCAGCACGGTGGCCAAGACCATACAGCGGTTTAACAGGACAGGTTCCACTCAGAACAGGCCTCGCCATGGTCGACCAAAGAAGTTGAGTGCGCGTGCTCAACTTCTTATCCGGAGGTTGTCTTTAGGAAATAGACGTATGAGTGCTGCCAGCATTGCTGCAGAGGTTGATCGGGTGGGGGGTCAGCTTGTCAGTGCCCAAACCATACGCCGCACACTGCATCAAATTGGTCTGCATGGCTGTCGTCCCAGAAGGAAGCCTCTTCTAAAGATGATGCACAAGAAAGCCCGCAAACAGTTTGCTGAAGACAAGCAGACTAAGGACATGGATTACTGGAACCATGTCCTGTGGTCTGATGAGAACTTATTTTGGTCAGATGGTGTCAAGCGTGTGTGGCGGCAACCAGGTGAGGAGTACAAAGACAAGTGTGTCTTGCCTACAGTCAAGCATGGTGGTGGGAGTATCATGGTCTGGGGCTGCATGAGTGCCGCCGGCACTAGGGAGCTACGGTTCATTGAGGGAACCATGAATGCCAACATGTACTGTGATATACTGAAAAAGAGCATGATCCCCTCCCTTCAGAGACTGGGCCGCAGGTCAGTATTCCAACATGATAGTGACCCCAAACACACCACCAAGACGACCACTGCCTTGCTAAAGAAGCTGAGGGTAAAGGTGATGGACTGACCAAGTGTGTCTCCAGACCTAAACCCTATTGAGGATCTGTGGGGCATCCTCAAACAGAAGGTGGAGGAACGCAAGGTCTCTAACATCCACCAGCTCTGTGATGTCATTATGGAGGAGTGGAAGAGGACTCCAGTGGCAACCTGTGAAGCTCTGGTGAACTCGATGCCCAAGAGGGTTAAGGCAGTGCTGGAAAATAATGGTTTCCAAACAAAATATCGACACTTTGGGCCCAATTTGGACATTTTATTTAATCATATCCTTTTTATTGGTTTTTCAAATTATACATTGTTCATCATAACCAGTATAAAAAACAAAAAACACATATTACAATATATGTTTTCCCATATCACCATCAATAACAAAAATATCTTACCCTTCCTTTTTTCGTTAGTCCCTCCCCCCTCCCCTGTTTCCCTATTCACCCTCCCTACTCCCCACCAGTTGCTTATATTAAAATATTCATATCCTAAGCTTGGCAAGACTTAATACCCCATTAAGAATACTGTGCATACTACTTATTCCCTAATATCTGTTCCCTCGTGCAAATCTTCCTTTCCTCATTACGATTTTATATTTCCTTATTCAATCCCTGACACCACAAACCCCAGATCCCTATGAACTTCCCATAGCTTCCCCTTCTAGTATAAATTGTCCTTTCTGTTCCCACTAGTGCGTTCATTGTACTAACCCATTCTTCAGGGGTAGGGGGCGCTGTTGATAACCATGCTTTTGCGATCAGTTTCCTAGCCTGGTATAAGCATCGTACGATTGCTATTCCTGTGTGGCCTTCCCCCATATCCTCTTTAATTAGCCCCAGGACACAGACCTTAGCCTCGAGCTCCAGCCTTATCCCAAACCTAGCCTCTATGATGTTTAGGATCTTGGTCCAGTACCTAACTAGCTTCGGGCATCTCCACATAATGTGTATAAGATCGCCCGTATCTAAGCATCTGGGGCATTTGTCGTCTGGTCTACGACCAATTCTATACAGCCTCTTGGGGGTATAATAGGCTCTGTGCACAAGCAAGAGGTGTGACGCCCGCTGTGACGGAGAGAGGGACACCAGTGGACCAAGCTCCAATATTCTCCTCCACTGATCATCGCTCAACTCCCCCACATCGGCCTCCCACCCCTCTCTTGCGCGCGAAAGTGGGGCTAGACTAGTTGCCCTGGTCATTAGTTGGTCATAAATTCCCGAAATTAGCCCCTTAAGGCTATGTACCCTTACCACCTTATTAAGCAGTGATGCACTACACCATTCCAGTGCATTAGTCTTAAATTGCTTGTCTAATGCGTGCCTGATCTGGAGATAAAAGTAAAATGATTCCTTGGGGATTCCAAACTCCCGTCTCAGGTCCGCAAAGGATTTTAATATATTGCCATCGTATATTTGTGCCAGCCTAGTTATTCCCGCCCTTTCCCACATCCTGTTTACTCCTATAGCCTGCATTTCTTGTAGCTGCCTATTCTGCCATATAGGTGCAAACTCCGTAACCCCCTTATATCCCATTTCGATCTTTACTGACCGCCAGACTTTTATAACCAGTTTGTTTGTTGGAGATGAACATCCTAATGATCCAGCTTCCAATGCCCCTACCAAGGATTTATACGGGTTCCCCGACAACATGATTTTTACACTGGAATCCACCTCCCCCCCACATTCGCACCCACCCAGGTGTTGCAGCTGGGCCGCCAAAAAGTACCTGTATGGGTGGGGCACCGCCAATCCCCCCTCCCTGTTGGGACGTTGCAAGGTCTGGAGACTAATCCTGGCCTGGCCCTTTCTCCATATTAACTCACGAAAGATAGAATTTATTTTTAGAAACCAGTCCCTCCCTATCCAAATCGGTGAATTATGTAATATGTACATTAGTTGAGGCATCCAAATCATCTTGATCAGATTTATTTAGCGGAGCTAGATTATCTTTAATATACTGCGTTGGGTTATTGGTCACCACTATACCCAAGTATTTAAACTTCTCCACCACCCTGAGACAAGGTACCACCTGAGGGAGAGAGCCATTGGTCGAGTCAAGCGGGAGAAGTGAAGATTTCTCCCAATTGACTATTAGCCCCGATACTCTCCCAAACCCTTCCACCAACTGCATTGCCTTTACTAGCGATGGCCCCATGTCCCCCAGGAATAACAGTACGTCGTCAGCATATAACGCTATTCTATCCTCACCCCCTTTCCTTTTATAACCCTGTAAACCTGGTGAGTTTCTGATTACCTCCGCGAAAGGCTCTATTGCCAGGGCGAATAGCAGGGGCGACAAGGGACACCCCTGCCTAGTCCCCCTCTCAAGAGAGATCCCTTCCGAGTATGTATTGTTTATTTTCAATCTAGCACAATTTGGACATTTTCACTTAGGGGTGTACTCACTTTTGTTGCCAGCGTTTTAGACATTAATGGCTGTGTGTTGAGTTATTTTGAGGGGATAGCAAATTTACACTGTTATACAAGCTATACACTCACTACTGTAGCAAAGTGTCATTTCTTCAGTGTTGTCACATGAAAAGATAGAATAAAATACAGTGGGGATGAAAAGTATTCAGATCCCTTAAATTTTTCACTCTTTGTTATATTGCAGCCATTTGCTAAAATCATTTAAGTTCATTTTTTTCCTCATTAATGTACACACAGTACCCCATATTGACAGAAAAGCACAGAATTGTTGACATTTGTGCAGATTTATTAAAAAAGAAAAACTGAAATATCACATGGTCCTAAGTATTCAGACCCTTTGCTGTGACACTCATATATTTAACTCAGGTGCTGTCCATTTCTTCTGATCATCCTTGAGATGGTTCTACACCTTCATTTGAGTGCAGCTGTGTTTGATTATACTGATTGGACTTGATTAGGAAAGCCACACACCTGTCTATATAAGACCTTACAGCTCACAGTGCATGTCAGAGCAAATGAGAATCATGAGGTCAAAGGAACTGCCTGAAGAGCTCAGAGACAGAATTGTGGCAAGGCACAGATCTGGCCAAGGTTACAAAAAAATTCTGCTGCACTTAAGGTTCCTAAGAGCCCAGTGGCCTCCATAATCCTTAAATGGAAGACGTTTGGGACGACCAGAACCCTTCCTAGAGCTGGCCGTCTGGCCAAACTGATCTATCGGGGGAGAAGAGCCTTGGTGAGAGAGGTAAAGAAGAACCCAAAGATCACTGTGGCTGAGCTCCAGAGATGCAGTCGGGAGATGGGAGAAAGTTGTAGAAAGTCAACCATCACTGTAGCCTTCCACCAGTTGGGGATTTATGGCAGAATGGCCCAACGGAAGCCTCTCAGTGCAAGACACATGAAAGCCCTCATGGAGTTTGCTAAAAAAACACCTGAAGGACTCCAAGATGGTGAGAAATAAGATTCTCTGGTCTGATGAGACCAAGATAGAACTTTTTAGCCTTAATTTTAAGCAGTATGTGTGGAGAAAACCAGGCACTGCTCATCACCTGTCCAATACAGTCCCAACAGTGAAGCATGGTGGTGGCAGCATCATGCTGTGGGGGTGTTTTTCAGCTGCAGGGACAGGACGACTGGTTGCAATCGAGGTAAAGATGAATGCAGCCAAGTACAGGATATCCTGGATGAAAACCTTCTCCAGAGTGCTCAGGACCTCAGACTGGGCCGAAGGTTTACCTTCCAACAAGACAACGACCCTAAGCACACAGCTAAAATAACGAAGGAGTGGCTTCACAACAACTCCGTGACTGTTCTTGAATGGCCCAGCCAGAGCCCTGACTTAAACCCAATTGAGCATCTCTGGAGAGACCTAAAAATGGCTGTCGACCAACGTTTACCATCCAACTTGACAGAACTGGAGAGGTTCTGCAAGGAGGAATGGCAGAGGATCCCCAAATCCGGGTGTGAAAAACTTGTTGCATCTTTCCCAAAAAGACTCATGGCTGTATTAGATCAAAGGGGTGCTTCTACTAAATACTGAGCAAAGGGTCTGAATACTTAGGACCATGTGATATTTCAGTTTTTCTTTTTTAATAAATCTGCAAAAATGTCAACAATTCTGTGTTTATTCTGTCAATATGGGGTGCTGTGTGGAAACCAAAACAAATAAGTCCAGAAATTGAGTTATGTGTGAAGAAATGGAAGGACACAGGGAAAAAGTTTTGAACATGTGAAGAAAGGGGGGTGCAAAAGGGCACTGAAATCCAAGACGCTGGCTGAAACCTATCAGTAATTAGAAAACAGTTCTGCCCCTTGTCAGTGCAAATTAATATAATCTGGTTCAGTCTTAACTGATGACTGACCACACAAGAAACATTTCATGATGTGTAAAAGCAAAGAGCTCTCTCAAGACCTTTGCAACCTTATTGTTGCAAAACATACTGATGGTATTGGTTACAGACGGATTTCCAAACTTCCGAATATTACAGTGAGCACTGTTGGGGCCATGGAGTGGAAAGAACATAATTTCATCATAAACTGGCCACAACCAGGTGCTCCTCGCAAGATTGCTGACAGAGGAGTAAAAAGAATTATCAGAAGAGTTGTCAAAGAGCCAAGGACCACTTGTGGAGAGCTTCAGAAAGACCTGGAATTAGCATGTACAATTGTTTCAAAGAAAACAATAAGCAATGCACTCAACCGCCATGGCCTATATGCACGCTTACCATGCAAGACTCCATTGCTGAAGTAAAAGCATGTTGAAGCTCGTTTTAAGTTTTCTGCGCAACATTTATACAAGCCTGTGAAATACTGGGAAAATATAGTCTGGTCAGATGTCCAGTCAAAATTGAATTCTTTGGATGCCATAATACACACCATGTTTGGAGGTCAAATGGCACTGCACATCACCCCAAAAAACACCCCCATATCAACAGTGAAGTTTGGAGGTAGGAATATCATGGTTGTGTGGGGCTGTTTTTCAGCATACGGTACTAGCAATCTTCATGTCATCGAAGGAAGGATGAATGGAAAAATGTACCAAGACATTCTTGATAAAAATCTGCTGCCATCTACCAGGAAGATGAAAACGAAACAAGGGTGGACATTTCAGCAAGACAATAATCCCAAACACAAAGCCAAGGAAACTTTAAATGGTTTCAAAGAGAAAATAAAGCTGCTAGAATGGCCCAGCCAATCACCTGACCTAAATCCTATCGAAAATCTATGGAAATAACTAAAGATCAGAGTTCATAGAAGAGGCACATGGAAAATTCAAGATTTGAAGACTGTTTATGTAGAATAATGGGGCGAAATCGCACCTGAGCAATGTATGTGACTAATTTCTCCTAACAGGAGGCGACTTTAAGCTATCATTTACCATCAAAGGATTTTGTACGACGTATTAAATACATTTTAGTTAGCGCATTCAATACTTTTTTTCCTGTGTCAACCAATTTTATTATGCATAACTTAACTTCTGAACTCATTTGTTTTGGTTTCTTTGTATGTATGGATTGCATGGGTTGTTTTCGACTAGGGATGAGTTTCGTGTTCGAGTCGAACGCATGTTCGACTCGAATATCGTGTGTTCAGTCGTTCGCCGGATTACGAACGATATGGGCCGTTCGTGCCAAATTCGAGTGATGTGTCACGGCCAATAATTCACTGCGGCATCGCAGTGCATTGCTGGCTGATGATTGGCCAAGCATGTACTATGACCCGCATGCTTGGCCAATAACAGCGATGTGTGTACAGAGAGCCATAATTGGACAAAGACAAGGAGGCTTTGGCCAATTATGGCTCAGGGGGTTTAGTACACGCCCCACACTATATAAGGCCGCCTCCGTGGCGGCCTTGTGTGGTGTGTTGCGGTGGAGACTGGAGAGAGATAGATAGACAGAGAGACAGTGTCATTTGATTTAAGTTAGATAGAGTAGGCAGGTCGAGTCAGTTAGCTGCACTTACAGTGCATTGTGTATATATATGCATCCCAGGTGTTGTGTATATATATATATATATATATATATATATATATATATATACTGTATTCAGTTTAGCTAGATCCTGTTCTTCTCATCCTAATATACTGACAGGCAGGCGTTTTACCAGTATTTCCAGTTACTGTACTGTGTACCCTGCACAGTTGCACCTACAGTGTAGCTACCTAAAGCCAGGTGCTTGTGTAGGCTCTTGAAGTATTTCCAGTTACTGTACTGTGTACCCTGCACAGTTGCACCTACAGTATAGCTACCTGAAGCCAGGTGCTTGTGTAGGCTCTTGACGTATTTCCAGTTACTGTACTGTGTACCCTGCATAGTTGCACCTACAGTATAGCTACCTGAAGCCAGATGCTTTTGTGGGCTCTTGACGTATTTCCAGTTACTGTACTGTGTACCTTGCACAGTTGTACCTACAGTAAAGCTACCTGAAGCCAGGTGCTTGTGTGGGCTCTTGACGTATTTCCAGTTACTCTACTGTGTACCTTGCACAGTTGTACCTACAGTATAGCTACCTGAAGCCAGGTGCTTGTGTGGGCTCTTGACGTATTTCCAGTTACTGTACCGTGTACCCTGCACAGTTGCACCTACAGTATAGCTACCTGAAGCCAGGTGCTTGTGTAGGCTCTTGACTTATTTCCAGTTACTGTACTACTGTACTGTGTACCTTGCACAGTTGTACCTACAGTATAGCTACCTGAAGCCAGGTACTTGTGTGGGCTCTTGACGTATTTCCAGTTACTATACTGTGTACCCTGCACAGTTGCACCTACAGTGTAGCTACCTAAAGCCAGGTGCTTGTGTAGGCTCTTGAAGTATTTCCAGTTACTGTACTGTGTACCCTGCACAGTTGCACCTACAGTGTAGCTACCTGAAGCCAGGTGCTTGTGTAGGCTCTTGACGTATTTCCAGTTACTGTACTGTGTACCCTGCACAGTTGCACCTACAGTATAGCTACCTGAAGCCAGGTGCTCGTGTGGGCTCTTGACGTATTTCCAGTTACTGTACTGTGTACCTTGCACAGTTGTACCTACAGTATAGCTACCTGAAGCCAGGTGCTTGTGTGGGCTCTTGACGTATTTCCAGTTACTGTACTGTGTACCCTGCACAGTTGCACCTACAGTATAGCTACCTGAAGCCAGGTGCTTGTGTAGGCTCTTGACGTATTTCCAGTTACTGTACTGTGTACCCTGCACAGTGGCACCTACAGTATAGCTACCTGAAGCCAGGTGCTTGTGTGGGCTCTTGACGTATTTCCAGTTACTGTACAGTGTACCCTGCACAGTTGCACCTACAGTATAGCTACCTGAAGCCAGGTGCTTGTGTAGGCTCTTGACGTATTTCCAGTTACTGTACTGTGTACCCTGCACAGTTGCACCTACAGTATAGCTACCTGAAGCCAGGTGCTTGTGTAGGCGCTTGACTTTTTTCCAGTTACTGTACTGTGTACCCTGCACAGTTGCACCTACAGTATAGCTACCTGAAGCCAGGCACTTGTGTAGGCTTTTGATGTATTTCCAGTTATGTCTGGAAGGCCAACAAGGAGAGGCAGATAGTCACAAGCCAATAAAAGAGGGCAAGTAGGCTCTGTGTCTAGAGGCAACAGTGCTGGTCGTGGACACAGTGCATTCTCATCAGCACGTGGCCGTGGGACACGCTTGGCCTTTTTTTCGGCAGCTGGCCATGATGAGCCGCAACATGCGGAAGACTTGGTCGAATGGATGACCAAGCTGTCCTCATCCTCCTCATCCTCTCTCACCCAGGCTCAGGGTACTTTGTCTGGCAAAGCAGCTGCCAACGCGGCCTCTTCCCTCAGCTCAATGGCATCAGTGACTCCTTCCCTAGCCCCACCATGTCCTCCTGAGGAGTCCTCCGAACTGTTTGACCACAGTGTTGGGTACATGCTCCAGGAGGATGCCCAGCGTTTTGAAGGCTCCGATGATGGTACTCAGCTAGAGGAAGACAGTAACGTGAGCCCAGACAGAGGGGGTGCCCAAGAAGGACAGGAATATGGCAGTCTTGTTCCCCCTGCTGCAGCATACTGCCAGTTTTGCTCCAGTGATGAGGAGGAAGGGGACGATGAGGTCACTGACTCCACGTGGGTGCCTTATAGGAGAGAGGAGGAGGCACATCACTAACGAGGCAGGAAGCCCTCCAGGGGCCAGCCTAAGGGCAGCAGACTGACTGCATCACACCGCAGAGCTCCGCATGTGCAGGGCGCTGCTGTTTCTGCGTATTATTCCAAAAGTTCTTTGGTGTGGGCCTTTTTTGAGACGAGTGCATCAGATTGCACCACTGCTATTTGCAACATATGTCTCAAGCGTATCTCGTGTGGCCAAAACATCTCCCGCTTGGGTACCATATGCTTGACCAGTCATATGTTGACCTGCCATGCATTTTGTTGGCAAGCATACCTAAAAGACCCACACCAAAGAACAAAGAGGACCTCTCCTTGCTCCTCATCAGCTGGGATCTCTAACCCCACTATACCTTCAGTCCTCTCTGAGACCTGCACTGAGAGGAATGAAGGTGTAGAATTAGGTGTGTCACAGCCAAGTGCAGGCAGGCAATCTGCTATTGGTACACCGACGTCAGATTGTACCAGGCAAATTTCCCTGCCCCAGCTGCTGCACCGCAAAAAGAAGTTCACTCCCAGCCATCCACATGCCCAGCATTTGAATGCTAGCTTGGCAAAATTGCTAGCACTTCAACTGCTACCTTTTCAGTTGGTAGACTCTGCCCCCTTCCGGCCCTAGGCGATTCCGGCTCTCTACCGGCATGTGGAAGGCAATGTCTTGGCCTCGTTGGACAGGGCGGTCAGCGGTAAGGTGCATATTACCGCTGACTCATGGTCCAGCAGGCATGGACAGGGATATTACCTAAGTTTCACGGCGCATTGGGTGACTCTTCTGGCAGAGTCACTCAAGAAGTCTCATCTTCTTCCTCCATGGCCTCTTCCTGTGCTTTGTCCTCGGAACCAACGGTGCTCCGTAGGCATTCAAGGGGCTACGCAAGTACGCAGGCCAAAAGATGCCATGCGGTGCTTGAGTTGGTGTGCTTGGGGGACAGGAGCCACACTGGGGCAGAGATTCTGTCAGCTCTGCAGGGGCAGGTTCAGAGGTGGTTGACGCCACGCCAGCTTAAGCCAGGAATGGTGGTTTGCGACAATGGCACCAACCTCCTCTCCGCCCTCGGACAGGGACAACTGACCCATGTGCCCTGTTTGGCTCACGTCCTTAACTTGGTGGTGCAGCGGTTCTTGGGCAGGTACCCGGGCTTACAGGATGTCCTGAGGCAGGCCAGAAAAGCCTGTGTGCATTTTTGGCGGTCATATAATGCCAGTGCTCGGCTGGCAGACCTCCAAAAAGAATTTAACCTGCCCAAGAACCACCTAATCTGTGACATGCCCACCAGGTGGAACTCAAAGTTGGCCATGCTGCAGCAGCTGCACACGCAGCAGAGGGCCATCAATGAGTACCTCTGCGACTATGGAACCAGGACAGGGTCAGGGGAGCTTGGTTTTTTCCCCACGCCAGTGGGCCATGATCAGGGATGCATGCACTGTCCTGTCACCATTTGAGGAAGCCACAAGGATGGTGAGCAGTGACAGTGCATGCATCAGTGACACTGTCCCCTTGTCCACCTGTTGGAGCACACGCTGCATGGAATAATGGACAGGGCACTTGAGGCAGAACAGAGGCAGGAAGAGGAGGACTTCCTTAGCTCTCAAAGCCCCCTTTATCCAGACAGTGTTCCTGCGTGCCCTCCGATCACACAGGAAGAGGAGGAGGAGGAGGATTGTGTCAGCATGGAGGTGGAGCCTGGCACTCAGCATCAGCAGCAGTCTTTAAGGGATCATTTACAGTCCCAAGAAACCCATGGATTTGTACGTGGCTGGGAGGAGGTACCTGCGGATCATGTCGTTCTTAGTGACCCAGAGGACTCCGGACCGAATGCCTCAGCAAACCTACGCTGCATGGCCTTCCTGATCCTGCAAAGCCTGCAGAAGGATCCTCGTATTCGGGGGAATCAAGGAGAGGGATCGTTACTGGCTGGCAACCCTCCTTGATCCACGTTACAAGAGTAAGGTTGCAGACCTTATCTTGCCGTCGCAGAGGGATCAGAGGATGAAACATCTTCGGGAGGCCTTGCAGAAATGTCTGTGCAACGCGTTCCCAGAGACTGGGAGGTTACAAACTCCTGTTCCTGGACAACCTGTTGCCGAGGCTTCGGTCAGTCAAAGAAGGAGCGGTGGAGAAGGTGGCCGTCTGATCGATGCGTTCAGACAATGTTTTAGTCCACAGCCCCAAGGTATGATCGGTTCCAGCAACCATCGCCAGCGTCTGTTTTACATGGTGCAGAAATACCTAGGGGCAAGATCTGACTTGGACACCTTTCCCACCGAAAATCCTCTGGGTTACTGGGTCTTGAGGATGGATCACTGGCCAGAGCTTGCACAGTATGCAATTGAGCTACTGGCCTGTCCTGCATCCAGCGTTCTTTCGGAACTCACATTCAGTGCTGCTGGAGGCTTTGTAACCGATCACAGGGTGTGCCTGTCCACCGACTCGGTCGATCGACTGATCTTCATAAAAATGAATCAGTCTTGGATCACCACCAGATACCAAGCACCTGATGCTGATGTAACCGAATATTTTTTTTTGAAATGTCAGATCCCTTCAAGACTGCCTATGCTGATGCTGAGTGACTATCCTGTTATGCTGAGTCACTACCCTCTTCCTCCTCAATGATCATGCTGATAGCTTGTAAGAATATTTTTGTTTCTGGGTGCTGCCACCAGTGGCTAAGGCCCAATTTTTCAGCCCCTGTTTAACAGGGGCATGTAATTACAATTTTTGATGCAATTCTTTGCAGCAGGGCTCGTTCCTCCGCTCCAACTAGAGTATCTGTGAGGGGTTGCAGTGTTGTGGCACCAGCACCAGTGCCTAAGGCCCTATTCTTCAGCCCCTGTTTAACAGGGGCGTGTAATTACAATTTTTGATGCAATATTTTGCAGCAGGGCTTGTTCCTGCACTCCAAATAGAGTATCTGTGAGGGGTTGTAGTGTTGTGGCACCAGTGCTTAAGGCCCAATTTTTCTGCCCCTGTTCAACAGGGACATGTAATTACAATTCTTGATCTAATATTTCACAGCAGGGCCCATTCCAGCGCCCACCAAGAGTAACTGTGAGGACTTACAGTGTTGTGGCACCAGCACCACCACCACCTAAGGCCCAATTTTTCTGCCCCTGTTCAACAGATACATGTAATTACAATTCTTGATATAATATTTCACAGCAGGGCCCGTTCCAGCGCCCACCAAGAGTAACTGTGAGGACTTACAGTGTTGTGGCACCAGCACCACCACCACCAAAGGCCCAATTTTTCTGCCCCTGTTCAACAGGTGCATGTATTTAAAATTCTTGATCTAATATTTCACAGCAGGGCCCGTTCCAGCACCCACCAAGAGTAACTGTGAGGACTTACAGTGTTGTGGCACCAGCACCACCACCAAAGGCCCAATTTTTCTGCCCCTGTTCAACAGGGGCATGTAATTACAATTCTTGATCTAATATTTCACAGCAGGGCCCTTTGAGGGTTTACAGTGTTGTGGCAACACCAACACCTAAGGCCACAATTTCTGCAGAGTATATAGGGCAGGCCCCTACTTTTAAACATCCAACTTACAAACGACTCCTACTTGCAAACGGAAGGAGACAACAGGAAGTGAGATGGAATCTACCCCTAGGAAGGGAAATTCTCTCCTGTAAGAGTTCATATGGGAAAAACGTTTCTCCTTTCCACTGATGCTTTATTACCAATCCTTGTTTCGCTAAAAACTCCAAATTTTCTAAAAACATTTGTCATTGTGACAGAAAGTGAGGTGAAATCTTCGGAAGAGGAGCACAGACAGCAAAACAAATGTCACAGGGGTGATAACCCTTCCCTATGTTTTCCAAAAAGCTTAAAAATAGATTTTTTGGCTGGAGCTACACTTTAAAAATGTACCAGTTCAAAATTACAAACAGATTCTACTTAACAACAAACCTACAGTCCCTGTCTTGTTTGCACCGCCTGTATACTGCTGTTCAGAGTATATAGTGCCTGGAGGCCCCAAGCCTTTCCTTTTTTTTAATTCGGGTGCGGGGGTTCCCCTTAATATCCATACAAGACCCAAAGGCCTGGTAATGGACTGGGGGGGGGGGGGGGTACCCATGCCGTTTGTCTCACTGATTTTCATCCATATTGCTGGGACCCGACATTACTTTAAAGCCGCAAGCAGTTTTAAATGACTTTTATTCCTTTAAAAATGTCATTTTGTGCAGGGACTGTTCTAAGCACGGGAAACACGCGCCACTCTACAGGCATACTATAGACACCCCCCAGGTATGATATTTAAAGGAATATTTCACTTTTTTTTCACTTTAAGCATCATTAAAATCACTGCTCCCAAAAAAACGGCCGTTTTTAAAACTTTTTTTTTTGCATTGATACATGTCCCCTGGGGCAGGACCCAGGTCCCCAAACCCTTTTTAGGACAATACCATGCAAATTAGCCTTTAAAATTAGCACTTCTGATTTTGAACGTTAGAGTCCCATAGACTTCAGTGGGGTTCTAATGTTCGTGTGGATTTTCGGTCCGTTCGCAGGTTCTGGTGCGAACCGAACCGGGGGGTGTTCGGCTCATTCCTATTGTCGACATGTGGTGAAAATTTCATGTCAATAGCACCTTTAGAAATATATTTACCTAGGAAAATGGTGATGTGTTCAGTACATATTTTACCTGCTGTATATACACTTTATTACCAAAAGTATTGGGATGCCTGCCTTTACACGCACAAGAACTTTAATGGCATCCCAGTCTTAGTCCGTAGGGTTCAATATTGAGTTGGCCCATCCTTAGCATCTAGCAGCTTCAACTCTTCTGTTGGGAAGGCTGTCCACAAGGTTTAGGAGTGTGTCTATGGGAATGCTTGACCATTCTTCCAGAAGTGCATTTGTGAGGTCAGACGAGAATGCCTGACTCGCAGTCTGGCTCAATTTCCCAGCATTGGACCAGTGTGCTGTCTATCATAGGAGCCAGTCCAAGAGGTGGGAGTTTGTTTGACAGCGGCCGGCGTTTCAAATCCACGGACACGTGTCATCTAGCCGGCTCTCCTCCTGACAGCTTCCAGGTTGATCACTTCTGGCAGAAACAGTGCGGTCAGCCAGGAAACTGTTGGTCCAGTCCACCCCTGCTCCAGACTCGCCCTCAGCTGATTTCCATTCTCCAAATGCGAGCAGGCAATTGGAAATTTTGAGGGCTGTATAAATATATTTTTATACAGTGCTGTGAAAAAGTATTTGCCCCTTCCTGATCTTTTTTTTGCATATTTTCTCACACTTAAATGATTCAGATCATCAAACAAATTGTATTATTACACAAAGATAACCTGAGTAAATCCAAGATGCAGTTTTATTTGTAAAAACTGTTTGATATGGTTATACATATCTCATGAGAGTACTGTATAATAATTTCATTATTACATTGCTGCATTGTGAGAGTTCTACATTATCAACTTATGCTGATAAACTATGACAATACTATCTTGTATTATTTTTCTCTATTTTTTCTTCTAATGAAGGGGGATGGGTGAGCCCCAGAAACACATTTAATTGTATGTGACATTTGCTGCAATCAATAAAAACTTACTGGACTTAAAACATTATTGTGGTGTGATTATCTTCTACTATGCCTACTATATTTCTTGCATGGCATTTCTTTTAAAGGTACATCTTTTTTTTTTTTTTTTTTCCAATAAAGCTTTATTTTATTAAAGCGGAGTTCCACCCAAATTTTGAACAATATCTGTATGTATTCTCTTCCTTGCCTAGATGCTGACATGCCGTTTAAAAAAATTTAAATCGCCGTAATTACCTTTTATTTTTCTATTCTTCTTTGCACTTCCTGGTTCTCCTCCCGTGGGAGTAGGCGTGTTTCTAGCCTCTCCCAGACTCCTGGGAGCTAGTCTCAGGCTTCCCAGGATGCCACTGAGCATGTGCGGGAACGAGCGGTGAATGCTGGGAGCACAGCATTCACCGCATCCAGGAAATAAATGCTTGTGGGCTTCAAATGCCAACAATGAAGATGGAAACCGCCTGCAGTGAATAATATAAGTTATTCTTTCCGACGAAATCTGACACAGGCGGACATATTACACACAATATGTGAGTATGTAATGCTGAGAAGAAAAGTTTGTGAATGAACTCAAAAAAAAAAAAACGATAGATAGGTGGACCCCCGCTTTAAATCCATACATAAATGTAGTACAGAAAAGTATGGTAATAGATAAAATGATAACAGTGTTATACAGAGGGAACACTTCAGAAAGTACAACGGTATATTTTAACAAGTAATTACATATAATACTTTGGAATAGTTGAAACACACATTACATCTGGAGTGTGGGTTTATGGGATTACAGATGAGTGGGGACGTAAAATGTAGAGAATATATATCAGAGCAAGTAAAATAGTGTGTAGACATGTTGATCTTTAGGAGCAAAAGAGAATAAAAAAGGAGAGAAGAGAAAAAAACCAATATTATAATAAAATACCAATGTAGAGCACTAGTGTATGGGTCGAGGATTTTTGTTGGATTGTGTTTGGGATAACGGTTGATTACTATGTCTGTGTGAAAGTGTAAAATTAATCCTGGCACATGGTGCCCAGATGAAGGATATTATTAGTAGATTGAGACCAAGATGCAGTTTTAAATTTTTTTATTTAATTTATTAACCACTTCAGCCCGCTTAAACTGATAATTGTGCGGTCATGCAATGCTGTACACAAACAAAATTTGCTTCCTTTTTTTTCCCACAAATAGAGCTTTCTTTTGGTGGTAATTGATCACCTCTGCGGTTTTATTTTTTTGCGTTAAAAACAAAAAAAGAGCGATGATTTTGAAAAAAAAACAATATTTTTTACTTTTTTCTATAACAAATATCCCCAAAAATGTTTTTAAAAAACACATTTCTTCATCAATTTAGGCCAATATATATTCTTCTACATATTTTTGGTAAAAAAAATCACAATAAGAGTATATTGGTTTGCACAAAAGTTTTAGCATCTACAAACTATGGGAAAGATTTATGGCATTTTTATTATTATTATTTTTTTTACCAGTAATGGCGGTGATCTGCGATTTTTAGCGGTACTGCAACATTGCGGCAGACAGATCGGACACATTTTTGGGACCATTGAAATTTATGCAATGATCAGAGCTATAAAAATGCACTGATTACTCGGTAAATGTCACTGGTAGGGAAGGAGTTAACTGTGTGTTCCCTGGATGTATTCTAACTGTATGGGGATAGGACTGACTGAGGGAGGAGATATATTGTTGTTCCTACTTAGTAGAACAAATGATATGTCTCCTCTCCCCTGACAGAACAAGGATTTGTGTGTTTATACACACAAATCCCCATGCAGGCTCTCGTGCCCGCAATTGGGTCCCCTGCGGTGCTGCATGCGCGCGCCTCCGGTGACTCTTAAAGGGAACAACGTGCCCATATGTTGTTTGCCCAGCCGTGCCATCCTACCGACGGATATTGGTGTGAGCTGGTCAGCAAGTGGTTAACGGAAAAAAGCTGTTAAAACCTACCTGGCCCTATGTGAAAAAGTAATTACCCCCTCTCATGCTGAATCATGAATGAACTGTGATTAACCACAATTTTTGGAAAGCTGAGATAAATTTCACTTGCCACACCCAGGCCTGAATACTGCCAGACCTGTTGAATCAAGAAACCACATAAATAGAAGCTGTATGACAAAGTGAAGCATGCTAGCAAATCACAAAAAGCCACACATCATGCCACAATCTAAAAAAATTCAAGAACAGAATAGAAACAAACATGTATCGGTCTAGGAAAGGTTTCAAAGCCATTTCTAAGGCTTTGGAACTCCAGTGAACCACGGGGAGAGCCATTATCCACAAATGGAGATAACTTGGAACAGTGGTGAACCTTCCCAGGAGTGGCCGGCCTACAAAATTTACTGCAAGAGCATGACGACGACTCATCCAGGAGGTCATAAAAGAACCCAGAACAACATCTAAAGAACTGCAGGCCTCACTTGCCCCAGGTAAGATCAGTGTTCATGATTCAACAATAAGAAGGAGACTGGGCAAAAATGGCATCCATGGGAGAGTTCCAAGGCCAAAGCCACTGCTGACCAAAAAGAACACAAAGGCTCATCTCACATTTACCAAAAAACATTTTGATTGCCCCCAAGACTTTTAGGCAAATATTCTGTGGACTGATGAGACAAAAATTTTACTTTTTGAAATGTGTGCATCCCGGTACATCGGGCATAAAACTAATACAGCATTTCATAACAAGAATATTACCAACAGACAGACATCGTGGTGGTAGCATGATGGTCTGGGGCTGCTTTGCAGCTTCATGACTTGGACGACTTACCATAATTGATGGAATCATGAATTCTGAGCTCTATCAGAAAATCCTAAAGGAGAATATCCGGCCATCAGTTTGTGACCTCAAACTCAAGTGCACTTGGGTTATGCAGCAGGACAATGATCTGAAACACAACAGCAAGTCCAGCTCCAAATGGTTCAAACAAAGCAAAATTTAGGTTTTGGAGTGCACTAGTCAAAGCCCGGACTTAAATCTAATTGAGATGCGTATCATGACCTTACACAGGGCTTTCATGCTGGAAAACCCTCCGATGTGGCTGAATTAAAACAATTCTTCAAAGAAGAGTGGGTCAAAATTGCTCCACATCAATGTGAAAGACTCATTGCCAGTTATCGCAAACGCTTGATTGCAGTTGTTGCCACCAAGGGTGGCACAACCAGTTATAAGGTTTAGGGGCAATTACTTTTTCATATAAAGCCAGGCAAGTTTGCATAGCTTTTTTGCCTTAATAAATTAAACCATCATTTAAAAACTGCATTTTGTATTTACTCGGGTTATCTGTGTGTAATAATAAAATTTCAGGATCTGAGTTATTTAAGTGTGACAAATATGCAAAAAAAAAAAAAATCAGAAAGGGGGCAAATACTTTTTCACAGAATTGTGTGTATGTATGTGTATATATATCTATATACAGATATATACGACAGATGAAAACATATTTTCTTTGAGCTGCGTTACATTGCACTTTTATGCTTTCTGACAACCGTTTTTATGTCAGCCATTGTGAAGTGACAAGTTTCTAGAAGAAATACCAACATCATGTATTTTTTTTATTCATGCTTTGAGTTACTTTTATTTGCATTGCATTAAAATGCAGACAGGTTCCATTTTAACGCAACACACTGCAACGCACATGTACACTTCATTGGGGTGTGCCCTTGTAGTGACCTGTGTTGATCCGCTGTGAAAAAACACAGGTCACTGCACATGGTGAGAACAAGCCCTAATTGCTTTCATCGTGCATGTGATCCTTTGCTTGGTTGCTTACCTTCTCCATTTATCCAGAGATGTCATTTTCTGCAATCTTCTTTAAAAAATAAAGCTGTTTATTTTAGGAAGGTTACATTTGTCCTGTATATGATTGTATGTTTTGTCCACGTTCACGTAACATCCCAGCTGTGTCGAAGGCTGTGAAATCCACCTGGTATTCCTGAAGACTTGTAAGGAAAGGATACACCTGTATGTGATCCCAACTTCTTTCAGCAAATGTCTGACCACGGTAACATATCAGTATCTTGTCTTATTCAGGTATTGTTAGCTGGGCAAATGATTAGACAGCAGAGGTATCTCACATATCACTTATTCATGAATTTGCGCTTTTTATAGTCTCCTTCAAATAGGACAAAAGCTCTAGTCTTTTGGAAACAAACACAAAAACATTAAATGTATTATTTTCTAACCTTGGCTTGTTTAATTAAAAAATCCTGGGCCACATGAGGTTAACATTTGCTTATACTAGGGATTAATAACTGATTGGGTAAATACATTTTACACACATTAGGCTCAATTACCAAAGCTTTAACACAAGGGTAAAGATCTTTATTTTAGCTATATGTCAGTATTTTCAAATCTCATTGGCCTCAGCTGAAAATAATTGTCACTTTAAAAAGAAGAAAAATCCTTACCCTATTCTTTCTCTTGTCTGCCTGCTATTATGATCAGTTGATCCCTTGAGGAAGTCTAGGGCTCTGGGTGACCGCACTCAGTGCCCCCCCACATCGTCTGGCCCTCTTGGGTTGGCTCTTGTTGGGAGACCTGACACTTATGTACAGCTCCTCAGGGAATTCACCCCCTGCACATGTCCATTGCTCTTCGGAAATGGGTGATCGAGTAAGGGATGTAGGGGGGACTGACTATATATGTATTCATTTGGTTTTATTCGGATAGACATAACTACACCCAGGTTACACATATCCTTTTTGTTCTTCCTTTTCTCCATTTGCATTACCTATATTCTAATTGTGTTTTAGACACACAGACAAATTTTCTGATACAGTTACAACTATACCATCGGATTTGCTGGTGGGTTTGGTAAATACCTCTCCTGATAGGGTCCTCGTGATGGACTCCTGTGGTTCCCTGTCCTTGCTCCTCTCTCGTTTCTCTATTTCTCCCTCCCGTGTGGGGGGGCGGAGCTGGTTGGGAGGGGACGTGTACAATATAGGCATTTAAGTTTTGCCATATGTGTTCTTTCCCTTTCTCTATTGCCGGGGTGGGTGAGACTGGCCGGGGGTTACTTTCTCTGGGTCTAGTCCAACACTTCTCCCATTTAGGTTAATGCTCATTAATCCGACCGAGAGTCTACGAGTGTTTTTGCAAGATTTTGCTTATTTAGTTCAAAGGCTACATACCTCAACGACAGCATCTCCACTTTTTCTGATTTCTTTCTTGATCTATCTCTTATTTTCTTAAGCTCTCTCTACTTACGCCTACCCCCCCTCCCCTTTTCCTTTTTCGTCCCTCCTCTTCTCTCCCAAATACCCGTTTTTTATTCTTTTTTGATGGACACTATACGTGTAGAATCCCTCAATTGCTAAGGGGCTTATTGTCCCAGAGAAAAGACGTATGCTTTTGCTTGACTCGAAACGCACTCTCAAAGATGTAGCATTTATTCGAGGAACCCACTTTAGAGACTTCACTTCCTTAAAAAACTTTTTTACACTACGACATACCATTTTACCAATAAAACTGCCAAATCTAAGGGAGTCTCTATAGTATTTTTGGGCAGACTACCATGGATATGTTTGAGTACTCTTGTTGACATTGATGGACGATTCCTGTTTATTAAAGGCAGAATTGGCGATGTTGGGGTGACTTTGGCAACGCTATATGCACCTAACGATCGTCAGGACATCTTTATCAGTCATAGTTTTGACAAACTTTTGGAGGGCCAATTGATTTTGGGGGAGGTGATTTTAACATACCTCTGATCCCCTCAGTTGCTACCTCATCAGGCACCTCCTCTGTTCCTCCTGGCTCCTGAAAATGGATAGTGCAAGCCATACATAAGGCACAATTGGTAGATGTGTGGCGTTTACTTCATTTTGGAGAAAGACTATACGTATATAGATTATTTCTTAATACCACATTGTCAACTTCACGCCGTTCTGGATGCCTCTATAGGCACAATTAAATGGTCCGACCATGCACCTATTGTCTTGATATATGCGATTTCTGATGTACCACCCTCCAGGAACTGGTCATGGAAATTGAACGAAAGCCTTCTACAGGATCCAGAGGTCCTGGCGGAGGTAACCAGGGAGTTGGGCTTTTACTTTCAATCAAACGATACTCCGGACTGTTACCTCGGGATTATCTGGGAGGCTGACAAAACAGTCATACGTGGAGTACTAATCAAGCATGGATCGCGAATCAAGCAAGATCGCAAGGAAAAACTCGCCTCTCTTTTGATGGAGATCCATAACCTACAATTCCAACATAAACATGCTCCATCTCCAACCCTGGAATGGGAACTATTGACCTTATGTAGACAAATCACTGATTTGATGCTATATAAAGCCAAAACGGCATTAAAAGTTTGTCGGGAACAATACTATGAATCGGACAATAAGTGTGTATGTTGGCCAGATCCCTCAGGGAACAAACCCTGGCAACGTATAGCCCTCAACTTTTAACTCCAACTAGTCAAAAAGTCACCCTACCTAACTAGATAGCACAAGAATATAGAGAATTCTATTTCTCATTTTATAACCTTCTGGTCCCCTCTCCCTCTCAGACTCAGAGGACTATCTTGTCTCATGCCATTTGCCTACATTATCCTCTGAGGTGCGAGAAAAACTAGAGGCCCCATCACGCTAGAGAAATTTCAGAGAGCTATTGGCGTGATCAAAACGGGCAAAGCCCCAGGACCCGAAGGCTTTACGATACAGTATTACAAACTCATCCTCCCTACTCTTGGCCCTTACATGGTCAACCTGTTCAATTCGCTCAGATCGGAGACCGTCTTTCCCAGGGAAACTCTAAAGGCCCATATTTCCATTATCCCTAAATAGGGGAAAGATCCAGCATCTTGCGGGGGCTATGGATCCATATCCCTGCTGAATGTTGATCTCAAGTTGTTTACGAAGATTTTGGCCCCTAGACTTCAATATAATTTATCACAACTGGTCCATTTGGATCAGGTTGGGTTCATTCCGACCCGTGAAGCCCAAGACAACACAGTCAAAGTCCTTAATCTGATCCATATAGCTAATGCGACCCCCTACCCTATGCGTTTTCCTGTGCACAGATGCTGAGAAAGCGTTTGATTGGATGAACTGGCAGTTCATGTTTTCGGTCTTAGGACATGTGGGCCTTGGGTGACTATGCTTAATTGGATTACCAAAATCTATTCTAACCCGACTGCACAAGTTAAGGCTAATGGGGTCCTCACCGAACCATTTTCCATTTATATTGGAAGGAGGCAAGGGTGCCCCTTAACCCCTCTCCTCTTTACCCTTCCTCTGCAAAATTCGGATATTACGGGCTTGGAGGTCGGAGGCGTTCAACAGAAGGTGTTGGCATATGCCGACGATATGGTCTTCTGCTTGACTAATCCACGAAATCCCTGCCTAATCTGCTCCGAGAATTCGACCTGTATGGAACATTTTCCAACCTAAAAATTTACTTTAGCAAATCTGAGGCTATGGGAGAGCCACACTTTGGAATTTGCAATTTTCAAATTCAAATGGACAGAATCTGCCTTGAAATATATATACCATCTAAATTATCTCACACCTTCGACCTTAATTTTCCTCCACTTCTGAGTAGAACAAAAGTTTTGCTGGATACATGGCATCATGGATTGCATTCCTGGTTTGGGAGTTGCAATATAATAAAAATTTGTATTCTACCAAAATTTCTGTATCTTTTCCAAGTCCTACATATAGTAATTCCTCCTTGTTACGTCAAACGAGCCCAATATTTACTCATTGACTTTATCTGGGCACATAAGCGCCCTAGACTTCATCGTCGTCCGCTGTCGTTCCCGTAGAAATATGGAGGATTGGCAGTCCCGGATATCTAAAAATATTATCAAGCGGCTCATTTAGGAAGACTCATTGACTTGTGCTGCCACTACGACACCAAACTGTGGCCTCAGCTTGAAGAAGCTCAAAGTCAGGTTCTACTTTCTGGAACTCTGTGGTGTTATTAAGCGCTTTTAAACTACATCCCCTGATAGGTCCGAAGACGCAAATATGCTTGCGCTTATTAGAACACATCTCCCTCTCTTCTTGAGACACTCCACTTTTCCCGGTGCTGGGCCATCCACAATTCTCCCCTGGTCTTCATGATATGACCTTTTCGAGCTTCATCCAACTCTGGTCGCTATAGAGCATCTCATTTCCTGACAGATACTGCTTGGCCCTCTATTTTCTTTCTAACTAGCATGCTGGGCCCATTCCAATTGGACTTTTGGAGGGCTTTACAGTTACATCACTTTTTACAGTCCTTATCATTTCCAAGGGATTTTAGTTGTCGTCTTACCACTTTCGAGAAATATTGGTCTGATGATGGGGTTTTGCCCCATGTCCTCTCTAAAACCTAGAACTAATTGATCACACCCCCCAAACCACTACCAGTTGCCCTGCCTATCGAAATGGGAGTCTGACCTACATCAAACTTTTACGCCTGTCCAACGTGATAACATCATCAAATTCTCCCTTAAATCCTCAATATATACGAGGGTTCAGAAAACTAATTTTAAGCTGCTGACAAGATGGTATCATACTCTGTCTCAACTACATAAATTTTTCCCTAACACTACCGACTGTTGTTGGTAAATTTACAAGCGATCAATTATTCGCCATCTCCTTAACGCCACTAAGTCTTGCATTCCTCTTATTTGGAAAAGTCCACATGCACCGACCCTTGGCCTATGGCTTAAAAAGTGGAAGAAATAAATAAAATGTAGGACTTAATCCTCACAGCACATCATAAACGTGAAAGATACTCTAAAACGTGAACGCTTTGGAACATGTTTGTCTTCTCTGAGGAAGGGAAGGCTCTTTTTGATGAATAGAGCGCAGTTTGCAAGAGACTATCACTATGGCTATATAATCAAACCTATTCATATCATTTTTTTTCTTTTTCCTCCCATCCCCTCCTCCCTTCTCCTGGTTCTCTATGTCTTTCTTGTCTACTGTTCTACACTTCTTTTTTCTTTTCTTGATGTATATTTTAAAAGAGTTTGATGGTCCCAGATTCTAAGAGTATCCAGTGCTATGATACTTTCCAATCCCATATGGACTTGGGACAATGTGTATACCTCATAGGTACAATCTAAATGTTTAATGTTCCATTTTTGGTGTCTTGATTCTACCTATTTCTTGGTTATACCTGTTTACTGGAATACCGCTGTTTCTTCATTATGGTCCTTATCCTGGTGTGTAAGCTTTGTGAATTAGAAGCGTTATGGAACACCTTGAGGCAGCTGTAGAATTTGGAGGGTAAGTTCATTAGCCTTTGTGGAACGATCAAAACCCCTTTCAGGTTTTTATTACGGTCTGTGTCAACGTCGGGGAAATTCCCCTTCTATAGCTGCACGGAGACCATTTTCATTGGGAAAGAAAATAATGGGATGGGAAATCCAAAACATTACAATTACTAGAACATGAGTTGAGGCTGAATATTCTATTTGGGATAAATTTGTCTCAATTCTCATAGCTTTACATAAGGGTAGTAATCTTTATTTTCAGTCATGTCTGTAATTGTCCAATCACTTTGGGCTGTAAATGCCTCACTTTTGTAAAAATAAAGGCCTTTTCCTGGTGATCCAAATTTGTAAATGGAGCCTTGCCCTCTATTCTGGTGACAACTGGAGAGGGTTTACACTCACTTTTGTGTCTACATAGGGGAAATAATGGTACATCTCCCCAATGGGACACAGGCTAAAAAAGAAAAACTGTGTTTTAATTGTTTCCTTCTTAATTCATAACTAAAATAACATTGGTATTAGGTGCATTTTAAGGGTTAGAATCAGAGTTTAGGTTCATCCTGAATATTTTTTTAATTTTGATTTCACATGCTTGTGAAGTGCCTGCAAATGAGTTAAAGTGGGGTTCCACCCAAAAAACAAAAATACGTGGAAAAATTCTAAAAAAAAAACCAAAAAAAATTTGGATATTTTTTTTTTTCACTTATCTCTAAATGCCTGTTGCTAGGTGGTCCCTCGTAGTCTGCCTGTTCCTTTGCCTGGGCTGATGACATCACTTCCCCCCCAGGCACAGGAAGGGCTCCGCTCTACTCCCTCCTTCCTGTCAATCATCTGGGACCCATTACAGGTCCCAGGTGATTGAGCGGCCAATCACGGCGCGCGGCGACGCTCGCGAATGCGCAGTGGGTGCCAGGCTGTGAAGCCACAGCCCGGCGCCCACAGTTGAAATGCCGGCGCCGACGAGCGGAGGGGGGGGACGAGCGGGGCTTCGATCCCCCGCATCGCTAGACCCAGGGACAGATGAGTGCCCAATTAAAAGTCAGCAGCTGCAGTATTTGTAGCTGCTGACTTTTAATTTTTTTTTTTTTTTTGACGGCCCCCCTGGGTGGAACTCCTCTTTAATGACAGATAACATTTGATATTGCACCAAGATATCGCAATTCTCAGTTAAGATGACATCTCTTTAAAGTATATCTAAACCTCAATTTTTTTTTTTTAATTATGTATAACATGGGGAATGGTTAACATTTAGCCCAGGTTCACATTGAGGGTGGGTTTGAAATCGTGCGAGTTCACCTGAACTTGCACGATTTCAAACCGGTAATGCTGTGGGACTTCAGGGGCGTTAAATCCCATAAGGAAATGGCTCCGATAGGGAAGAAAGTTTTGTGAGACAGTGCTTCCAATACATTTGATAGATCCCATTCCGGAAAAGTAGGTTTTCTGGGAGGTCTTATTTTTAAGCAGGCTTTTTGAAACTGCATGACAAGAGGGTCTTGGGCCAACTTTACTCCTGTCATGGCCGATAGTGCTGATACCTGAACTTTTAAGATATTTGAGCCTAGGCCTTTTTTCAGACCAGACTGGAGGAATTTGAGGATTTGTGCCGCCCCTAGTGATGATGTTTCCCAACATTGTTGTTGTGAGATTGAGATGAATTGTTTCCAGATTCTCTTTTAGGTGTTGTTGGTAGTGGCCTTTCTGGCCTGGGGTAGAGTTTCTACCACTCTGGGAACAACCCTGATCTAGGAACCTAGACCTTTCAGCCTCCATGCCATCAGATGTAGTTTCTCTGGGGGCGGGTGAAGAAATTGGCCCTGGAGTAAATCTGGTGTTACTGGATGAGGCAGAGGATTCTCTGTGTTCACCTGCATGAGCGTTGTGAACCATGGCCTTCTCTGCCAGAAGGGAATCACTGCTATCACTGTTGATGTTGATCTTTTGAGTCGAAGCAGGAACCTCGCTATCAGAGTAGTTGGAGGAAAAATGTAGCCTAGCTGGCAGTTCCATGGATGTTGCAGGCAATCTATCCCTTCCGCTGATGGGTAAGCAGCCCTCGAAAGGTATCTCCGGCATTTTGTGTTCTCTGGGGTTGCTGCCAGGTCTATGTCCGGAATACCACAGGTTTTGCTAATGGGAGAGAATGCCTGACGACTCAGGGACCACTCGTTGTTGGATAAGAAGTTTCTGCTTAGGTTGTCCGCTAGATCAGGGGTCATCAAGTCCCGGGCCGCGGACCACTGCCGGCCCCTGGCCTGTTTGCAGCTGGGCCATGAAGGCTGCACTGTGACGAGCGGCGGCAGAGCGAGCAGAGAGGTGACATCATCTCTCACCGCCCGCATGCATCACCGCTGCTCCGTGTTCACAGCGGGGCCGCCATACTGAGGCCAGCGAACAGAGAGATGAGATCATCTCTCAAGGCCCCCCTGCATCGCCGCTTTTCCACGCTCACAGTCGGGCTGCTATAATGCTGGAGAGCTGAGATCATCTCTCTCTGCCCGCCTGCAACACTGCTCCGCCGACACAGCGCGGCAGAACACTGATATACTGCTGGAGGTGAGGCAGGGAAATGAGATCATCTCTCACTACCTGCGCCCCCCCCATTACCGCTGTTCTCCCTCACTACCCACTACTCCAGGCTTGCCTCTGAACTGAACTCTGAACACCTGTGCTGCCACCACTGCAGTGACAATCTTCCTGTGGTGGCAGGCGACATGGCAAATGACAAGCTGCATCTGATGGCAGGTGACGTGGTAAATGACAAGCTACATCTGATGGCAGGTGACGTGACAAGTGACAATCCAAATCTGGTGGCAGGTGACGTGGCAAGTGACAATCCAAATCTGGTGGCAGGTGACGTGACAAGGGACAAAATGCATCTGGTGGCAGGCGACATGGCAAGTGACAAGCTGCAAATAAAAGCGGGCGACGTGGCAAGTGACAATCCACATCTGGTGGCAGGTGATGTGGCAAGGGACAAAAAAGCATCTGGTGGCAGGCGACGTGGCAAGGATAAAATGCATCTGGTGACAAGCGACATGGCAAGTGACAAGCTGCATATGAAGGCAGGTGATGTGGCAAGTGACAATCCGCATCTGGTGGCAGGTGACGTGGCAAGGGACAAAATGCATCTGGTGATAAGCGACGTGGCAAGTGACAAGCTGCATCTGAAGGCAGGTGACATGGAAAGTGACAATCCGCATCTGGTGACAGGCGACGTGGCAAGTGACAATCTGCATCTGGTGACAGGCGACGTGGCAAGTGACACTCTGGCACATTCTGCATTATGGTGAGTTGAACTATTTCATTATATATTACAATGTAATAATAGAAATAATGTGCTTCAATCATTCTGACATCATATCAATGATAGTGCCGGGATGATTGAAGCGCCAACACCAGCCATTGCCCCGATAAATTGCCCGCGAAAAGCCGCATACACCCCCTCAGGCCTTGGCACAATTTTCTTCAACAGCGCCGGTCCCCGGTGCCAAAAAGGTTAGGGACCACTGCGCTAGATGATTCTGTGCTCCGGGGACAAACACCGCCCTCGGATCCGTCAGGTTTGTTTGTGCCCATTTGAGGATGGGGCGAACGTCTTCCATAAGAGATCGACTCCTGGTACCCCCCTGTCTGTTGATATAAGTTACTGCCACTTTGTTGTCCATATGTAGTAACACCCTCTTGCCTCTCAAGAGGTGACCAAAAGGCCAGAGACCCTGGACTGCCTGGTCCCGAAAGTGGGCTCCCCATCCCTCCATACTGGCTTCAGAAGTGACCACTTCTTGTGGAGGGGGAACTATGTTCCTGAACTTCTTGAGGTTGTGTATATGGGTCCACCACCATATAGACTGTTTGACTTGATTGGAGGTAAAGATTGGTTGAGACATCGACACTCCATCCCACTGGCTCAGAAATGAATTCTGAAAAATGTCCTTGTGAGCCACTGGGCCCACTGAACCATCGGTATGGTTGCTGACATTGAGCCTAGAGCACTGAGGCATGCTCTGGCTAGATTCGATACTGCTGGCAGTAATCTTTTTATTTTCTGGATTAGGAGAGTTGTCTTCTCGTGGGGAAGTTGTACTCTGTTTAACTGAGTGTCTAGCTCTGCTCCCAGGAAGATCATCTTCTGTGTAGGTTGAAGGTTGCATTTTCCCAATTTATCAACCATCCAAAACTTTGTAGTGTGGCAATCAGTGTTTCCCGATGGAAAATTAGAGATTCCAGACTGTCTGATAGGAGGAGAATGTCGCCAATGTAGTGATGGACTCTTAGACCCCTCTCTCTCAGGAGGGCTATCACCGTTAGCAGTACCTTTGTGAAAGTTGGGAGCGGTGGAAATTCCAAAGGGTAGACTCTGAAACTGAAAGTGTTGATGTTTTACCGAGAATCAAAGGAATCTTTTGAACGTAACGTGTATGGGGACGTGTAGATATGCGTCTGATAAATCGACAAATAGCATCCAGTCTTCCAGATTTATCGCATGAAGGATTGATTGAAGACTTTCCATCTTGAAAGACTTGACCATGATTTTCTTGTTGAGTTACTTTAGGTCTAATTGTCAGGTCACCTTGAGGCTAGGTGACAGATGAACACCGTTGGGATCAGGAGGAGATCCTTAAGGAATAGCATCACCTGAGTCTGACTAGATTCCTGGGTCTCGAGTCTGCGAACTATGCCCTGCAATGGATCGGCTGCAGGAAGCGGCACGTCAGCCGGGTCCATGGCTGATCAAACTGTCAGGTCACCTTGAGGTTAGGTAACAGATGCACACCATTGGGATCAGGAGTGCACCGCAAGGCAGTGGACCCTACGGCTGACTGCTGCGGATGGGAGTCCGGGTATAAGGAACACCAACACGGATCCCACCGGGGTTAGAGCGTAGGATTCCCTGGGGCGCGGAGTCTAAGAGCCAGCAGGTGTTCACCAGAGCCTCTAGTGGTGAGGATGGACTGGGCTGCAACTGGCTCCAGGTCGCGACCCCCAGGGTCCCCCACAGTAGGCAACAGAAGGATAGGGATAGTAAGGAATAAGCCAAGGTCAGGGCCACAAGCAAACAAGGACAACAGAGTACACGCCAAGGTTCAGGGTCACAGGCAAACAGGGATAGTCGGGAAACGCCAAAGGTCAGGGTCACGAGCAGACAGGAATAGTATAGAACACGCCAAGGTCGGTAACAGAAATAAACGTAGAGCACACGGCAGGCAGGAACAGGAAGCTAAACACACAAAGGTTGATCAGCAGGGCTGACCTGCAGTGCAGAGGTTAATATAGAGTTCTCTGATAGGAGCTGGGGTGGAGCCATGCTAGAGGAGAGTTAATAAAAGCAGTCACGTGAGAGACAGCTGGTCTTTGGAGATGAACACATGGAGACAGGTAAGCTGACAAACAAACTCTATTGCATAACCATGACAGTACCCCCCCTCTTACGAGGCCTCCCCCTTCCCCGCCTGGGACCAGGTTTAGAGGGGAACTTCAAATGAAACTTCCTCATCCAAAGTGTCAAATGACCTAGAGAGCGCATCAGCCCGACCATTGCAGGAACCAGGTTTGTACGTAATCGTGAATTTAAAACGAGAAAAGAAGAGACTCCACCTGGCCTGTCTGGGGTTCAGACATTTAGCATTCTGTAGGTATCGTAGATTCTTGTGATCAGTAAAGATCGTAATGGAGTGAGGGAAACCCTCCAAGATATGACGCCACTCTTCCAACGCCAATTTAATTGCGAGAAGTTCCCAGTCACCAATGGCATAATTTCTCTCTGCCTGAGAAAATTTTTTGGAGAAGAACGCACATGGTTGACGTCTCTTCTCAAAGAACTGAAGAAGCACAGCTCCCACCCCCATCGAAGAAGCGTCTACTTCAATAAAAAATAGGTCCCCAGGATTTGGTCTCCTCAAGAGAGGTCCAGAAACAAAGGCCTGTTTCAGATCGTGAAACGCAGAGACAGCCTTGGGAAGCCAGTCTTTGGCATTCGCACCCTTCTTGGTTAAAGCAATAATAGGCGCGGCAATGGAAGAGTAATTCCTTATGAACTGCCTATAATCATTTGTGAAGCCAAGAAAGGAAGGCTAGCAGGAAGGGGCCAGTTGGTAATGGCTGAGACCTTTCCGGGATCCATGGGAAGACCCAAACTAGAAACAAAACATCCCAGAAACAGGACCTCAGGACATTCAAAGGAACATTTCTCCAGCTTGGCATAGAGATTATTCTCTCTAAGGCGCTGAAGAACGGTGCGGACATGGTTTCTGTGAGCAAGCAGATTTTAGGAAAAGATGAGAATGTCATCCAGATAGATGACAACAAACTGGTACAGTAGATCCCGGAAGACTTCATTGACAAAGTTCTGGAACACAGCTGGAGCATTACACAAACCAAAAGGCATAACCAGGTATTCTTAATGCCCGTCCATAGTGTTAAACGCAGTCTTCCATTCGTCACCTTCCCGTATTCTAGTGAGATTGTATGCACCTCTGAGATCCAACTTGGTGAAAATGGAAGCCCCCATCAACCTGTCGAATAGCTCAGATATTAGAGGTAAGGGGTATCGGTTTTTGATGGTCACTGCGTTTAACCCTCGATAGTCGATGCAGGGTCTGAGGGTACCATCCTTTTTAGCAACGAAAAAGAATCCTGCTCCTGCAGGCGACGAGGATTTCTGGATGAAACCTCTCTCCAGATTCTCGGCGACATACTCAGACATGGCCTGGGTCTCTGGAATGGACAGAGGGTAGGTACGACCCCCCTGGGCAGAGTTGCTCCAGGGACAAGGTCAATGGCACAGTCAAAAGATCTGTGGGGAGGAAACACCTCAGCAGACTTCTTACAGAACACATCCCGGTAATCGCTGTATGCCGCAGGAAGATCAGAAGATACGGATGTGGTAGCAATGGAAAGTCTCTGCTTGGAGACCACCTTGAGAAGACAGGACGAGAAACACAAAGGACCCCAAGCCAGGATCTGCCCAGAGACCCAGTCCACATGTGGAGAGTGGAGCTGTAGCCAAGGAAGGCCCAATACAATGGGGGTAGAGGCCTTGGGTAAAATGAGGAAGGAAATCCACTCCTGTTGGAGTATCCCAACCGACATCCTAATAGGTAGTGTCTGGAAACGTATAGGACCCCCTGGGAGCACAGTGCCATCAATTGCCGAGACTACCAGTGGTGTAGCGAGGGGAGAAAGGGTAAGCTTCATAGAAGAAGCAGTTCTCCAGTCCATAAAATTGCCGGCAGCCCCGGAGTCCAGATATGCTAGGACCGATTGGGGAGAAGGGCCTACATGGAGGAACACTGGAATAAGACGAGAAGGTGATGTTTCTGGGTCCAATACTCCACCTTCCAAATGTATTAGACCCGAGCGTTTCCCGGACGAAGCGAGCAGAAGTCACCAAAATGACCCTTGCCCCCACAATAAAGACACAAGCCTAGAGTCCAGCTGCATAGGTTTCTCAGCAGGCAGAGGATGCTCTACACAGCGACAGGGGAAGAGTTCTGGCTGACTAGGACCTAGAGGGTGCTGGCGTCTTTTTTCTAGGGACCTCTCCTGGAAACGAATGTCAATCTGATTGCACAAGGAAATTACATTGTCCAGACCGGCCGGGATGGCTCTTCCTGCTAATTCGTCCTTCATTCGGTCAGAGAGGCCATGTAAAAAGGTTGCGACCAGGGCCTCATTGTTCCAGCTCAATTCAGCTGTGAGGATACGGAACTGAAGCGTATATTGTCCCACTGAACAAGATTCTTGGCGAAGGCGTAAAAGGGCACTAGCCGCTGAAGAAACCCGAGCTGGCTCCTCGAAGATATTACGAAAAAGCTTCAAGAAGTCGGACAGGCTGGAAACCACCGGGTCATTCTTCTCCCACAGGGGGGCAGCCCAAGCTAAAGCTTCACCAGAGAGGAGGGAAATGATATAGGCTACCTTAGCCCGGCAGACAGAAAGTTTTGAGGCTGGAGCTCAAAATGAATGGTGCATTGGCTGAGGAAGCCCCTGCAGGCCTTGGAGTCCCCAGAGAAACAGGACGGAGCTGGCAGTAAATATGAATGTGTGGCTGTGACTGTGCGATAGGTGCAGCTGCTAATTGTACTTGAGGCTGCAGGTTCGAGTTTCCCAAGGAGGCCTGGAGCTGCTCGAAGTGGGAAGCCAGATCCTTAAGGAATAGCATCACCTGAGTCTGATTAGATTCCTGGGTCTCGAGTCTGCGAACTATGCCCTGCATTGGATCGGCTGCAGGAAGCGGCACGTCAGCTGGGTCCATGGCTGATCAAACTGTCAGGTCACCTTGAGGCTAGGTGGCAGATGCACACCGTTGGGATCAGGAGTGCACCGCAAGGCAGTGGACCCTACGGCTGACTGCTGCAGATGGGAGTCTGGGTATAAGGAAGGCAGGGCCGCTGGAACACCAACACGGATCCCACCGGGGTTAGAGCGTAGGATTCCCTGGGGCGCGGAGTCTAAGAGCCAGCAGGTGTTCACCAGAGCCTCTAGTGGTGAGGATGGACTGGGCTCCAACTGGCTCCAGGTCGCGACCCCCAGGGTCCCCCAGCTCACACCCACAGTAGGCAACAGAAGGATAGGAATAGAAAAGGAATAAGCCAAGGTCAGGGCCACAAGCAGACAAGGACAACAGAGTACACGCCGAGGTTCAGGGTCACAGGCAAACAGGGATAGTCGGGGACATGCCAAAGGTCAGGGTCACGAGCAGACAGGAATAGTATAGAACATGCCAAGGTCGGTAACAGAAATAAACATAGAGCACACGGCAGGCAGGAACAGGAAGCCAAACACACAAAGGTTGATCAGCAGGGCTGACCTGCAGTGCAGAGGTTAATATAGAGTTCTCTGACAGGAGCTGGGGTGGAGCCATGCTAGAGGTGAGTTAATAAAAGCAGTCAGGTGAGAGAAAGCTGGTCTTTGGAGATGAACACATGGAGACGGGTAAGCTGACAAACAAACTCCATTGCATAACCATGACACTAATGCCCCGTACACACGGTCGGATTTTCCGACGGAAAATGTGTGATAGGACCTTGTTGTCGGAAATTCCGACCGTGTGTAGGCTCCATCACACATTTTCCATCGGATTTTCCGACACACAAAGTTTGGGAGCAGGATATAAAATTTTCCGACAACAAAATCCGTTGTCGGAAATTCCGATCGTGTGTACACAAATCTGACGCACAAAGTGCCACGCATGCTCAGAATAAATAAAGAGATGAAAGCTATTGGCCACTGCCCCGTTTATAGTCCCGATGTACGTGTTTTTCGTCACCGCGTTCAGAACGATCGGATTTTCCGACAACTTTGTGTGACCGTGTGTATGCAAGACAAGTTTGAGCCAACATCCGTCGGAAAAAACCCTAGGATTTTGTTGTCGGAATGTCCGAACAAAGTCCGACCGTGTGTACGGGGCATACTACTGGGCACAGGTCTCCTGTCTTTTTCTTCACTAGAAATAGTGGAGAGTAGAAGCCTTTCCCTCTGTGGTGAAATGGAACTTCTACTATCGCCCATTTCTGAAGCAAGTCCTGAATGTACTTGACTAAGAGCATTCTCTTTTCTCTTGATGCTGGAAGTCTGGTTGCATAAAACTGGTCCTTGGGAATTTGGTTTTTGAATTACCACCTGTGGCCAAACTGAACGGTGGCCACCATCCAGGGATCTCTTATGTTCTTTGCCCACGCCTTCGTGAACTTCCTGAGCCTGGCTCCTTCCACCGCAGGGTGGATGGACGCACCATCAAAAATACTTTTGCTGGTCTCCTGTGGAGGAGGATTTTGTCATTTGGAATTTTAAGAAGGAGGTCTGGGGATTCTGCCAGTTTCTCCTTAATTCCTTTCCAGGTCTGTATGACTTGGCCTCTCTATACCTTTCTGGGAGATTACGTCTGAATTGTGGCGGTTTCTGTTGTATGGTCTCCTGTCCGAGGGAATGAGGCCCGATTTTCCCCTGGTGACTTTGGATATGGCTGTGTCTAGCTTTTCTCCAAAAAGGTTTGTTCCTTCATATGGGATCTAACACCAGTTAGTCTTTGAAGCAGCATCAGCTGTCCAGGATTTAAGCCATAGGGCTCTTCTGGCGATCACGGAGGCCAGCATTGCCCTTGAGGAGGACCTGATTGTGTCCACTGAAGCCTGTGCTACGAAGTCCCCTGCGACACTGAGTTCCTGAAGAGCTGTGATCACTCTCTCCTGTTCTACTCACTCCAGAATCAGTTTCTCAACATTAGATGTCCAGCTGGAGAAGGCTCTTCCTACAGCTGCTAAAACGATAGCTGGCCTACAAGCTCTGCCTAAGTTCCTTTTTAAATCAAGGTCAATTTTCCGGTCTAACACATCTCTGAATGTCACTGCATCCTTGAGAGGTAGTGTTACATGCCTGGCCAAACGCATTAGTGATGCGTCTACCACTGGAGCTGACTCTTTTAGTGGGTAGAGTTTTGTCTGTTGTTGAGACTGTTTTTTTTCTTCGGCTTTTGCCACTCATCTTTGATCAGTTCCTCCAATTCATCAATGAAGGGGAATGATTCTGGATCCTTCTCCAGGTTTGGAAAATATTTTTTTGTCTTCCGTGGGGCTTCTTTAGGCTCCTCCCATCTGATTGTTTCATTCATGGACTTAACGAACAGCTCTATCAGGGTAAAGTCAAATCCTGCTGAGGTCTCTAATTCGTCCCCTTACCTATTAAGCTGTGGATGGTCTGCTTGGGCAATGGTCTCCGTGAGGAGTGAACAGAGGCTTCCACCTAGAGTATGCAGTAGGAGTTAGAGAATACATAGAGAAGCAGACCAGTCACCCATAGTAGAGACTAAGTTAGTCTTACCTTAGTGGAGGAGCAGGAATAGAGAGGTTAGCAGGCAGTGTTTAGCATTTAGTGCAATCCCTTGTCATGCAGTGACAGGAGATAGAGGAAGTGCTGGAGGTTTTAAATTTACCGCCGTCCCAGCAGAATGACATCATGATCGCACATACGTGATAGTGCGTCGAGGAGCCCATTGCCATGATGGATGCTGGCAAAACAAGCCCTGGCAGCATCACTCCCGCTCGCGCATGCACAGAAGCGATCAGGCGCCATCTTAGGCATGTCAGGATGGCTGTGTGGGACTACAGATCCCAGAGAAACCCCGCAAGTGTTAGAAAGTAAAAGCAGAGACCACTGCATATAATCTAAGCCTATTTAAGGCTTGTAAAGTACCAGGCAACATACCCCTGAGACCATCAGAGTGGGGTTCCTTCCATCTAGCTCGTTTAGAGGCTGTACAGGCAAGGACTTCCACCCAGGAGAGGCTTGAACCTGGCTGGGGCGAGAGCGGTAAGGGGTGCTGAGTGTTCCATCCAGTCCCGGACAGGTGAGGAAAAAAAAGGAGAATACTGAGGTGGGTCCTCTTTTACAATTTGTAGCTATTCAATCCTATCATTTGTGAGGGGCGGAGTCACAACCCAAATGATTGCTGCCATGATGAGACAGGAAAAAGTGAATGCTGCAGTGGAGCATCATTTGGAAGAGAATGTTCACTTAAAACACCGCAAATGATATCACTTATATTTACCATATCCCTTTTCCCCATAATAAAAATAAATGTAAGCATACATTGGTTATGCCTATTATCTCTGTTTTAAACTGTCCTGCTACTGGCCACATTTGTTTTGCTTTATCATCTGCAATCTCTGCCTGCGATCATCATCTCTCTCTTTCGGCTTAGTTATGCTCATTAGAAATGTCCTGCTGCAGGACAATTTTATACTGCTCTATCTGCAGTATCTTAATTCTTGCCTGTGCTCCTTGTCTTTAGTACACTTTCGCCTAGACTTGATCAATAAATTAGTCCTGCTGCTGGCCAATCTTTGTACTGTTTTATCATCTGTGGTCCCTTAATTTTTGTATTAAAACATCTGCCTGGGTCGAGTGTCTCTACTGCATTTTAGCCCAGTCCTACTCATTAAAACTGTCCTTCCACATCAGCAAGAACATAGGCAGCTTCAGTAAACTGCTGGTCAGTTTTGTCCACTGGTCAAAGTAGGCCTAGAGCTGCTTATTGAAAAAGCATATGTTGCTACCAAACATCAGGAAGATCAAGTGCATGGCTATGCCCAAAGATCTGCATGTGTGCATAGTGCAGCTTGTACACAGAGTCAAGGCTGTGTGTGTGTTTGCATGTGTTTGCGTCAACCACCATGCACATCTGGCACTGGTTTTTAGTGACCAGAGTCCTATTTAAAACAGCATAACCATACCTCCAGACTTTAGAACTTGAGAATGAGGAACATTTAAAAGAGAAGTATGGGTTTCCTTTTTTTTTTTTTACATCTATTCTATGTGAGCTGCTGATATCTAAAAATCTTTCCAGCCCTCTCAGACGTGCCCCCATTCTGTTAAAATCAAGCTAAATACCTGTGGGAGGGTCTACAGACTTTCATACAGTGTAATACCGACAATTGTCTGGCTCTGGAGTCTGGATCCACCCACTTTCCTGTCATTTTGCTTGATTGCTGTCCTCTCTCTCCTCCCTCCCGAGACTTCACAGAGTGTAGCTGCTCCCCCTCCCTTCTCCCTCCTCCCCCCTCCCTTCTACCCCGCAGCATGTTTCAATGATCAGAAGAGTCAGCAGAGATAACAGCACTTCATTCAGTGACTAAGGTAGGAGAAGTCACTGATAGTGCTGTGTATGTAAATGTCCTCTACATATTACTATCTACCAGAGTGAAAACAATATATTTGTAAAGCAGAATACACATATGGATGTGACAGCACATAGGCATTCCATGCATTACTGGTATAGTAAAATGAAATAAAATTAGAGCTAACATTGTGAATGAATCCTTTTATTGACTATCTGAATTTTTATATGAGACAATGAAACGTTCCATTCGCATCTACTTGTATTTTCATACTGAAGCACAGAGCTCCTCAGACATGGACAGAGCTTTGCTCCCCCATAATTGGTGTATTACCTAGTACCCCTATAGCAATAATGTTCCCTTCATTGTAAATAGAGTATTACAGGATCACATGCTGTACAGTGCCATCACATGCCGTACAGAATCATCACATGCCGTGCAGAGTCATCATATGCTGTACAGAGCCATCACATGCCGTACAGAGCCATCACATGCCGTGCAGAGTCATCACATGCCGTACAGTGTCATTGAATATTTTGTACAGTGCCATCACATGCCATACAGAGTCATTACATGTTGTACAGTGCCAACACATGCCGTACAGAGCCATCACATGCCGTACAGTGCCATCACATGCCGTACAGTGCCATCACATGCCGTACAGTGTCATCACATGCCGTACAGAGCCATCACATGCTGTACAGTGTCATTACATGTTGTACAGTGCCATCACATGCCGTATAGAGTCATCACATGCCGTACAGTGCCATCGTGTGCCGTACAGCATTATTACATGTTGTACAGGGCCATCACATGCCGTGCAGAGTCATCACATGCCATACAGTGCCATCACATGAGGTACAGTGCCATCACATGCCGTGCAGAGTCATCACATGTTGTACAGTGCCATCACATGCCGTACAGTGCCATCACATGCCGTACAGTCATTACATGTTGTACAGTGCCATCACATCCTGTACAGAGTCATTACATGTTGTACAGTGGCATCACATGCCGTGTTGAGTCATCACATGCCATACAGTGCCATCACATGCCGTACAGAGTCATTACATGTTGTACAGTGCCATCACATGCCTTACAGAGTCATTACATGCCTTACAGAGTCATTACATGTTGTACAGTGCCATCACATGCCGTGCAGAGTCATCATATGCCGTGCAGAGTCATCACATGCCATACAGTTCCTAGACATTACCGAACAGTGTGAAAAGAAATGTAGCGCATAAAATGTGAAAAAACCCCAAACAGGGGAAATACTAATTAAATGGTATCCACTTCAACAAATTAACTCATGAGTCTTTCAACATGGATAAATAAAGTGAGTAACAAAAGTATAGAAAGTGTCCCACTGAGAAAGGTGAGTGAGTGTATACAGCGGCAGATGTTCAAACACAGGCAAATCTTTGAATCTCCCAGGAAAACCACATCCAACAGTCGCATAAATCTTGGTAGAAGTGGTGTGTAAAAAACTCTTACCAGATACATTGGACTCCCTTGTCAGCGACAGGGAATCACTAGAACAGATTGCCTCTCAGGGCTTTGAAACGGACATCCCGACTCTGGAAACCTTCTGGATCGAACTCTGCATGGATCTACCGGGGCCGCCAGGTAGGTCCACACAAAGGATGGCCAAGGCACGGATCAGAAGAGATGGGATATCTCACATGGAACTGAAGTGGGAGCTGAATTTTCTCTCAGATGGTATGTGGAGAAAAAATAAATAGGCTCCACATAGTGTAGATGAAAAAAGGTGGGTTTTTTATTGCTAAAAAGCCTGGTTACAATAAAAAATGTAATCACAAAATATAAAAACAAAAATAGGCAACAGCATCCTCCTTGTTGCCTATTTTTGTTTTTATATTTTGTGATCACATTTTTTATTGTAACCAGGCTTTTTAGCAATAAAAAACCCACCTTTTTTCATCTACACTATGTGGAGCCTATTTATTTTTTCTCCACATACCATCTGAGAGAAAATTCAGCTCCCACTTCAGTTCCATGTGAGATGTCCCGTCTCTTCTGATCCGTGCCTTGGCCATCCTTTGTGAGGACCTACCTGGCGGCCCCGGGAGATCCATGCAGAGCTCGATCCAGAAGGTTTCCAGAGTCGGGATGTCCGTTTCAAGGCCCTGAGAGGCAATCTGCTGTAGTGATTCCCTGTCCCTGACAAGGGAGTCCAATGTATCTGGTAATAGTTTTTTACACACCACTTCTACCAAGATTTATGCGGCTGTTGGATGCGGTTTTCCTTGGAGATTCAAAGATTTGCCTGTGTTTGAACATCTGCCGCTGTATACACTCACTCACCTTTCTCAGTGGGACACTTTCTATACTTTTGTTACTCACTTATTGGACTTTATTTATCCATGTTGAGAGACTCATGAGTTAATTTGTTGATGTGGATACCATTTAATTAGTATTTCCCCTGTTTGGGGTTTTTTCACAGTTTATGCGCTACATTTCTTTTCACAGTATCTTTCTGGTTGTTGTCACTCCGTATGTAGCTGCTCCTTATTTATTTATAGTTTGTATAGCGCAGTGTATATTTAATTAATATTACCGTACAGTGCCATCACATGCCGAACAGTGCCATCACATGTTGTATAGGAGTACAGTGACAGAGGGATGATTTGTATGTACAATAAAGGAGACTCTGGGGACATATCAGGGTCACTTTAGATGTGGCGGAGTTTTCAGTCTCCCTCTCCTATGTACTGTATACAGGTATGCTCTCTACACATAGGACTGTGTACATTTCAATGAACAGACACAGGGCACAGGTCACTATGCTCCTTACCATGTCTCCTCCTCTGATATAACACAGTGCTATGTGTTGAGAGATTACCTGTGTTCATTTCTGGACATGAGAAGTGACTCTCCCCCCTCCCCCCATCGGCTGGAAGAGACACTGATACAGACTTTGAATGAGTGAGGGGAGAGGGTGGAGGGAATTCAGAGGACACAGGAACATCAAAGTCCAGAGGAGAGGTGTTGGCTTCTCTCAGAGGAGAGTTTGCCAATAACAACAAAAAAAGGTGAGGATTTCACTGTTTGTATGACACTGTCTCTGCTTCCGGGTTTTAGCTGGGGATACGCTGTCATGGAAACAGAGGCATGTGAAGAACGTGCTTGTTCTAGGTAGCAGCCTGGGTGTGCACCTCTTCACCACACACACACCCACATGTCCTCCAGAGGGAGGGAGTGAAGGAGAGGTTGAATTGTGGAGATGTTTCCACCCCCTGGAAACTTTTGAACTGAGAAAGAACCGTTAGGGCTCTTTCACATGGAGGATCCGTATGTCCGTTTTTCATCCTTCCGTTCTCGGATGAAAAACGGACATACATGTATCCCTATGGAGCGTCGGATGTCAGCTGTGACATGTCCGCTGACATCTGACCCGCTCCGATCCGAAAAGTGTAACGGAGGAAAACCCTACTTTTCCATCCGTTTTCGGATCGGATCAGGTGACGATGGACTCTACGGTCCGTCATCATCCGATCCCCCATAGGGGAGAGCGGCGCTCTGACAGGTCAGCAATGGACCTGTCATCTTCCGCCGATCCCCGCTTAGCAGGCGGGTGTTCACGGGGCGGATCAGTGATGATGGTGTGAAAGAGCCCTTAGAGACTGATTCTGGGATCTTCAAAAGACTATTCTGCAAAAACTAAGCTTCCCTTCAACCACTTTGTATATTATTTTATATATAATGTGATTCTGTACTTGCCAACTATGTTGCAGAAATCTCCCTCCACTAAGTCTGGCTGCAGCCATTTTGACTGTGGGCAGCTGCTGCCTGTTACATAGTTACATAGTTATATAGTAGGTGAGGTTGAAAAAAGTCTGTCAAGTTCAATCTATGTGTGTGATTATATGTCATTATTACATTCTATTTCCCTGTATGGTGCGGTCATTCAGGTGCTTATCTAATAGTTTTTTGAAACTATCGATGCTCCCCGCTGAAACCACCACCTGTGGAGGGGAATTCCACATCCTTGTCGCTCTCACAGTAAAAAACACTCTACGCAGTTTAGGGCTAAACCACTTTTCTTCTAATTTTAGTGGGTGGCCACATGTCTTATTAAACTCCCTTCCGCAAAAAAAGTTTTATCCCTATTATGGGGTCAGCAGTATGGTATTTGTAAGTTGAAATCATATCCCCTCTCAAGCGTCTCTTGATAAGAGTAGTGCTCGCGGAGGCGTGGCTAAGCACGGCATGCGATAGGACGTGCCTGAGCTAGCTCGGCTGGGAATCCTGCATAATCCTGCCTAAAACACCATCATCCTTAGCAGCATGGACCCAGGACTATCTGCATTTGCTGCCGCGGTTAATCTGCTACACCTGGCTGGGTATATCGCTGCGCTGCCATGTCCAGGGGAGGAGCGGCCGAAGCTTCTGCCTGACACCCCCGGCCATGATGGTGGCCACCCGCCCCGTTCAGCAAAGGAGGCCGCGCAACGATTGTTTAGCAGGGGCTCTGCCCTGAAAGATCTGGCATCCCTCCAGCAGCTTGATTCCGGGGAAGAACACAGCAAGCCGGAGATGGGATCCCTGGACGGAGTGCCCAGGCTCCTGGATGATACCCAGGCCGCATTGCATGTGAGTACTAGGCCTCAGGCCTCCATTATGGCAGCGCCGTCCCAGCAAGACGGAGCTGACCCTGAACCTACACTAAGGGACATATTTACAGCGGTGACTACATGTAGCTCCTCTATTGCAAACCTGACAGGGGAGGTGAAGGGCATGAAAGTTGAGATTTCCCTGGCCAGGCAGGATATGCAGAAGTTGTAGGAGCGCACATCTGCCCTAGAGGGATGCCTCAGGACACTAGAGGATGAATGGCAACCCCTGCAAAGAGATGTTAGACACATACAGTCTGTGGCCTCAGCTAACGCAGCCCGTTTAGAGGACATGGAGAACAGTTTACGTAGAAAGAGGGTAAAAACCCGGTGGCCTTTATTGAAGCATGGCTCACAGACACCTTCTGCTGTGGTGCTCTGTCACCTATGTTTGCAGTGGAGAGGGCACACAGGGTCCCTGAAAGACCCCCACCACAGGGCGCCCCACCAAGGCCCTTTTTGTTCCGCCTACTAAATTATAAGAATCGTACGCCATATTGAGTAAGGCCAGGGCTGCTGGCGTAGTAAAAGTGGATAACGCCAAGGTCTCCCTATTTCCTGATTTTTCAGCGGAAGTTCAGAGGCAAAGATCCAAGTTCATGGATATTAAAAGGAGGCTGTGCGCTCTCAATGTTCAATATTTCATGCTCTATCCTTCAAAGCTGAAAGTCATCGCCAAGGGCAACTCACACTTCTTTGATAATCCTACGGCTGCAATGCACTGGCTCGACAGGGGAACACTGGGAAGTCCAAAGCCTAACACAACCACTTTAAAGGTGCTTTTGCTAATTCCTAGAAAACTAGCGGGGATGACTCATGCAGTCTGACATTCCTACACCACAGAAAGTTTTGTTCTGTTTGTTTTATCTGTGCTCCGTTTTTGTGGCACAAACTGTCCATCAGCCCTACAGCTGCTATTGAGCCACCACAAGATGGTCCTGCGAGGACTTATCCCCCTGCGTGTTTGGGGGTGTTATTTTGTTTTTTTATGGGCCCAGTTGGCCAAAGACTGTACTGATTTATACCTCACCAATGTGCTGTTCTCTCTCTCTCTCTCTCCCCTTGACGCTTTTCTCTCCACAGAAATTGCATCTAGTGACTCTGACATTGCTGGCTATGCTCCAAACATCCACTGGGTGGTGCAAGATCACTTATCCTAATTGTTTGGTAATGTTGTTGTATTCAGACACGTTGTACCTCAGCTTAAGGTTTGCCCTAAATGCTGTAATGATTGAGCCAAATTTTAATGGCTGACATAGCTAATATGGGCCCGCTGCTACTGTCATGGAATGTAAGAGGCATGGGGGACAAGGTTAAGAGAAATGCAATATTTAAATATTTTGTTAGGCTGCAACCACAGCTAATCTGTCTCCAAGATACACACTTGCAGCCTGACTCTGTCCACCTGCTGCTAGGGTGGCCACGTGTCCCGGATTGCCCGGGATTGTCCCTTATTTCAGATTTTTGTCCTGTGTCCCGGGTACCTTCATTCCGGGACAATACAGTCCCATCGTCTCCGCCATCCTTATAATCATTATACATTAACACACACATCATATGCGCAGCTTAACTGGTTGCTAGGCTAGGGCCGCCTGCCCCGCGTCTAGCAACCAGTGACGTCAGCTGGCACCGTCCGTCACGTGGGAGTCAGTGCAGTGGGCACCCGCACTCTAGTCTACACGCTACGGCTGAGCAGCGCCAGCGCACCTCAGAGAGAGAGAGCAGCCGCCAGCCTGCCACACTTACTAGCCTGCCCTGTGCCCACCAGTGATGTCACAGACAATCAGAGTCAGACAGGCTGGGAGCGAAGCCCGCGCTTAGTACTGCATAACTCTCTGCAGTCTGCACCCATCTCGGCATCCTCCGGCGCCCAGCGGCATTTAGCAGGGACTGGTCTGGTATGACCTTTGCTCTCCAGTGTCAGCCCGCCTGCTGTCAGCTAGGAATGGATGTGCCCGACTGCTGCTATTGCTTAAGTGGCAGGCGGAGGGTCCGGTGATGACATGAGAAGAAGGCAGAAGTGGCTGAAGCTGTCAGGCTGACTGAAGAGGAACATGCAGTGTCCAGACTCCAGTCCTGGATCTTCTCCTCCCCCTCCTCCCTGCACTTCACCACAAAGACCGAGGACATGTGCTGCAGGAAGTGATTGACACCTACTACAAGGAAATTTAGTAATTCAGGTACATGGGGACATACACCATAGGCTGGACCGGGCTTATGTCAGGGCTATGACAGGGAGAGAGCAAGCAGGACTTGAATAGGGTGGCCATGAGGTGGGTGGTGTGCTTTGCTTCTCCTAACATTGACATGGCCATCACTCCTCAGGACTCTCTGCAGAGGGCACTCTGGAAGTACTATCTGTGTGCCTCCAGAGTGCCCCCTTACTTCCTCCAGAGTGCTCCCTAACTTCTTCCAGAGTGCTCCCTTACTCCCCCCCCCCTTACTTTCTCCAGAGTGCCCCTTTACTTTCTCCAGAGTGCCCCTTAGTACAGCAGTACTAAGGGGGCACTCTGAAGGGGGATGAAGGGGGCACTCTGAAGGGGGATGTAAGGGGGCACTCTGAAGGGGGATGTAAGCGGGCTCTCTGGAGGAGGATGTAAGGGGGCACCCTGGAGGAGGATGTAAGGCGCACTCCAGAGGATGTAAGGAGACACTAAGGGGGCACCCCGGGGGATGTAAGGGGGCTCTGACTAAGTTAGTACCGCCAGAGTGCCATCTTACATCCCCCCTTACAACCTCCAGGGTGCCCCCTTAGTGCCTCCAGAGTGCCCCTTTACTTCCTCCAGAGTGCCCCCTAACATCCTTCGGAGTACCCCACCACCAAGGTGCTATAGCAGTGGCTGACAGACTATCAGGAGGTGGTATTGCAATCCTCTCCTGTACATATTACCCACCGCCATACACTCCGCACTCATCTCCTGTACATATTACCCACTGGCATACACTCCGCACTCCTCTCCTGTACATATTACCCACCGCCATAAACTCTGCACTCCTCTCCTGTACATATTACCCACCGCCATACACTCTGCACTCCTCTCCTGTACATATTACCCACCACCATACATTCCGCACTCCTCTCCTGTACATAATACTCACCACCATACACTCCACACTCCTCTCCTGTACATAATACTCACCACCATACACTCCACACTCCTCTCCTGTACATACTACTCACCGCCATACACTCCTTAATCCTCTCCTGTACATACTTCCCACCGCCATACATTCTGCACTCCTCTCCTGTACATACTACTCACCTCCATACACTCTGCATTCCCAATTTAACATTACCACATTCTGCACTATATAAGTCATCTCAGACTCTCTTTAACAACACCCCCTTTAAGCAAATATTTAGCGCAATTTAAGACATGTCCACTGTTTACCATGACGCGCTTTGCGCGCCATATTGTTGTTCTTCTTGATGCCTAGGGCCCACTTTTGATCTTGCACACGGGCCCGCTGATTTCATGATACGCTCCTGCCCCAAAAATCGGCAAAAAAAAGATGTCAAAAATCACCTTTTTTTTTTGGGGGGGGGGGGGGGGTGTCCCTGAATGGCAGTTTGGAAATGTGGTCACCCTACCTGCTGCGCTTTCTTAATATATTTAGCATTTTTTTGGCAATTTTTGTGTATGCACGGACACTTTTTTTGAATCATAGATTATTGTGCTAGTATTTAAGTAACATTTTCTTTTTAAAGAAGAAAATTATTATTTCTTTCAAAGGGATTTTTTTCAAAAAATATTTTTTTATATTTTTATTTATTCATTTTTTGATTACCACATTTTTAATGCACACCACATAGTTATATAGTAGGTGAGGTTGAAAAAAGACACAAGTCCATCAAGTCCAACCTATGTGTGTGATTATGTGTCAGTATTACATTACATATCCCTGTATATACACTTAATGTATATGTTTTTTTAGCTTGTTTTCACTTCCATTTGATCACTATCCAGCTTCACATAATTGGTAGTACATCACTTTTGAGTGGTTAATATTGTGTCTTTTCAGGGCACAATTCACTTACACGTTTTATTAATTGTCTTCTCGGATTTTGTGTCATTCTTGTACACCAGATTGATCACTCATTTTATTTATTTTTTTATTTTTATTTATATATATTTTTTTACACATGTCTTACTCTGAGCAGTTTGCACACGTATTGATATTTTTAGTGTGGATATTTATCCATACACACTGAAGTATATTTTGTTCCATTGCGTTTGATTCATTCACTTAGATCTGTAGTGCATCCTTTTCCCCTGTGGTGAGAGTTTGTTTATTTAATATTTTATCAGTGAACAGCGCCAATCCCCTATTTTCTCAGAGATTACAGCATTTGGATTGCAACTCGGTGCTTTCTTTTTTTGGGGGGCTGCAGTTCAGTTAAGAGCCTGTCCTTAGCGCGGAATACCAACACATACAAAGCAGCCATAGGCCTCTTTAGTATCGGGGGGTGTTTTCAGGGCCGCATTAGCGTCCTTAATAAGGCCCAGTGCTGCCTCCTCCACGTTACTCCCCTTCCTGGCCCTTTTTGTTGTAAGGCAGAGGGGAGGCACCTGGAATTGGGTGAGGCTACTGGGCCTGGACACCTCCTGGCTGACACTTACCCCGTCTCCTCCTGTCTGCCACATTCCAGAGCCTCGTCCTGGCTGAGGTCTTCCTGTGTGAAAAAGGGACATAGTTTTAGATTTTGGTTCATTACACACAATTTTCAGTTCATGACTGTTGCAAATTGAATGTTAATAAACAGAAATGACTATTATTATTATTATTATTCAGGATTTATATAGCGCCAACAGTTTACGCAGCGCTTTACAATATAAAAGGGAGACAATACAGTTATAATACAATAAAATACAAGAGGATTAAGAGGGCCCTGCTCAGAAGAGCTTACAATCTAATAGGGTGGGGCAGGTGGTACAAAAGGTTGTAACTGTGGGGAATGAGCTGATGGAAGTGGTAGGAGATTAGTTGGAGATGTGATAGGCTTTCCTGAATAGATGAGTTTTCAGGGATCGCCTGAAGGTAGCAAGAGTAGGGGATAGCCGGATAGATGGAGGTAGCGAGTTCCAGAGGATGGGAGAGGCTCTGGAGAAATCCTGGAGACGAGCATGGGAGGAGGAGATGAGAGCGCTTGAAAGCAGGAGGTCTTGAGAAGAGCAGAGAGGTCGATTTGGGTGATATTTGGAGACAAGATTTGTGATGTAGCTCGGGGCAGAGTTGTGAATGGCTTTGTATGTTGTGGTTAGTATTTTGAATTTAATTCGCTGGGTGATTGGGAGCCAGTGTAGGGATTGGAGTAGAGGGTTGGCAGACACTGAGCGGTTGGTAAGGTGGATAAGTCTGGCAGCAGCATTCATGATAGACTGAAGAGGGAATAGCCTATGGAGAGGTAAGCCAATGAGAAGGGAGTTGCAATAGTCAAGGCGAGAGATAACAAGGGAGTGAATGAGGAGCTTGGTGGTTTCATTTGTTAAAAAGGGGCGAATTTTAGAGATGTTACGGAGGTGAATTCTACAAACTTTTGATAGCGATTGGATTTGAGGCTGAAATGACAAGTCAGAGTCTAGGATTACACCTAGTACCCTGGCGTGAGGGGAGGGACTGATATTAAGTGACCAAGGGAGGAGGTGTAGATAGAGAAGAGAAGGGGTCCAAGAACCGAGCCTTGGGGGACCCCCACAGAAAGGGGCAATGGAGAGGAGGAGACAGAGTTGTAGGTGACACTGAAGGAGCGCTGTGATAAATATGTATGTAAGTATGGAGTGCTGGCTGTTGGTTTTAGCAGTTAGTAAATCATTAGTGAGTTTTAGTAAGGCAGTTTCCGTGGAGTGCTGTGAGCAAAAGCCAGACTGTAAGGGGTCAAGAAGGTTATTTTCATTGAGGTAGGAGCTAAGACGGTTGTAGACTAAGCGTTCTAGAAGTTTAGAGGTGAATGGGAGCAATGAGATGGGTCTTAAGTTGTTCAGGTCGGTAGGGTCCAGTGAGGGCTTTTTAAGAATGGGAGTGATCTGCGCATGTTTTAGAGGGAAGGGGAAGATGCCACTAGAGAGGGAGAGATTGAGGATGTGGGTGAGGGAGCATAGGATAGAAGAAGAGGGTGACCGTAGTAGTTGTGAGGGAACAGGATCCAAGGGACAATTGGTTAGGTGGGCATCCGAGAAAATTTTTTTAACCTCTTCCGTAGTAGCCAATTCAAAAGAGGAGAGTGTTGAATGTGCTGGGCTAGGCAAGGTATGTTGGGTGGGGAAGACGTACGCACAGTGGAGATGTCCTCAAAAATTGCATTGATCTTGTCTTTGAAGTGATTGGCAATCTCTTGGGCAGTGAGTGAGTTAGTGGGTAGAGGGGGTGGTGGACGAAGCAGAGAGTTAAAGGTTGAGAAGAGCCGACGGGGACTGGATGACAAGGAATTAATAAGAGAGACAAAGTAGGCTTGTTTGGCAGCATGGAGGCATGAATTGTATTTTAGAAGGGCAGATTTATATAGGGTGAAGTCTTGCAGGCATTTGGTTTTACGCCACAGTCGTTCAAGAGCACGGCAATGTCTCTTGAGATTTCTAGTGTTGTCAGTTTGCCAGGGTTGTAATGGTCGGGGCCTGATTCTGCGTGTGGTTAGAGGAGCAAGTGCATCTAGTGATGATGAGAGTGAACTGTTGTAGACAGAGGTGGCCAGGTCAGGACAGGACAGGGGAGAGATTATGTCATATAGGTGGTCAGTAGCAGAATAGAGAAGAGAAGGGTTAAAGTGGCGAAGGTTTCTACAAGTAATTGTTTGCTGTTTGGAGGGATGGGTGGTTGGAGGCAAGGATACAGTGAAAGTAATGAGGTTGTGATCAGATAGAGGAAAGGGGGTGTTGGTGAGGTTGCCAGGGTTGCAGAGATGGGAAAATACAAGGTCAAGGGTATTACCATTGGAGTGAGTGGAAGTATGTGTCCATTGGGTTAGGTCAAAAGATGAGGTTAAGTCGAGAAGTTTAGCTGTAGTTGGGCTGTTAACATTGACAGGAATGTTAAAGTCACCAAGAATAATGGTGGGTATTTCAGAGGAGAGAAAGTAGGGTAGCCAGGCAGCAAAGTCATCAAGAAAGCGCGATACCGGTCCTGGAGGCCTATAAATTGCTGCAATCCTTAGAGAAATGGGAGAAAACAGACGAATACAGTGCATCTTGAAAGAAGAGAGGGATAGAGAGGGAGGGACAGGAAGGACTTGGAAGGTGCTTTGTGGGGATAGAAGGAAGCCAATTCCACCTCCTTTCTGTCTGTTGGGTCTGGGGGAGTGAGTCCAATGGAGACCACCGTGGGAGAGGGCAGCAGGAGAAGCTGAGTCAAAATTTTGAAGCCAGGTTTCTGTTATGGCGAGTATGTTCAAGCCATGAGAGATGAAGGTCATGTACAGATGTTAGCTTGTTACAGATGGAGCGGGCGTTCCAAAGGGCGCATGAGATTGGTGGGGTGCTTTGAGGAAGCAGGGGGATAGAAATTAAACTTAGTGGATTGCGGTGGTTGCCAGAGGGGGAGGGGTATTGGATATGTGGCTTGCATTTGGAAAATGGCGGACCAGGATTAGGAGAAATGTCACCTGAGACTAGGAGAAGGAGAAGGAGGAGGGCGAGGAAGGCAAGATGGGAGTGGGATGTGCATGAGCGCACGTGTCTAGTGGCCCTGGTGTTTATGTCAGCATGTGGGTGCAGCAAATGCAGGAGATGATGGGTGCCATAGTAGGGAGAGGGTAGGAGTGAGGGTGATATGTGCATGCTGCAGGGAAGAGAGGAGGGGTAGAGTAAAGATAATTTGAGGATAGAAGACACCAATGTGAGAAGGAAGAGAATAAGGAGCATGTTAGTGGATAGAGAGTGGGAAACTAAGCTAATATAAAATAAATGTCAAAGCTGTTTTGCTTGACGTCTTGCAGAGTGGAGCAGAGTTCTTGTTGTTGTTCATGCAGCTTTAGTTATCCTGCTTTCGTTAAACTGCATCGGTGAAACTGCGCATCACTCGTGACAGAGCCATGAAGTCTGCGCCTTGCCCCTGTCTGCGCCACCCCACAAGCTGCCATAAATTTATAGGGAGACTAAGCTGGGATGCATTTCTCAGTTGGTCATTATTGGGTCTGAGACATCTGAATATGGGGAGGAGATGGCCAGTGCCAGTCCAGCTACAGATACAGGCTAGGGTTGTAAAGCTAATTACCTCTCTTGATCACTCAAGCCACATGGAGTTGAGAATCAATCACCAGTAATATTGCTATTGCAGTGTGTTTGTTATAGAGCTAGCAGTAAATATGGAAGTTTAAAGATATAGCAGCAGGAGACAATTACCAAAAATATGTAACAGCAAAGTCAGTTCAGTAGGGATGTACAGATGAATAGGAGACAATTACCAAAAATATGTAACAGCAAAGTCAGTTCAGTAGGGATGTATAGATGGATAGGAGACAATTACCAAAAATATGTAACAGCAAAGTCAGTTCAGTAGGGATGTACAGATGGATAGGAGACAATTACTTGTAAAGGAGCATAGAAGACATGATCAGAATTGATAACAGCATCGGTGAAACTGCGCATCACTCGTGACAGAGCCACTCAGGACAGAGCCACGATGTCTGCGCCTTGCCCCTGTCTGCGCCACCCCATAAGCTGCCATAAATTTATAGGGAGACTAAGCTGGGATGCATTTCTCAGTTGGTCATTATTGGGTCTGATTATTGGGACTATCATTCTGAGCCCAGCATTTTTCATTCTCGTCACAATCATTTTTGGCCCCTACTGTTTATTGATATGTAAAACACTTTCTGTTAAATCATTCATTTGTTATCAATAATAAGATCTAGTTAACAACACTAATTTTCGGACGATAAATATGTTAAAATATACTATACCTGGCTCCAGCTGGGCTCCTCCACTTCCAGGATGGAAGGCCCAGGTTGGTCCTCGGAAGCCTCAGCTGGGGTTGAGGGAAGGGTTGAGGGAAGTGTAGAAAGTGATTCCATGGCTTCAATCTGGTCTTCCAGAAACTGCATCCTGTTGTAGTACCACAGACTGGGTACATACACATCCTCTGCTGCTGCTCCTGATCTCATGGAAGCCTGGACCTCAATAAGCTCCTTCCTATATGTGCTTCTCAAGCTACCAATTTTCTTATCCACAAACTTGATGTCTGCGTCGGGGACCTGCATCTTCACAAATTGCAGCAGTTTCTCCAGCGATGCCTTCCTAGCTGGTTTATTTCGATAGAAGGGGTTTTTAACCTCCCACAAATTTCTCATATCCCTGTATCTGTCAATGAACTGGCCTATGAATTCAGGGTCTTTGAATTGTTTCATATTTGCTGAAAGTCAAAATACAAGACCAAAACACTATCAGGCTAAACTCTCCTAATCTTATCCCAATATAGGCCTTAATCTAGAATCAGTATAGGCCACTGATGTCCCAAGTTAAAATGTTACCTTCGTTATAACGTTCAATGCTTCTGGTCCTCCTTCCTCCGCACACAGCTCGTACGTACGACACACGCGTGTTAGCTTTATATACACTGCGCATGCGTGAAACTCCGTCCGCGTTGCCGGCCCCTGACGTTCTTTCTAGAATATTCCCTGCCCCTTCTCTTTCGGCACAGTGGGAGAGCACATGGCGGAAACACAGCAGGTGTGTGATAATAGCAGTAATGAGGAGGAAAGCCGGAGCCAGAAACGTCTCAATCCTGGAGGAGAAGATATAAAGCCTCAAATATGTCCTTTGTAGAGATGGTGGAGATGGTGGACATCTTGAAGAGGGCCGACTATGATGGGAAGTATGGATCTTACCTAAACCCAAATGTGAGAAAGGCCAAGATCATGACTAAAGTTGTGAAGAATCTGCATAGGAATTTTGGGGTACGACGATCCAAGGAGCAATTGAGGAAACGCTGGTCAGACCTGAAATTGAGGGAGCGGGATCAGTACAGAAGAATCAAGAGAGTGCTTCTAAAAAGTAAGTATTTGTTGTGTGTTCCTATATTATTATTATTACTTGCATGTTGCTCCATGTGCTTTTCTTTACTGTTGTACAGTTAAAAATGGCTACTTTCATGTTCGGGCAGAGTAATCGGTCGCAGTACACATCGTTCATTTGCCAACTAAATACAATGTTTTTGGCAGATACAGGGTTAACTACATTTGTTCATGCTAATTTGTATTAAAAGAAGTTTAGGACATTGTTGTCTAGATGTGTTTGTAACTAGAATGAATTGCAAACTTGATTCAGTGTAATGTAAGGAGAGGACACTCAGCAGCTGTTTTTGGACTCAGGAGCACTAGTGTGGGACACCAGAAGATACTTTTTAGGGTGTCCCACACAGGTGCTCCAGTGGATACTAGGGGTGTCTACATGTGTGAAAGTTGTCCAAAAAAGGAAAGTATTCCAGCTTTGTTAAGGGAATAAGTCATGCCTTCAACTTGGAACTCTGCCCAAACAGACAATTGTACCCCACTTCCAAGCAATGTTTCACATTCATATTTCTGGCCACAAATATCTGTGTGCTAAGTATACCTTTTGTTTCATTCACATAGGTAAGAAAAGACTCGGGACATCTGAGGACAACAGGAACCCCCCACCTCAGGAAGAATAGGAGCAGAGGACACCACAACCTCAGGATGTGGAGGGAGGAGAGGTGGAAGAAGTGGTTGAAATTGCCACAACAGGTCGATGTCTGAAACCACAGATTCAGGTAATAGATGTATGCCTGCATATTTATAATACATGGTGTGTTTTTTTATTTTAGGTGATGTGTATGTTGTGGAAAACATACTCAATTCACCAGTGACAGCGCACAAAGGCTAATCCATGACATAATGTTTTGTAGTCGGGATTTAGAAATTGTCACGGAACATCCCACACTCCGCTTGAGTGTTTCCGTCAGTATACCACTTCCTCCCAGTCTGGACTCAGATATCAGATATTCCAACCGCTCACAAGCATAAAACAAGGCGAGACTTGCTTAGATGCTAACATGGACAGATCAGACTGGATTCCTAATTCACCTTGCAGAGTATTGTTCCCTTAAAATCCAGGGCCCATAATCTGTTGGCAAGAGGCTTGCGTTCAGTCCCCTCCAATAGCCTCTGTCCCGGGTGAGTTTGTCACATTTCTCCCCCATTAAAGGTTGACTAACAAGGTCCCAGACCTCCACCTGGTCTGGACATGCGTTAGTCAGGCAGAGTGAACTCACATAGTCTTCCCGCATGATCTCCTTTCTTGGCTGCAAGGAATAGTTGACCTCAGTAGGTGTGGGGCAGAGGTCATTTACTCTCTGTCTGGCTGCCAGTGCTTCAGCTGGGTGGTTTTTAACATTCTGTAGCTCGGTCTGCTGCTGGGCAGAGGGGCCGATCGCCCCAGCTTTCTGAAACTGTAGAGACACTGTAGGTGCTAGGCAGAGGCCTGCAGCGCTCTGCCCTGTTGCCAGTGATTCAGCTGGGAGCAGCAGCTTTACTACATCAGCTTGGCGCTGGAGAGAGGGGCCGACTGCCCTGTTGCCAGCACTTCTGCTGGGGACTTCACAACCTCTGCTCCGGCTAACCGTTGGGGCAGGAGGCTGGATTCCTCCACTCCCAAACTGTGTAGCTGCCATTGGGGAGGTGAGCCGGCTGCTTCCTTTTCCATTGCCTTATCTGGCTGCTGGGACGACATGTCTATGGTACTGTCTCCCAGGTGCACGGATCTTTGCTGGGGAGGAGAGGCCGCTTCCTCCACCCTGGCCAACTGTTGGGGAGGGACAACAAACACCTCCTCTCCCTTCTCCCGCTGTATCTGCTGCTGGGAAGCAATTGCCACCTTCTCACCCTGAGCCTCCGAAGCTGCCACAGGTGTGGGGCAGAGGTCTTGGACCCTCTGTCCGGTTGCCAGCACTTCTGCTGGGGGTTTGCTAGGTGGTTCCTCCTCTACAGAAACGTCTATTAAATCCCCAGTCTCTGGAATTGCTAAAAGTGTGGGGCAGAGGTCTTGGACCCTCTGTTCAGTTACCAGATCTTCAGCTGGAGGCTCATCAGGTTGTTCTTCCTCAGCAGAAAAGTCTATTAAATCCCCTACCTCTATAACTGGTGTCTGGGGATAGAGGTTCACCATCTCCTGTCCATGGAACCCAGAAGATGCTATCAGTGATGGGCAGAGGTTAGCAGAGCTCTGCCCTGTTGTCAGCACTTCAGGTTTGGGGATGGCAATCTTCAGATTTTCCATTGCCGATTCTCTGGCATGCTGCTGAACGTGTTCTTGCAGTTTCCTGTATGCCCTTTCCAGATGCTGTTTCTTCCTTAGCAAATGGTCCAGATCAGGTTTGAGCTCTGAGACCCCTGCAAGACCGAGCATAGCCTCTCTATATTCTCGCAGGTCCTCAAGGTCAGGTTCCCCTTCATCGCCAAACACAAAATGATCTGTAAGGCTCTTCCACAGCAATCCAGGGCCTCCAAAGTCATATCCCTCCAGAGAGCATTCTCCCCTAAATATCCCTGCTCTGTGTGCCATTGCAGAGCCCAATAATGATTGTCCAGCTCTATCTCCTGCTGGACCAGCCTGTCCAACTCAGTCACCCATTGCTCCTGGGGCCGCTCTCCCAGGAATGCCATCCGCAATGCCCGTTGGTCACTGACCCGTTGCTTTTGGGTTGGAAAGCACTTGCCCTGTTTTATACCAGCGAGCTGGAGGGCCCCAATCCAGAGCTCCACCCGAATTTGCTGCCTAAGCTCCAGATATTTATCCTCAGACACAGTCCTGGTGTATGTTGAAAGGATGATCCGCAGCAGCCCCGGGAACTCTAATGCCAGGTCCATATCTCCGCTGGGGTGACTGAAGTCTGCTATCCTGATCTTGGATCCAAGTGGAGGTTTAGATTTCCCAGACTGCAGGAAGCTTCCCGCTGCTTGCCACCAATGTCACGGAACGTCCCACACTCCGCTTGAGTGTTTCCGTCAGTATACCGCTTCCTCCCAGTCTGGACTCAGATATCAGATATTCCAACCGCTCACAAGCATAAAACAAGGCGAGACTTGCTTAGATGCTAACATGGACTATATTTATTTAGAATCAAAATTACAAGACTTTATATGCCGTTGTAACCTCCTCTTCCAATACAACTGTAACCTAATTAACATGAGCTAGTTTACTAAATCATTTACCCAGACTAGGTGACTATTCAATACACATTACCATAAACATCAACACAGGGTTAATTAGAACAAATAACAATGTGTGGAATACCCTTAGAACCTGTGGTAAGTCCGACTAGACTCATTTACATTAAACACATTATAGCAGAGAACAAGACAGGTAGTCGGAGTTGATGATATTAGCATCTCCTCACAGTATGTGTCCCAACAGTATGAATTAGTCTTAGCAGGGGGCTGCTGGAGGAATCCCCCCACCCTCTACAGGGACACACATCCCAAATGACCACAGCAAAGAGTCCACAACAGAATGAGACAACATACAATATATACATATATACATGATTGAGTCTGATTAGTACAGATCAGACTGGATTCCTAATTCACCTTGCAGAGTATTGTTCCCTTAAAATCCAGGGCCCATAATCTGTTGGCAAGAGGCTTGCGTTCAGTCCCCTCCAATAGCCTCTGTCCCGGGTGAGTCTGTCACAGAAATCATAAAGGAAAAAAGAGATTGAACAAAGAATGAAGAACCTGACTGATGTATTAGGGAGAATCTAAATCCAAAAAATATTCCACATTTTTTTTTGTTTAAAGAAAATTCAACCAAAGTTTTAATACAGCTTAAAAGCCAAATTTGGAAGATGCACACAGTGTGTTAACATGTGCTATCTGCTATCAGGGGATATCAATATACGCGTTTTGTGGGTGCAACCCCTTCCTCGCAACTCTAGTAGGTGAGAGGAAGGGGTTGCACCCCTAAAACACGTCCATTAATCCCCCATGATGGGAGATAGCACATGTTGACATTAGGCATGGGATCAGAAAGGAAATCCCCATTTTGACTCACAATTTGTGTGCATCTTCTAAATTTGGCTTTTACAGGGGTGTAAAAGGCATTATCAACACAGTTTTGACACTATAATGTCTGATATTGCCTTCATTTTTTGGGGGGAATGGCCAGGTGATCACCCAGACCAAATGCTTCATCAGCGATAAAAACAAATGGGAGTCCTTGGACATTCTCTTCCGCAGATGGCTGTCATGAGAAGGTCTACCCGTTGGTGGCGCTATCGGTCTCTTGGATCGCAGTACCAGTGTCCATCAGCAGGTGTCTTCCAACACCTAGGACCTGCAGTAAGAGGTCTTTCCTGCTGGTGGCACTGTTGCATCCTCGGGCCGTAGTACCGGCGTCAACCAGCGGGTGCACTCTGGCAGTGTGGAGCAAACAGCTCACACTGCGCTCAGCTGTGACATGAGGTCAATTACCACAGCCTTACAAATACCCGGCAAGCCCTCATAGGCTTGCCTTGGTATCTCTCTCTCTCCCTGCGTTCTGACCTTGCTGCCTGTTTGACCTTGAGCCTGCTATCTGCCTTGTCCTGATCTGATCCCATCCCTATCCTGAGGCCTTCCTAGTCCTGTCCCTTCTGTTCCTGGCTCCCTTGGATCCCTGCCCTGAACCCCATCCATCCATCCTCTCCTTGTCCTGTTCAGTTTCCCGTCCTTACCCTTCTGCTGACTTCCCTGTGTATGACCTTGGCTTGGCTTTGATTACGATTACGGTATCTCCATTTACCTATATATATTGTTGTTTGTAGTGGGTTGTTGTGTGGGTTTGCACTGTTTATATTCCTTTCACTTATCACTTGTTAATAAACACCATTATTTCACTTATATGTGTTTTGGGTTTCCTCTGTGTAGTCCACACAGTCGGGTCAATTAGATACTCTGACAGTATACCAAGGCCATCCCTGACCAGACGTGGCTGCACTGAGAAACCGTCCTGTTACGGTGGGCGCGCAAAATGAACTTTGATGAAATTGTCTATTATTCTCTGCTGGCGGCAGAGGATAATGAATATTGTTGTCAGACTCTTAAAGATTGGACCCGAGACCAACTGCTGGAAACGATACAAACCGCCCATTTACTTGTAGATCAAGGTCATGTGTTATTTGAGGATGTTCAGCCTTTGATCCAATTATGTACAAAGTCAGCCTTGTCATGCATTCCCGAAGGTAGTGACGATTTCTCCCCTCCTTTCAGTTGTGACCAGGTTGAATCCCTGGTATGGTTGTTAGAGGATGATCCGGCTTCCTTTGATGAACACTATTCCGCTTGTTCCCAGCAGGTGTTATCCGATTGCATTTATTCAGTACAATCTTTGGTTAGTCAGGCTGTATGTGAATCAGCGTTTGTTCAACCTTTGCTGCAGGCATGGTCAGACCTCCTGTCTTTAGCTAAGCCACACTATTCCAGCCCTGCCGTTAATCATCTGCTTTCCAAAAGATCTATTTCCCCGTCGCCTATGGCAACCTCAGCTACAACCCAGTTTAATCAGCTCCCTACCAAATACTACCACCCAGTCTCCAAGTGTTGCACCCATCCTGCCTTCAATTCACCTGTCTCTTCTCCTCCACCTGTAACAGTCCCACAAAACCCCTCTCTAGCTACAGTTCCTTGGTCTTCCTTCTGCCCAGCTACTTTCTTTGCTTACAGCCCTGCACCTACATACAAAACTGCACGGGCTAAACCAAAGAAGAAGCAAAAATTCTTCCCGACCCACACCATCCTGCCAGTAACCCAACCTGTTCCAGCTTTGCAGTCTGACGTTCCAGCCTTCCAGTCTGATGTTCCAGCCTTCCAGTCTGATGTTTCAGCCTTCCAGTCTGACGTTCCAACCTTCCAGTCTGATGTTCCAGCCTACCAGTCTGATGTTCCAGCTTTCCAGTCTGATGTTCCAGCTTTCCAGTCTGATGTTCCAGCTTTGCAGTCTGATGTTCCAGCTTTGCAGTCTGAAGTTCAAGCTTTGCAGTCTGAAGTTCAAGCTTTGCAGTCTGAAGTTCAAGCTTTGCAGTCTGATGTTCCAGCTTTGCAGTCTGATGTTCCAGCTTTGCAGTCTGATGTTCCAGCTTTGCAGTCTGATGTTCCAGCCTTCCAGTCTGATGTTCCAGCCTTCCAGTCTGATGTTCCAGCCTTCCAGTCTGATGTTCCAGCCTTCCAGTCTGATGTTCCAGCTTTGCAGTCTGATGTTCCAGCTTTGCAGTCTGATGTTCCAGCTTTGCAGTCTGATGTTCCAGCTTTACAGTCTGATGTGCCTGCCTCCCAGTCTGTCGTCCCGATGCCTGCCTTCCAGCTCGATGTCCCTGCCTTCCAGCCGGATGTCTTGCAGCTTGCCTTCCAGCCTGATGTCTTGATGCCTACCTACCAGTCTGATGTGCCAGCTTCCCAGATTGATGTGCCAGCTTCCCAGATTGATGTGCCAGCTTCCCAGTCTGATGTGCCAGCTTCCCAGTCTGATGTGCCAGCTTCCCAGTCTGATGTGCCAGCTTCCCAGATTGATGTGCCAGCTTCCCAGATTGATGTGCCAGCTTCCCAGTTTGCTGTACCAGCTTCCCAGGCTGATATCTTGCAGCTTGCCTTCCAGCCTGATGTCTTGATGCCTACCTACCAGTCTGATGTGTCAGCTTCCCAGTCTGATGTGCCAGCTTCCCAGTCTGATGTGCCAGCTTCCCAGATTGATGTGCCAGCCTCCCAGATTGATGTGCCAGCCTCCCAGATTGATGTGCCAGCTTCCCAGATTGATGTGCCAGCTTCCCAGATTGATGTGCCAGCTTCCCAGATTGATGTGCCAGCTTCCCAGTTTACTGTACCAGCTTCCCAGCCTGATGCCTTGCAGCTTGTCTTCCAGCCTGATGTTTTGATGCCTACCTACCAGTCTGATGTGCCAGCTTCCCAGTCTGATGTGCTAGCTTCCCAGATTGATGTGCTAGCTTCCCAGATTGATGTGCCAGCTTCCCAGATTGATGTGCCAGCTTCCCAGTTTACTGTACCAGCTTCCCAGCCTGATGCCTTGCAGCTTGTCTTCCAGCCTGATGTTTTGATGCCTACCTACCAGTCTGATGTGCCAGCTTCCCAGTCTGATGTGCTAGCTTCCCAGATTGATGTGCTAGCTTCCCAGATTGATGTGCCAGCTTCCCAGATTGATGTGCCAGCTTCCCAGATTGCTGTACCAGCTTCCCAGCCTGATGTCTTTCAGCTTGCTTTCCAGCCTGATGTCTCGAAGATTGCTTCCCAGTCTGATGTGCCAGCTTCTCAGTCTGATGTGCCAGCTTCCAAGTCGGATGTTCCAGCTTTCCAGTCTGATGTTCCAGCCCTCCAGCCTGATGTTCGGGTGTCTGCCCTCCAGCTCAAGTGGTTCCTGTCGTCTGCTGCCCAGCTCAAGTGGTTCCTGCCGTCTGCTGCCCAGCTCAAGTGGTTCCTGCCGTCTGCTGCCCAGCTCAAGTGGTTCCTGCCGTCTGCTGCCCAGCTCAAGTGGTTCCTGTCGTCTGCTGCCCAGCTCAAGTGGTTCCTGTCGTCTGCTGCCCAGCTCAAGTGGTTCCTGTCGTCTGCTGCCCAGCTCAAGTGGTTCCTGTCGTCTGCTGCCCAGCTCAAGTGGTTCCTGTCGTCTGCTGCCCAGCTCAAGTGGTTCCTGTCGTCTGCTGCCCAGCTCAAGTGGTTCCTGTCGTCTGCTGCCCAGCTCAAGTGGTTCCTGTCGTCTGCTGCCCAGCTCAAGTGGTTCCTGTCGTCTGCTGCCCAGCTCAAGTGGTTCCTGTCGTCTGCTGCCCAGCTCAAGTGGTTCCTGTCGTTTGCTGCCCAGCTCAAGTGGTTCCTGTCGTTTGCTGTCCAGCTCAAGTGGTTCCTGTCGTTTGCTGCCCAGCTCAAGTGGTTCCTGTCGTCTGCTGCCCAGCTCAAGTGGTTCCTGTCGTCTGCTGCCCAGCTCAAGTGGTTCCTGTCGTCTGCTGCCCAGCTCAAGTGGTTCCTGTCGTCTGCTGCCCAGCTCAAGTGGTTCCTGTCGTCTGCTGCCCAGCTCAAGTGGTTCCTGTCGTCTGCTGCCCAGCTCAAGTGGTTCCTGTCGTCTGCTGCCCAGCTCAAGTGGTTCCTGTCGTCTGCTGCCCAGCTCAAGTGGTTCCTGTCGTCTGCTGCCCAGCTCAAGTGGTTCCTGTCGTCTGCTGCCCAGCTCAAGTGGTTCCTGTCGTCTGCTGCCCAGCTCAAGTGGTTCCTGTCGTCTGCTGCCCAGCTTAATGACTCTGACATGCCAGCAGTACCCACTGTCCAGGTTGATGTACCCGATGCCCGGCCTGATGTGCCCTCATCTGTTCAGTTGGAGGCCATGAACTTTGAACAGACGCACCTTGTTGGAGCGTCCGGAGGCCGCTCCTTTAGGGGGGGGTACTGTCATGAGAAGGTCTACCCGTTGGTGGCGCTATCGGTCTCTTGGATCGCAGTACCAGTGTCCATCAGCAGGTGTCTTCCAACACCTAGGACCTGCAGTAAGAGGTCTTTCCTGCTGGTGGCACTGTTGCATCCTCGGGCCGTAGTACCGGCGTCAACCAGCGGGTGCACTCTGGCAGTGTGGAGCAAACAGCTCACACTGCGCTCAGCTGTGACATGAGGTCAATTACCACAGCCTTACAAATACCCAGCAAGCCCTCATAGGCTTGCCTTGGTATCTCTCTCTCTCCCTGCGTTCTGACCTTGCTGCCTGTTTGACCTTGAGCCTGCTATCTGCCTTGTCCTGATCTGATCCCATCCCTATCCTGAGGCCTTCCTAGTCCTGTCCCTTCTGTTCCTGGCTCCCTTGGATCCCTGCCCTGAACCCCATCCATCCATCCTCTCCTTGTCCTGTTCAGTTTCCCGTCCTTACCCTTCTGCTGACTTCCCTGTGTATGACCTTGGCTTGGCTTTGATTACGATTACGGTATCTCCATTTACCTATATATATTGTTGTTTGTAGTGGGTTGTTGTGTGGGTTTGCACTGTTTATATTCCTTTCACTTATCACTTGTTAATAAACACCATTATTTCACTTATATGTGTTTTGGGTTTCCTCTGTGTAGTCCACACAGTCGGGTCAATTAGATACTCTGACAATGGCAATCCCAAGCCACCACTCTGGAGACGTTGGTAGAAATCGGTCTGGGTAAAGACTGCACCATCTGACATCCGCCCATTCTTCCCCACGTCCACATATAAAAACTCATATGTCGCCGACACCACCGCCATTAACACAATACTATGAAACCCCTTATAATTAAAATAGTATGACCCCGAGTTGGGTGGTGGGACGATGTAGATGTGCTTCCCATCGATTGCCCCTCTGCAGTTGGGAAAGTCCCATCGCTAGGCAAACTGGGAAAGTCTGCCATTCCTGTGGCGTTGGAGGAAACTGGGGAGTCAAAACATAAAAATAAATTAGTACTTTTGCACATAACATTGCAAGCAGATTAGACACAAACATTCTTGGCCAACATCAGTATAACATTTATTTTAACCACTTCAGCCCCGGAAGGATTTACCCCCTTCCTGACCAGAGCACTTTTTACAATTTGGCACTGCGTCGCTTTAACTGCTAATTGCGCGGTCATGCAATGCTGTACCCAAATGAAATTTGCGTCCTTTTCTTCCCACAAATAGAGCTTTCTTTTGATGGTATTTGATCACCTCTGCGGTTTTTATTTTTTGTGCTATAAACGCTATAAAATAAAGACCGAAAATTTTGAAAAAAAATGATATTTTCTACTTTTTGTTATAAAAAAAATCCAATAAACTCAATTTTAGTCATACATTTAGGCCAAAATGTATTTGACCACATGTCTTTGGTAAAAAAAATGTCAATAAGCGTATATTTATTAGTTTGCGCAAAAGTTATAGCGTCTACAAACTAGGGTACATTTTCTGGAATTTACACAGCTTTTAGGTTATGACTGCCTATGTCATTTCTTGAGGTACTAAAATGGCAGGGCAGTACAACCCCCCCCCCCCCCCCCCAAATGACGCCATTTTGGAAAGTAGACACCCCAAGGAAATTGCTGAGAGGCATGTTGAGCCCATTGAATATTTTTTTTTTTTTGTCCCAAGTGATTGAATAATGACAAAAAAAAAAAAATGTACAAAAAGTTGTCACTAAATGATATATTGCTCACACAGGCCATGGGCATATGTGGAATTGCACCCCAAAATACATTCAGCTGCTTCTCCTGAGTACGGGGATACCACATGTGTGGGACTTTTTGGGAGCCTAGCGGCGTACGGGGCCCCGAAAACCAATCACTGCCTTCAGGATTTCTAAGGGCGTAAATTTTTCATTTCACTCCTCACTACCTATTACAGTTTTGAAGGCCATAAAATGCCCAGATGGCACAACCCCCCCCAAATGACCCCATTTTGGAAAGTAGACACCCCAAGCTATTTGCTGAGAGGCATGTTGAGTCCATGGAATATTTTATTTTTTGACACAAGTTGCGGGAAAGTGACAATTTTTTTTTTTTTTTTGCACAAAGTTGTCACTAAATGATATATTGCTCACACAGGCCATGGGCATATGTGGAATTGCACCCCAAAATACATTCTGCTGATTCTCCTGAGTACGGGGATACCACATGTGCGGGACTTTTTGGGAGGCTAGCCGCGTACGGGGCCCCGAAAACCAAGCACCGCATTCAGGATTTCTAAGGGCGTAAAGTTGTGATTTCACTCCTCACTACCTATCACAGTTTTGAAGGCCATAAAATTCTCAGATAGCACAAAACCCCCCCAAATGACCCCATTTTGGAAAGTAGATATCCCAAGCTATTTGCTGAGAGGCATGTTGAGTTCATAGAATATTTTATATTTCGACACAAGTTGCGGGAAAGTGACAATTTTTTTTTTTTTTTGCACAAAGTTGTCACTAAATGATATATTGCTCAAACATGCCATGGGCATATGTGGAATTACACCCCAAAATACATTCTGCTGCTTCTCCTGAGCACGGGGATACCACATGTGTGGCACTTTTTGGGAGCCTAGCTTCATACGGGGCCCCGAAATCCAATCACCACCTTCAGGATTTCTAAGGGCGTAAATTTTGATTTCACTCCTCACTACCTATCACAGTTTCGAAGGCCATAAAATGCCAAGATAGCACAAACCCCCCAAAATGACCCCATTTTGGAAAGTAGACACCCCAAGCTATTTGATGAGAGGCATGGTGAGTATTTTGCAGCTCTCATTTGTTTTTGAAAATGAAGAAAGGCAAGAAAAATGTATTTTTTTTTTCTTTTTTCAATTTTCAAAAGTTTGTGACAAAAAGTGAGGTCTGCAAAATACTCACTATTCCTCTCAGCAAATAGCTTTGGGTGTCTATTTTCCAAAATGGGGTCATTTGGGGGGGTTTGTGCCATCTGGGCATCCCATGGCCTCCGAAACTGTGATAGGCAGTGAAGAGTGAAATTTAAAATTTACGCCCTTAGAAAGCCTGAAGGCGGTGCTTGGTCTCGGGGCCCCATACGTGGCTAGGCTCCCAAAAAGTCTCACACATGTGGTATCCCCGTACTCAGGAGAAGCAACAGAATTTATTTTGGGGTGTAATTTCACATATTCCCATGGCATGTTTGAGCAATATATCATTTAGTGAAAACTTTGTGCAAAAAAAAAAAAAAAATTGTCTTTTTCCCGCAACTTGTGTCACAATATAAAATATTCCATGGATTAGACATGCCTCTCAGCAAATAGCTTGGGGTGTCTACTTTCCAAAATGGGGTCATTTGGGGGGGGTTTGAACTGTCCTGGCATTTTATGCACAACATTTAGAAGCTTATGTCACACATCACCCACTCTTATAACCACTTGAAGACAAAGCCCTTTCTGACACTTTTTGTTTACATGAAAAAATTATTTTTTTTTGCAAGAAAATTACTTTGAACCCCCAAACATTATATATTTTTTTAAAGCAAATGCCCTACAGATTAAAATGGTGGGTGTTTCATTTTTTTTTCACACAGTATTTGCGCAGCGATTTTTCAAACGCATTTTTTGGGGAAAAAACACACTTTTTTAAATTTTAATGCACTAAAACACACTATATTGCCCAAATGTTTGATGAAATAAAAAAGATGATCTTAGGCCGAGTACATGGATACCAAACATGACATGCTTTAAAATTGCGCACAAACGTGCAGTGGCGACAAACTAAATACATTTTTAAAAGCCTTTAAAAGCCTTTACAGGTTACCACTTTAGATTTAAAGAGGAGGTCTACTGCTAAAATTACTGCCCTCGATCTGACCTTCGCGGTGATACCTCACATGCATGGTGCAATTGCTGTTTACATTTGATGCCAGACCGATGTTTGCGTTCGCCTTTGCGCGAGAGCAGGGGGGACAGGGGTGCTTTTTTTTTTTTTTTTTTTTTTTTTTTTCTTTATTATTTTTTTGATTTTTTTATCTTATTTTTAAACTGTTCCTTTCATTTTTATTTTTTTTTTTATCATTTTTATTGTTATCTCAGGGAATGTAAATATCCCCTATGATAGCAATAGGTAATGACAGGTACTCTTTTTTGAAAAAATTGGGGTCTATTAGACCCTAGATCTCTCCTCTGCCCTCAAAGCATCTGACCACACCAAGATCGGTGTGATAAAATGCTTTCCCAATTTCCCAATGGCGCTGTTTACATCCGGCGAAATCTAAGTCATGAAATGCTCGTAGCTTCCGGTTTCTTAGGCCATAGAGATGTTTGGAGCCATTCTGGTCTCTGATCAGCTCTATGGTCAGCTGGCCGAATCGCCGGCTGCATTCTCAGGTTCCCTGTTGGGACAGGAGAGCCAGAGAAAAACATGGAAGACGGTGTGGGGGGGGTCATTCCCTCCCACTGCTTGTAAAAGCAGTCTAGAGGCTAATTAGCTGCTAGGATTGCTTTTACATGAAAGCCGACATGCTGGTCCTTGTTGGGCATATATTGTAAACTTTTTTTTCATGCAGCCTGTGGGCTGAACGAAAAAAAGATATTGATCAGTGGGTATGCCCACCATTAGAATACCTCCCTTCATCCACCCACTAATGATGGGCATACATGCACCGTATATATATGCCGAAGCATGGGGGCATCCTCCCGCAAAAGTTAGGAGCAAATCGCTCCTCCGCCCTCTGCTGCCCCCACGCTTCGACATATTTGCTGAAGTATGTAACTGTGGTGGTGAAATCACCTCCGACAGCGCTGGAGTCACGGCTTTATGTATCGTGGGAGCAAACGCTGCTGCTGTCAAGATAAATAAATCCGCGCTGCAACTGAATGGCGTACATGCTAAGCAAATGATGGTTAACAAAAAAACAAAGTAACATTACAGTATAACAGTAATACTTACCATACCTGCAAAGCAAATGCAAAAAAAAACATAGTAAAAAATAAAACATTTAGCGCAACCTGTGACTACCTAAAATATATATATATGCCGAAGCATGGGGGCATCCTCCCGCAAAAGGCAGGAGCAAATCGCTCCTCCACCCACTGCTGCCCCCACGCTTCGGCATATATGCTGAAGTATGTAACTGTGGTGGTGAAATCACCTCCGACAGCGCTGGAGTCACGGCTTTATGTATTGTGGGAGCAAAGGCTGTTGCTGTCAAGATAAATAAATCCGCGCTGCAACTGAATGGCGTACCTGCTAAGCAAATGATGGTTAACAAAAAAACAAAGTAACATTACAGTATAACAGTAATACTTACCATACCTGCAAAGCAAATACAAAAAAAAAACATAGTAAAAAATAAAACATTTAGCGCAACCTGTGCCTACCTAAAATATATATATATGCCGAAGCATGGGGGCATCCTCCCGCAAAAGGCAGGAGCAAATCGCTCCTCCACCCACTGCTGCCCCCACGCTTCGGCATATATGCTGAAGTATGTAACTGTGGTGGTGAAATCACCTCCGACAGCGCTGGAGTCACAGCTTTATGTATCATGGAAGCAAACGCTGTTGCTGTTAAGATAAATAAATCCGCGCTGCAGCTGAATGGCGTACCTGAAAACAAAAAAGTGGTTAAGTATAAAAAAAATTGCATACCTATAAAGCAAACGTGATAAAAACATAACAATAAAACATTGCACTATAGAATGCAGAACAATAGAGAGAGAATAGAGAGAGAACAATAAAACAACAACTATTTTTGTTTTTTTTATTTTATAGACTTTTTGTGGTTTTTTTTTACGCTTTTTTTTGTAACTTTAACTTTTTTAACTGGTACCAGGTTTGGGTCTCTCAAAATGCGATGGCATCTTGGGAGACCCTGTGAAAGTGTGTCCTAGTCTGTGCAGTGCTGTACCCTACGCTAATACTCAACTAGTGTATGGTAGCGTTCAAAACATTCACCAATGCAAAGACCAGGATTGTCAGGACAGAAGGGACAATAATACCGGGTGTCACGCGCTTGCTGCAGACACGACATCTTTTTTGGGGGGCTCGTTGGGTAGGGGTACTCGGGAGGACATATTGAAAATGCCTCTCATGCAGCCGGCTTACTGCATTTGGTTGGGGAAGGTGAGATGGAGCACCGTCTGGATACAGAAGGGCTCTGATGATCTCTTCCTGGAATTTAAGGAAGGATCCAGTCCGTCCTGAAGCTCTGTATAGCACATAAGCATTCAGCAAAGCCAATTGAAATAAATAAACAGACACTTTTTTGTACCAGCGTCTGGCCTTACGTGCAACTAGGTACGGCGCCAACAACTGGTCGTTGAGGTCCACCCCTCCCATATTTTGGTTATATTCGTGGACACAGAGGGGTTTCTCCACAACACCAGTCGCCGTAGTAATTTGGACCGTCATGTCTGCATGAAGGGAGGTAAGAACGAAAACATTCTTATTGTCCCTCCACTTCATAGCGAGCAAGTTATTACACTGCAAGCAGGCTCTCTCCCCCAGCCTAAGACGGGAATCTACAAGCCGCCGGGTAAAGCCACGGCGATTAGGCCGCACGGTGCCACATGCTCCAATCTGATGATCAAAAAGGTGGCTAAAAAATGACACGCTTGTGTAATAATTGTCCACGTACAAGTGGTACCCCTTTCCGAATAAGGGTGACACCAAGTCCCACACTATCTTGCCAGCTCTTCCTATGTAGTCAGGGCAGTTTGTCGGCTCTACGTGACTATCTTTGCCCTCGTAAACCATAAAACTACATGTATAGCCTGTGGCCCTGTCACAGAGCTTATACATCTTGACCCCGTATCTGGCACGCTTGCTGGGAAGGTACTGTTTGAATGACAAGCGGCCAGAAAATTTAATCAGGGACTCATCAACGCAGACAACTTGATGGGGAGTAAACAAGTCTGCAAAACATTGGTTGAAGTGGTTTACAAGGGGCTGAATTTTGTAGAGCCGATCGTATCCAGGGTCTCCACGAGGACGACAGAGTTCATTGTCGTTGAAGTGCATGAACTGCAAAATCTGCTCGTATCGTGCCCTGGCCATGGAGGCAGGACCAATATGACCGCAACTCACTCTTTTTATTTATGCCCATATTGAGGGAAAGGCCCAGAAAGAGCTTAAATTCGGAAACCGTAATTGGTCTCCAATCTCTGGCAAGGGAGGACTGGGGAATAGTGGCGATGTGTTGACCAGCGTACAAATTGCTTTGGTCCACAATAGATCTAAAGAGATCTTCGGTGAAAAACAGCAAATAAAAATCCAGTGGCGTAAAATCAACTGTTTCCACCTGAATTGGCCAGTGAATGGGGGAAGTACGGGTGCTGCAGAAGTGGTGGGTACCCAATTCGGATTGGCGAATGCAGCAGGAAGGGCACTATGGGCACGACGGGCCTGTGTTTGTCTTCTTGGTGGCAGCGGGACACTACTTGTGCTTGCCACCTCGCCAGCTTGAACTGCACTTATGGGACTCGCCACGTCACCAAGTGTTACTGCAGTGCTGGATGTACGACCAGGGTGTACTAGGCCGCTGGTGCTTGCCAGTTCACCAGAAGGAATAGCGGCACTAGTACTTCTCTGCTCCATACGAGAGCCCTGCAGTTCTTGCACTTCAAGGACAGAAGAAGAAGATTGGGGTCTGGTACGCCTGACCTTAGCAGGGACCACAACTCCGTCGTCAGAGCTATCTGTCATGGAGCCGCTGTCCTCTACAGGATCGTATTCTGAGCCTGAATCTGACAGATGAGTGACTTCCTCTTCACTATCTGTCATGCTCAGAAACGTGTAGGCCTCTTCACTAGTGTACCTTCGATTTGCCATTTTGGGCTCTAAATTTAGGGGTACACTAGTGAGACTCACAGGCAAAAAAGCTCCTGACTGTTAGCGACTGATTCAAAACGCTACCAAAAAACTGTTAGCGATCGCAGGGATCAGGCCTGACTCTGCGAACGCTGCAGTTATGTGTGCTTAGTGTTTTGTAAGTGACAGTTATCGATCGATACTGCACTTGGGTGGGCTGGGCTGGGCCGAGGGGAAAAACGCAGGTGCTAGCAGGTATCTGGGCTGATCCCGCTAACACTGCGTTTTTTTGGGGGACCCTAAACTGCTGGGGAGTATAGATCTGATCGGATCAGATATCGATCCGTTCAGTTACTATAGCACTAAGGGAGGTGTATGCTGCGTGCGTGGGTGTTAGCGGTACTGGCGCTAACCTGACGCTGCCTGGGGCGACGCAGACCTTATCTGATCCTAAAAACCTAACTTATATCACCGCCGGGCAATTAGGGGGTTAAACCTTTATAAGGTAATAAACGGCGGGTGCCCTAAAACTATAATAAACTATAATAAACAAACCAACTAATCAGCGTCACCCGTAACAATTATATGGTGATCACTGGTGAAAGGGTTAACTAGGGGGCAATCAGGGGGTTAAAACCTTTAGTAGGTAGTATATGGGGGTCCCTGTCGCTATAAAACACTGACAGCGAACCTATATACTTACCTCCCTAACTAGCGTCACCTGTGTCACTACTACAGCGATCAGAAAAACGATCGCTTAGCGACACTGGCGACAGGGGGTGATCAAGGGGTTAACCTTTATTAGGGAGGGTTAGGGGGGTACCCTAGACCTAAAGGGGGGTACCCCAGACCTAAAGGGGGCTAACCTAACTGCCCTAACACTTATAACTGTCACAAACTGACACCAATGCAAAAAAAAAAAAAAAACTGCTATTGGTGTCATTGTGACAGGGGGTACAGGGGGGTGATCGGGGGGTGAAGGGGGGTGAAAAGTGTGCCCTTGCGTTTTCTACTGAACGTGTAGTGTTGGTGCACTTACTTGATGTCTTCTCTCCTCGGCGCCGGAACGAAAAAGACCGGCTCGAGGAGGGATGACATCACTTCCTCTCCCTCTGTTTACATTACAGAGGGAGAGGAAGCATTTTCATTCGCCGGGAGCGATCGGGAGGGGGTGGCCACGAATGGATGGCCTCCCCTTCACCTCTCATCACCCGCGAACTAAAGCCGACTGCCTGTGGCCCCGGGGGGGAGGTCCAATTGGACCCCCCGCCCGCCGCAAGGCAATCACGTACCAGGTATGTGATTTTGCCTGCCCGTGCTATTCTGCCGACGTATATCGTCGTTAGGCGGTCGGCAAGTGGTTAAGGAGTATTTAAAGACAAAAGTATAAGGTCCACTTATCAGATTCCTCACCCCCTCTGATGGCCCATTGTAAAAATTTTAGGGGTGAGGGTTCTAAATGAGTTTGGGAGCCAAAAAAAGCCTCTGGCACTCTGCCTGAATTTAAGGACACAACATTTGTGTCAGAGAAATAGTAGAAACTTCACCTGTCAGCGTCGGCACTTCCCAGTGTGCCTATGCGGGAGAGTAGTGCTACGGCGCATACGAGTGCACGATACTGCGGGTCAGCACACGCGTGTGCGCGGTACGGCACAACGGCGTGGGCATGCGCGCACCACTGTGCGCACGGCATGAGTCTCCTGGGGGGCCTATATAAAGCAGTCTTGTTGCTTGTCTCATTGCTGGTTTGTCTTTTCAGCTTCCAGTGTTCCTGTTCCCAAGTCTTGTTTACCTGTGCCTGCCTGCTGTGACCCGGATCGTCTTGACCATCTCTAAACGTCTCCTACACTTGACCTCGGCTTGCCTTACAGACTTCTCTTCCTGCCTAATCCCTGTGTTTAACCCTCGGCCTGTTCTAAGGACTTTGCTATTGCCTGATCCCTGTGTTTGATCCTCGGCCTGCTATAAGGACTTCTCCACTGCCTGACTAACGTGCATGACCCCGGCTTGCTTAAAGGACTTCCCCTCTACTGATCCACGGTGTTTGACCCTCAGCCTCTTCATTAAACTTTGCTTCAATCACCCTCTCCAGATTAAGGTGTTTGAGCCTCAGCCAGTTTGCCTCATCGATCCAGCATCCTAGTTTTCTCTCTGCCAGAAGTTCCTTCATGCAAGCCTCCTCTACCTGCTGGCAACCCGTGCCCCTCCGTGCCCAATACCTGCCATGCCACCTCCAGGGGTATAGCACACTCAGTGCAAGGGAAGCCGCTCTCAGCATCTCGGCCCTGGTGAGTACCTGATAGTACAAACCAGCCATGAGCGAGGCTGTCAGAGCTGGCTCTCCCCTTGAGGTGCTCTGCCAGCAGGTTTCAGCCCTTCCCAGGCTGTTCAGAGACTCCAAGATGGCTATTTTCAGATTGAAGGCCGTCTTCAACACCTGGCTACTACTTCAAGCCTCTCGGACACTACGTCAGCATCTGCCAGTGGGCCATCTCCCCCTCAGAGTCAAGTTAACCCAGCTACCGCAGTGGTAATGACCCTTCCTGAACCCAGGGTCCCCACCCACGGAATTAATTTCCGGGAACCGGAAGAAGTACAGGGCGTTCAAAAATGCTTGTCTATTGTATTTTGCCCTCCAACCCAGGACTTTTCATTCCGAATCCATGAAGGTGGGATTTATCATATCCTTACTATCTGACGAACCGCAATCTTGGGCTCACAACCTCCTTAGAGCAGAAGAGTCCCCTTCTCAACTCGGCGGACACCTTCTTTGATTCAATGGCCCAACTATATGACGACCCACAATGCACTGCCACAGCCAAGTCCATCCTGCACACTCTGACCCAGGGAAAGAGACCTGTGGAGGACTATACTGTGGAATTCCGAAAATGGTCTGGAGACACCAACTGGAATGAGGCCGCTCTTAAATACCAATATCGCCAAGGTCTCTCGGAAACCCTAAAGGACGAACTAGCTCGGGTGGATACTCCTGCCTCCCTGGAAGACCTGATCCAACTCGCCACCAAACTTGACAGACGTTTATGGGAGCGTTGCTCCGAGCGCTTCCAGTCCTCAAGACCCACCTGGATGCTGTCTCGGGTGCCACCTGTTCCTGCACCTTCTGCGGTCCCTTCCTCATCCCCCAACTGTGAGCCCATGCAACTGGGTTTAGTTCGGTCCCCGCTCTCTCCCGATGAAAGACTCCACCGGCGCCAAGCCAACCTTTGCCTGTACTGTGGGGAGGCCGGCCACTTCTTACGCAACTGCCCTGTCAGACCTAGTAAATGCCATCCACAGTCTGCCATGAACTTTCAAGTTGCTAGTTCAAACCAATCTCACCTTGTCCTCCCGGTCTCATTGCAGGTGGCGGAAGAGGAGGTCCGGCTGCTGGCCATCGTTGACTCAGGAGTCTGCAGTTGCTTTCTGGATGCATCTCTAGCCGAAAGCCTGCACATTCCCCTACAAGTCAAGAAGCAATGTCTGCAAATACATCTGGCAGATGGGTCCCTACCCTGCTCTGGGTCCGTCACTCAGGAAACTAAGCCTATTCTTACTTCCACGGACTCTGGCCATAAAGAACTTCTTCGCTTTGACATTATAAGTTCACCTTTCCAATTATCCTGGGATATCCATGTTTGCAGGCCCATGATCCTCAGATCAATTGGAGCAAAAAAGAAATTCTTTTCTCCTCCACGTATTGCTCTCAGCATTGAATTTTGACAAAATACGACAGAACTGCTCCTTGTTTAGCTCTACAACCGGTACCAGATAACCTCCAGCATGTCCCCTCAGCATCTCATGATTTTCTGGACATTTTTGATATAAAGAAAGGAGACAGTTGGCCACCCCATCGGCCTTATGATTGCCCTATTGATCTCCTACCCGGGTCCGAGATTCCTTTCGCCCGCATTTTCCTCTATCAGAGATCGGACTAGAAGCCCTCCGCTCCTACATCAACGAAAATCTTGAAAAAGGATTCATCTGTCCTTCTTCCCCAGCCGGAGCAGGAATCTGTTTTGTCGAAAAGAAAGACGGATTCCTGAGGCCTTGTGTGGACTATAGGGAGCTTAATAAAATTACTATCAAGAACAGGTATCCGCTCCCTCTTATTCCTGAACTTTTCCAATGTCTCCGAACTGCTCAAGTATTTACCAAACTAGATCTCCGGGAAGCATACAATCTTGTTCGGATATGTGATGGAGACGAGTGGAAGACAGCTTTCAGGTCCAGATTTAGGCACTTTGAATATTTAGTGATGCCTTTTGGGCTCTGTAATGCCCCGGCTACATTTCAACATCTGGTCAACGACATCTTCCATGAGTATCTGGATAACTTTGTAATTATTTATCTTGATGACATCTTGATCTTTTCCACCACAGTAGAAATACATTGTATCCATGTGAAGAAGGTGCTCTCGATCCTCAGAAAACATGGCCTATACTTGAAAGGGGAGAAATGTGAATTTGAGAAGGATACCATCCAGTTCCTCGGGTTCATCATCTCTGTAGGAGGGGTCCTAATGGACCCACAGAAAGTTAGCGCCATCCAGGAATGGCCAGCCCCTTCAGATAAAAAGGGGATCCAGCGATTTGTTGGCTTTGCCAATTTTTATCGCAGATTCATTAAAGGATTCTCTTCCATCATCTCCCCCATCACTCAACTAACCTGCCAGCAGACTAGGTTCCAATGGTGCCAGGAAGCCCAGGAAGCTTTCAATGAACTAAAGAGACTTTTCATGTCGGCTCCTATTCTCCAACATCCCAATCTGGTTTTGGCCTATGTGCTTGAAGTGGATGCCTCGGAGTCGGCAATGGGGGCAATCCTGTCTCAGAGAAGTGGCCAAAAAGCTCTGCTCCATCCGGTGGCCTTTGCCTCTCGTAAACTCAGTCCTCCGGAGAAAAATTATGATGTCGGGGACCGAGAGTTACTAGCCATAAAATTTGCCTTAGAAGAGTGGAGATATTTGCTGGAAGGGGCATCCCAACCCATCATGATTTTCACAGACCACCGTAACCTGGAGTATCTCCGAACAGCCAAACGCCTTAGACCTCGTCAGGCCCGTTGGGCCTTATTCTTCTCTAGGTTCAACTTCCATATCTCATACCGACCTGGCTCTAAGAACGGGAAGGCAGACGCACTCTCCCGTATGTTCCCAGAAATCAATGAATCAAAATAACCTGGAACCATCCTATCGCCATGCAACTTCCTTAGCCTCATTCAGCCCAACCTCAGATCAGCCATTAAACAGGCCTCCAGTCAATGTACTGAACCTGAAGTATGCTCTCTGGAAAAAAGAGACGGTTTGTTATGGGCCCAAGACAAGGTATTTGTTCCTCCTCCGGTAAGACTTCAGATTTTGCAAACTTTTCACGACCACAAGCTGGCAGGAGACTTTGGAATACAGAAGACCTCCAAACTAATCAATCGCTCTTTCTGTTGGCTGGGTTGGAGACAAGACTGCAAAGAGTATGTACAATCTTGTATTTCCTGCCAACGCAGTAAGGGGTCACACGCCAAGGCATGGGGACTTTTAAGATCTTTGCCCATTCCTGAACATCCCTGGAAAGAGGTCTCTATGGACTTTATCGTTGACCTGCCCCCCTCTGAGAAGTTTACTACCATCCTAGTGATTGTTGACCGCCTCTCAAAAATGGCACACTTCCTGCCCATAATTGGCACTCCTTTTGCTTCAACGACTGCAAATATCTTTATAAAAGAAGTGGTAAGACTTCATGGTGTTCCTCACAACATTGTATCCAACAGGGGAATTCAATTCACTTCAAAATTTTGGAAGGATCTGTGCAAATCTCTAGAAATCAAGACCTCCCTCTCTTCTGCATATCATCCACAAAGCAATGGCCAAACAGAGAGGACGAATCAAACTCTAGAGCAATACCTCCGTTGTTTCTGCTCCTGCTCCCAAGATCTTCTCTTTTACCTTGCGCAGAGTTTGCCTACAACAACTCCATACACTCTGCCATCAACCAAACGCCTTTCTGGGCAAACTATGGTTTTCACCCTTCTTTTCTACCAGATTCCTTTGCCGAAGCTGCAACTCCTGCAGTACAGGATTGAATACGGTTTATCCAAACAAATTTCTTGCAGATTCAAGAAGCCATGAAGAAAGCCCAAAAGAGCTACGAAAAGTACTATAATAAAGGAAGAAAGGGTAACCCAAGTTTCAAAGTTGGAGATAAAGTGTGGCTATCTGCTTTCAATCTCAAACAATCCTCCAACAGGAACCGAACATCCCTGGCCATTCCAATTGCCACTCCCTTTGCCCTTTTTGTCAACTAATCCCCATAGTACCATGTTGGAAATAGTTTTGAGTATAGCTTCACATTTGTTTCTTGGGATATATGTGTCTCTTGCAGGAAGACTACTCTGGCCTTATAGTGCCCAATTTCCTTCAAGATTTTGTGCCTTTTTGTTGGTGTATTTAATCCTCGTACATTATATGTAAGAAAATTAATAGGTGTCATATCTTAATCTTTAAGGTTCCCACCCCTCTTTCTGGATGTTTATTCTGTTGGCCTATTCTTGTGATAGTGGACTTTATCCCCATAGATTTGATCTTGCCAATGGAGGGTCGAGGTTTTATCCTGGGTTACTACTATTCTTTCCTGTGGGGTATCCTTGGCCTGTGTTTCTGCGGATAGATCTGCAAAGATTTGAAGGTCTACTTCCTGATACTTTAACCACTTGTCGACCGCCTCACTCAGATATACTGCGGCAGAATGGCACGGACAGGCAGAGTAACGTATGGGTACGTTACCCCCCCCCAGGTGCCTGAGGCAGTCGGCATCGTTCCTGGAGTGATCGGTCCTGAGGGGGAGGCCACTGATTCATGGCCTGTCCCTCACAATCGCTCCTGGCAAATGAGAAGCTTCCTCTGCTTCTGTAATGTAAACAGAAGCAGAGGAAGTGATGTCATCTCTCCTCGTGAAGCCTTTTCATTTCGGCTTCCGAGGAGAGAAGATATCTACTGTGAGTCTGCACCATAGGTACATAAAACCCCCCCGATCACCCCCCTGCACCTCCTGTCACCCCCTGTCACAGTGACACCAATAGCAGTTTTTATTTTTTTTACTGATTACTGCATTGGTGTCATTTGTGACTGTTATAAGTGGTAAGGCAGTTAGTGGTAGGCCCCTTTAGGTCTAGGGTACCCCCTAACCCCCCCTAATAAAGGTTTAACCCCTTGATCACCCCCCAGCTAACCCTTGTCGTCAGTGTCACTAAGCAATCTTTTTTCTGATTGCCATATTAGTGTCACAGGTGACGCTAGTTAGCCAGGTAAGAATTTAGGTTCACCGTCAGCTTTTTATAATGTCAGGTACCCCCATATACTACCTAATAAAGGTTTTAGCCCCCTGATTGCCCCCTAGTTAACCCTTTCACCAGTGATCACCATATAAGTGTTACGGGTGACGCTGGTTAGTTTGTTTTTTATATCCGCCGTTTATTACCCAATAAAGGTTTAAACCCCTGATCGCCGGCGGGTGATATCAGTTATGTTTGAGGGTCAGTTAGGGTCTGTGTTGCCCCAGACAGCGTCAGATTAGTGCCAGTACCACTAACACCCTTGCACACAGCATGCACCTCCCTTAGTGGTATAGTATCTGAACGGATCAATATCTGATCTGATCAGATCTATACTAGTGTCCCCAGCAGTTTAGGGTTCCCAAAAACGCAGTGTTAGCAGGATGAGCCCAGATACCTGCTAGCACTTGCGTTTTGCCCCTGCGCCCAGCCCAGCCCAGCCCACCCAAGTGCAGTATCGATCGATCACTGTCACTTACAAAATACAACACACATAACTGCAGCGTTCGCAGAGTCAGGCCTGATCCCTGCGATCGCTAACAGTTTTTTTGGTAGCGTTTAAATCAGTCGCTAACAGTCAGGAGCTTTTTTTTACCTGTGAGTCTCACTACTGTACCAGTAAATTTAATGGCAAATCGAAGGTACAGTAGTGAAGAGGCCTACACATTTCTGAGCATGACAGATAGTGAAGAGGAAGTCACTCATCTGTCAGATTCAGGCTCAGAATACAATCCTGTAGACGACAGCGGCTCCATGACAGATAGCTCTGACGACGGAGTTGCGGTCCCTGCCAAGGTCAGGCATACCAGACCTAGATCTTCTTCTGCTGTTGAGGTGCAAGAACCTGCAGGGTTCTCGTATGGAGCAGAGAAGTACTAGTGCTGCTCATCCTTCTGGTGAACTTGCAAGCACCAGCGGCCTAGTACACCCTGGTCGTAGTCAAACCAGCACTGCAGTAACACATGGTGACGTGGCGAGTCCCATAAGTGCAGTTAAAGCTGGTGAGGTGACAAGCACAAGTAGTGTCCCGCTGCCACCAAGAAGACAGACAGGCCCATCGAGCCCATAGTGCCCTTCCTGATGCATTCACCAGTCCTAATTGGGAACCCACTACTTCTGCAGCACCCGTACTTCCCCCATTCACTAACCAACCCGGCATTCAGGTGGAAACAGTTGATTTTACATCACTGGATTTTTATTTGCTGTTTTTCACCAAAGATCTCTATAGATCTATTGTGGACCAAAGTAATTTGTATGCTGGTCAATACATCGCCACTAATCCCCAGTCCTCCCTTGCCAGGGATTGGAAACCAATTATGGTTGTCAAATTTAAGACCTTTTCTGGGCCTATTTCTCGACATGGGCATAGTTAAAATGAGTACGTTGCGGTCATATTGGTCCACTGACCCAATTTACCATATGCCCGTGTTCTCTGCCTCCATGACCAGGGCACAATACAAGCGGTTCATGCATTTCAACAACAATGAACTCTGTCGTTCTCGTGGAGACCCTGGATACGATTGGCTATACAAAATTCATCCCCTCGTAAACCACTTCAACCAACGTTTTGTAGACTTGTTTACTCATCAAGTTGTCTGCGTTGATGTGTCCCTGATTAAGTTTTCTGGCCGCTTGTCTTTCAAACAGTATCTTCCCAGCAAGCGTGCCAGACACGGGGTCAAGATGTGAAAGCTCTGTGACAGGGCCACAGGCTATACATGTAGTTATATGGTTTACGAGGGAAAAGATAGCCACGTAGAGCCGGAGAACTGCCCAGATTAGATAGGGAGCGCTGGCAAGATTGTGTGGGACTTGGTGTCACCCTTATTCGGAAAGGGGTACCATTTGTATGTGGACAATTATTACACGAGCGGGCCACTTTTTAGTCACTTGTTTGATCATCAGATTGGAGCATTGGTGGCACCGTGCGACCTAATCGCCGGGGCTTTCCTCAGATTCCCGTCTTAGGATGAGGGAGAGAGCCTGCTTCAAGTGTAATAATTTGCTGGCTGTGAAGTGGAGGGATAATAAGAATGTTTTCGTTCTTACCTCCCTTCATGCAGACACGACGGTCCAAATTCCTACGGCGACTGGTGTTGTGGAGAAACCCCTCTGTGTCCACAAATATAACCAAAATATGGGAGGGGTGGACCTCAACAACCAGTTGTTGGCACTGTACCTAGTTGCCCGTAAGGCCAGACGCTGGTACAAAAAAGTGTCTGTTTATTTATTTCAATTGGCTTTGCTGATGCTCATGTGCTATACAGAGCTTCAGGACCGACTGGATCCCTCCTTAAATTCCAGGAAGAGATTGTCAGAGCTCTTCTGTTTCCAGATGGTGCTCCACCTTCCCAATCGAAATGCAGTAAGCCGGCTGCATGAGAGGCATTTTCCATATGTCATCCTGGGTACCCCTACCCAACGAGCCCCCCAAAGAAGATGTCGTGTCTGCAGCAAGCGCGGATATAGGCGTGACACCCGCTATTATTGTCCCTCCTGTCCTGACAATCCTGGTCTTTGCATTGGTGAATGTTTTGAACGCTACCATACACTAGTTGAGTATTAGCATAGGGTACAGCACTGCACAGACTAGGACACACTTTCACAGGGTCTCCCAAGATGCCATTGCATTTTGAGAGCACAGTTACAGTTACAAAAAAAAAAAAGTGTAAAAAAAAAAAAAAAAGTGTAAAAAAAAAAAAAAAGTGTAAAAAAAAAAAAGAAATAAAAAAAAAATATATAAAATAAAAAAAACAAACATAGTTGTCGTTTTATTGTTCTCTCTCTATTATTCTGCTCTTTTTTACTGTATTCTATTCTGCAATGTTTTATTGTTATTATGTTTTATCATGTTTGCTTTTCAGGTATGTAATTTTTTTATACTTTACTGTTTACTGTGTTTTATTGTTAACCATTTTTATGTTTTCAGGTACGCCATTCAGAAGCAGCAATTTATTTATCTTTACAGCAACAGCGTTTTTTCCCACGATACATAAAGCCGTGACTCCAGCGCTGTAGGAGGTGATTTCACCACCACAATTAAAAAAAAGAGCATATATGCCGTAGCATGGGGGCAGCAGGGGTGGAGGAGTGATTTGCTCTTAACTTTTGTGGGCGAATGCCCCCATGCTTCGGCATATATATATTTTAGGCACAGGTTGCGTTAAAAAATGCTTTATTTTTTACTATGTTTTTTTGTATTTGCTTTGCAGGTATGGTATGTCTAATGCCCTGTACACACGGTCGGATTATCCGATGGAAAATGTGCGATCGGGGCTTGTTGTCGGAAATTCCGACCGTGTGTGGGCTCCATCTGACTTTTTCCATCGGAATTTCCGACACACAAAGTTTGAGAGCAGGCTATAAAATTTTCCAAAAACAAAATCCGATCGCATCAATTCCGACCGTGTGCGGACAATTCCGACGCACAAAGTGCTACGCATGCTCAGAATAAATTCTGAGATGGAACTGCTCGGTCTGGTAAAATTAGCATTCGTAATGGATATAGCACTTTCGTCACGCTGCAATGTTTTAAATTGTTTAATGCAGCGCACTCTCTTCTTCTTTATAATGGTAGAAGAATGAAGTTGTTTTGCTGCTCATATTCACACAGACTTCTCACAAACTTCTTTCTTTATTATTTATCTTGATTTCATCAATGTAATATTTTGATTTGTCACATCTACCAAAAAATAATTTATTTTGTTATGTTTTAAGATTTTAATTTTGTCGTTATGATTTTTTTAAATCCTGATCTTTTTTTTTTTTTTTTTTTTATAACTCCAGAATATTTTTGGGTGTGTTTTGTGTGTCAAGTTACCACAACACCATTATTATCTTGTATTATTTAATCTCAAAGAGGTTGCTTGGTGTTGGTGTCTCTTGTTAATTTCACATTGTATTTTGGAAATGTACCTGCCTCCTCACAAACAAACTGTCCTTTTTGAAGGAAAACACACATAGGCGAATGTAATAAAACAAACCAAAAATTTATTAAGGGGTCCTAACCAAAGAAAGAGGGAGGCAATGCTGGAGAAATTGCAGAAATTGGCGAAGCCTTTGGCCCCCAGGGCACACATCAATTATTTCCAGACAAAATTGGTGGCCTGAGGAGTCCATATATAAGGGAGTACAGTCTGGTCCAGAAGTTCAAGAGATCATGACCAGCAGCAGATGACATACATGTCCCCAGGCTGTGGTCATACAAGAGCCTGCATCTTTTGTCAGACCAGACTGAACCCAGGTCATCACTCTCTTGTCTTCCTTCCACGCTTCCTCCAACGCTGTGTCTGTGGTGGTGGAGTTGTGGCAGGAGGAGGAGGATGCAACTCACTCAGGTGGGTATTGGGTGTGATTTCGCCCCTCAACCCCTTATTTAATGTTTTATAAATGATTTCCTCACACATGAGGCATTGCCCCTCCTCCATGTCCTGCAGTTTGGTGGCAGCCATGCAGGCAAAGGCCTCTTCACGAGTGGGGGTGGTTCTAAGGGATGCAGAAGCTTCCCAAATCAGCCTGAGCACTGAATCCTCCACGTTACTCCCCTTCCTGGGTCTTTTGTTTGGAAGACGGAGGGGAGGGACCTGCGATTCTGTGAGGCTCCTACTGGGCCCGGCCACCTCCTGGCTGACACTTAGCCCCGCCTTCTCCTGGATGCCACTTACCCCGGACACCTCCTGGCTGCCACTAACCCCTGCCTCCTGTGTGCCACATTCCACAGCCTCCTCCTGGCTGAGGTCTTCCTGTGTATGAAAAAGGGACATAGTTTTAGTTTTTTTCTTCATCAATCACACACAATTTTCATCTCACGACTGTTGCAAATTGAATGTTAATAAATAGAAAAGACTATGATTCTGAGCCCAGCATTTTTCATTCTTGTCCCAATTATTTTTGCCCACTACTGTCTATTGATATGTAAACGCCTTTATTTAATCTGCAATTAGTGATCAATAATAACATCTAGTAAACATCATTTATGTTTTGCCAAGAAATCTGTAGAACAATGCTATACCTGGCTGAAGCTGGGCTCCTCCACTTCTTCCTGGCTGGAAGTCCCAGGTTGGATGTCGGAGGCCTCAGATGGGGTGGAAGATAGGGTGGAAGGAAGAGTGGAGAGGGATTCCCTGACTTCAGTCTGGTCTGACAGAAATCGCAGTCTCTCATAGTACCACAGCCTGGGGACATAAACGTCATCTGCCGCAGCTCTGGATCTCTGGGAATCCTGGACCTTCTTGTGCTCCCTAGGATAAGTGCTCCTCAGGCCACCAATTTTGGCTTTTAAATAGGGGATGGTTGCCGTGGGGATCACCGGCTTCACCAACTCCAGCAGTTTCTCCAGAGCTGCCTGCCTCTTTTGTTTATAATTATAATGTGGATGTTTCACCTGCCACAGACAGGGCAGCTCCCTGTACTTGTTTATGAACAGGGGGAGGAAGTTGTGGTCATTGAAGCCATCCATTTTATCTACAATGCACAAGACAAACCCTAATGTCAGGCTAAAGTCTCCTAATCTTGTCCCAATATAGGCTTCAATCTCTAAGCAGTATAGGCACAAGTTTAAATGTTACCTTCGTATCACGATCGGCGCTTCCTATACTCCTTCCTCCGCTCACAGATCGTACGTACTACGCTTTATATACACAGCGCATGCGTGAAACTCCGCCCGCCCCGACGTTCTTTCTAGTCTATTCCCCGCCCCTTCTCGTTCAGCGCAGTGGGGAAGAGCACTGCGCACAGAGCACAGGTGTCTGATAATTACAGCAACGAGGAGGAGGCAGAAAGCCCGGAGCCAGAAACTTCACAATCCCGGAGGAGACAATTGAAGGCATCAAATATGTCCTTTGTTGAGATGGTGGAGATGGTTGACATACTGAAGAGGGACGACTATGACGGGAAGTATGGACCTTACCCAAACCCCAATATCAGAAAGGCCAAGATCATGGTGAAAGTTGTGAAGAGTCTGCACAGGAATTTTGGGGTACGGCGATCCAAGGATCAACTGAGGAAGCGGTGGTCGGACCTCAAAATCAGGGAGCACGATCAGTATAGAAGGATCAGGAGAGTGCTGCCAAAAAGTAAGTAGTTGTGCTGTGTTCCTATTCTTTATTTTTCTTACGTTCGTGCTGCTACATGTGCTTTTCTTTACTGTTGTACAGTTTAAAATGGCAGCTTTCATGTTCATGGACACATTATTCGTTCGTAGGAAACATTGTTCATTCGGGCCAATAAAACACCATGTTTTGTCCAGATGCAGTTCAATACATTTTTTCTGGCCTACTTCTATTAAAATAATTTTGGTGTCTAGATGGGTTTGTAACTAGAATGAAATGCAAACTAGATTCCGTGTAAGGAGAGGACACTCAGCAGCTGTTTACACATCTGGACACAGGAGCAATAGTGTGGGACACAAGAACACACCTTTTTATTAGGGGGCCCACACAGGTGCTCCAGTGTATACTATAGGGGTGTCTCCATCTGTGAAGCTTGTACAAAACAGGTAAGTATTCAAGCTTGACAAAGGAAAAAAATATTTGTTCATCTTGGAACTCTGCCAAAATTGTACCCCACTTCCAAGCAATGTTTCATATTCCTATTTCTGCCATCAAATATCTGTGTGCTAAGTATACCTATTTTTTGTTCACATAGGGGAGAAAAGACTCGGACACCACTCATCAGAGGAGACAACAGACCCCCCACCTCATGAAGAAGGTGAAATCCCCCAAACCCAACAGGAGGAGGAGGAGGGAGACGTGGTGGAAATTGTCACCACAACAGGTGAGTGTCTGTGACCACAGACTCAGGTAAGAGATGGATACCTGCATATTTATAATACATGGGCGGCACAGTGGCGCAGTGGATAGCACTTTCGCCTAGCAGTAAGAAGGGTTGCTGGTTCGAATCCCACCCATGACACTACTTGCCTGGAGTTTGCATGTTTCCCTGTGCCTGCGTGGGTGTCCTCCGGGTACTCCGGTTTCCTCCCACACTCCAAAGTCATGCTGGTAGGTTAATTGGATCCTGCCTAAATTGTCCCTAGTATGTATGAATGTGAGTTAGGGACCATAGATTGTAAGCTCCTTGAGGATAAATTGATGGTGCTATATAAGTACCTGAAATAAATACATGGTGTGGTTTTTTTTCTATATCTTTAGGTGATCGTGATGTTGTGGATGAAAGTCATTTCACCAGTGAAAGTGCCCAGATCCTGATCGGGGAGATCATGGGGTGTAATAGGGACTTGGAAAACATCAAGCAAAACATCAATGATGTTCAAAACCAAATGAAGAACATCATTGATGTTTTAGGGAGAGTTTAAAACCCTTAGAAATCCTGAACTTATTTCTGCTTTGTTTTTCTGACAATTTTTAGAACATTTTTTGACATATTATAGAAAAGCCAGATTTTGAAGATGCACACAGTGTGTCAACATGTGCTATCTGACATCACGGGAGATCAATGTATGCGTTTTGTGGGTGCAACCCCTTCCTCAATAATAAAGTAGCTGAGAGGAAGGGGTTGCACCCACAAAACATGTCCCTTGATCCCCCATGATGGCAGCTAGCACATGTTGACATTCGGCAATTTGTGTGCATCTTCAAAATTTGGCTTTTCCAGGGGGACTACACCCCATCTGCTGAACGCAATATCAAACTCAGTTTATAAATATTCATGTCTGATATTGCCTTCAATTTCTACAAAAGTTGAACTTTGTAAGTTCCAGAGTTGTGTATTTCTTGTTGGTTTAAAACATGCCTGTTTTACCCTAATAGGAAATTTGTACTTTTAATGTCACCTAAAAAATTGTTATACAACAAACATGTTGGTTTGTTTAAAAACCCTTTTATAAATGCACACGTGATTGTGCTTTGATTAAAAAGATTGATAATCAACAATGTGTGGCTTCTTTCAATGCTCAAAAGCTATTTTTTTGTTGTAAAGTTGGTGTTTTCAGTGGCAATGGGGGTTATTTACTAAAGGTAAATCCACTTTGCACTACAAGTGCAGTTTCAGTGCAGTCTCAAGTGCACTTGTAGTGCAAAGTGTATTTTCCTTTAGTAAATAACACCCAACAGTGCTTTGTAATTTTACACAATCACGCCATTTTCAGGACTCCCCAAATTTCAGTCAGGGTCAGCTAAAAGAAAGGCAAGCAGTAAATCGAAGCAAATATTTGTTCAGGTTAAAAAAAAATTTTATTTAAAAAATGTCTCAGACATTGTCTGGCATATCGATGGCCCCCCTAACCGCAAAGTATTCCATGTATCTTATACGGACCTCGCAGGCACTCTGGGGGGGGCAAGCCAGGACGGCCAGCTTCAAGCGCCGTCAGGGTTGGTTTATTTAGATTAATTCCTGCTTCAGGCCCAACTGAGCCATCATAGTTCACAGAATTTCTCCTTAAAAAGTTGTGGAGAACACAGCAAGCCAGGATGATGTGATTGAGTTTATATTCCGCCATGTGTATGGGTGTAAGAAATAGGCGGAACCGGCTGGCCATTATTCCAAACGTGTTCTCCACCACTCTTCTGGCTCTGGCCAGCCAGTAAACCTCTGGTCCGGGGTGAGGGTCCTCATAGAGAATGGCCGCATAAGATGGTCCCCCAGCGCAAACACTTCATCTGCAACGAAGACGAATGGGAGTCCTTCCGCATTGTCTTCTGGAGGTGGCAAGCCCAAGCTGCCATTCTGGAGACGCCTGTAGAACTCCATGTGGGCGATGACTCCACCATCTGACATCCAGCCATTCTTCCCCACGTCCACATACAGGAACTCGTAAGTAGCCGACACCACCGCCAACATCACAATACTATTAAACCCCTTGTAGTTGTAATAGTATGACCCCGAGTTGGGTGGTGGGACGGTGTAGACGTGTTTCCCATTAATTGCCCCTCCGCAGTTAGGAAAGTCCCACCGCTGGGCAAAGTGGGAGGCCACAGTCTGCCATTCCTGTGGGTTGGAAGGAAACTGTGGAGTCAAACAAGAAAAATAAATTAATCATTTTGCACATAAACATGGAAAGCAGATTAGACACAAACATTCTTGGCCAACATCAGTATAACATTTATTTTAGGGAGTATTGAAAGACAAAGGTATAAGGTCCACCTATCAGATTCCTCCCCCCCCCCCCATGGGCCATTTAAAAAATTTTAGGGGGGTGGGAAGATGTTTTGGACAGGTAACCCTCTCCACTTCATTGAGAGATGAATTCCTAAATAATGTGTATTGCTTTGGCCAGCCCCTCCTTACTTTACACTATTGGCAGCCCACTGGAGAGGTAAGAAGTGTTATAATACAAAGATATAAATACACACTGTACACATGGAGCACATTTTTACATTATGATATTACCTATCAAGATAAGAATAGGATACCAAAACTTTAAACAGTACCATTTGAAAGTATTCAGGCAGGCCCTTGCACTACATGCTTTGGGGAATTCATCCATAAATATGACCACAAAAGAGCTGGGTATATAGTGTGTATGTGTTTGGCAAAATCAGCAGATAGAGGATTGAGGATAGATAGAGGATTGGTATCAGCTGAGTTAGCAGTTGGGGGGAGGGAGGGTTCATGATTTGGGACCCAAAAAAACTCCTCAGGCTCTCTGCCAGAATTTCAAGCACAAATCAATTGTTTACACATTTTAGGGGGTATTTAGGGTAAAGCACTATTATGGAGCTGAAAAAATTAATTGTTACGTGACTAGACAAGGTGGATATAGGGCCAGGAGAGCATGCTGGGGAGGTAAGTGAAGGCAAATATGTATGAAGGACCAAAAAAAAAATAACTAAAAAATCCAGCATGCATGAGGACAAAGGGGACAGTCACAGCATATTACATGGTAATTAGGGAATGAGGAAAGAAATACAATATATTAAAAAACATTAAATACAATAAAATGTGATGTTAAAGGATAAAAATCTTACCTTAATATAGTCCTTCTGCAGGACCTGGATGATGGCAGAACAGGTCTCCGGGATAATGATCCCCAGAGCCTGGGGGGAGATGCCTCGAGAACATGAGGTCCTGCAGGCTTCTCCCCGTCGCCAAGTACCGCAGGGTGGTGACTAGCCTCTGCTCCGGATTGATGGCTTGCCTCATGCAGGTATCCTGTCTGCTGATATAAGGGGTCAGCAAAGCCAACAAACAGTGAAATACGGGGTCCGTCATCCGGAGAAAGTTCCTGAAATCGTCAGGATTATTCTCACAGATCTCACGGAGCAAAGGCATGTGACAGAACTGGTCACACTGGAGCTACCAATTCTTGGTCCATGAACTCCTCCCCACCCTGTTCATGGACTGGGCTTGTGTCATAGTAAGGACCCCAACACCAAGCCCCCGCACAGCACGAACTCTACGATGAGTACGTACACGCAACATGGCTAGAAAATGGTCGGCTGCTCAGAACGAAGTAACAGAACGCACTGAAGGACAGCAAGGCCTGTGAAGAGCGACCTGAAAATCAGTAGCGAACGGACAAGAACACAATGGTACTCACTGCACTCACTGAAGACCAGATACAAACCCACAAGCACAAACTGAACAGCAGAAAAACGATCTGAAAACCACGAGTCTGAAAAAGCATCTTTCACCAAACTTTTACTAACACGAGATTAGCAAAAGGAGCCCAAAGGGTGCCGCGCTTGATACTGAACTGCCCTTTTATACTTGGATGTCAGGTCAGGTCACCTTGAGGCTAGGTGACAGATGCACACCGTTAGGATCAGGAGTGCACCGCAAGGCAGTGGACCCTACGGCTGACTGCTGTGGATGGGAATCTGGGTATAAGGAAGGCAGGGCCGCTGGAACACCAACACGGGTCCCACCGGGGTTAGAGCGTAGGATTCCCTGGGGAGCAGAGTCTAAGAGACAGGAGGTGTTCACCAGAGCCTCTAGTGGTGAGGATGGACTGGGCTGCAACTGGCTCCAGGTCGCCACCCCCAAGGTCCCCCAGCTCACACCCACAGTAGGCAACAGAAGGATAGGAATAGTAAAAGAATAAGCCAAGGTCAGGGCCACAAGCAGACAAGGACAACAGAGTACACGCCGAGGTTCAGGGTCACAGGCAAACAGGCATAGTCGGGGACACGCCAAAGGTCAGGGTCACGAGCAGACAGGAATAGTATAGAACACGCCAAGGTCGGTAACAGAAATAAACGTAGAGCACACAGCAGGCAGGAACAGGAAGCCAAACACACAAAGGTTGATCAGCAGGGCTGACCTGCAGTGCAGAGGTTAATATAGAGTTCTCTGATAGGAACTGGGGTTGAGCCATGCTAGAGGAGAGTTAATAAAAGCAGTCAAGTGAGAGACAGCTGGTCATTGGAGATGAACACATGGAGACAGGTAAGCTGACAAACAAACTCTATTGCATAACCATGACACCACCTTATATTGATTGGTATTCTGTTTGACTTACTTTCCTGAATATTAAGTTTGGTTACTCTTTCATTCTCACCATTGTATTTGACCTAACAAACACAGCCTTCCTGCTTACAAAACAGATATAACAAATGCAGAACTTACATGGATATCCCAAAGCAGTTGTAAGCAACTGACCTCACCAGTCCACATGTGCCTACAAGATCATAGGAGTTTTACAACATAACCATATGGAAGCTTATGGGACCTTTTTGATAGGGGCGACATCTGATGGAAGGAACTGGAATGACACAATGAAAGCTCTTTCATAAACCAATACAATTATAGCTCATTGACTCTGCAAAATATCCAATGAGATTTGATTTGTGCTAGTCAAAAAGGTTTACTATTTTTATGGTTATTTTTCTTCAGTTTCAATTATCCATATTATTGTTTATTTGACCATGAAGCATGATTATATGAAAACAATAGTGGAGCTTCTATTTCCCTCCATTATCCAACATAAAAGAAGAAGTTTGACATATACTCATGCTCCCACAAAGGATCTCTTATACAATGGTGACACCTAAAGGTGAAAGTCAGTATATATATAGTATATATATATCTCTTACACGGGTTTTGGAGTTTATTCTTTTTCTACAACAGACTTACAGAACAAGTTTGATGTGTAACAATGCAGACTTCCAACCTCTTTCCCTAGGTGTTCACCTTTATACTTGGTATTGGACCACATGCTTACTTAAATGCAATACGTGGATACTTGGAAAAAGGGGTTAGTTAAAGGTTAAAATTAAGGCATGTCTGCCTATGAACGCTCAGGGAAGCATTAATAGCATTATTTAGTTTGACTTGCAATCCCTACCAGAATGTCAATAATTAATATAGTTCTGTAAAATATCAGATGTACAATGATGCCTCGTTTGGCATACCCATAAAGGGAACTTGAGATACCTCATGGGGAACAACCACTTGTTAATATTGCTCACAATAGTTACATAATTAATGTTATTTTATTTAATTTAGAACTATAGACGCACACCTGCTTTTAAAGGAGTTAATCACATTAGGGGGCGTCTGAATGTCCTGGTGTGAATTTAACAGAGAAATGGTGCAGGGCTATTGCTGTGCACTATAGCTCCACAATGTTACGTACTTAAATTAAGCTCATGATACTGCCCAACAGCTGAAGGGGGTATAGGATCCATCCTATCTATACATGATATAAACTGAGTCACAGGAGTTCACACTCACTTTAGTACTTAAACCAAGTTATTTGATCAGGTTTTGAGGTACAGTTATCCCCTGATCCCCTAAAAGTGACTACCTCCCATTGCTCCCACCATTGGATGTGGGTTGGCATTCACCAACCCACATCCACCACATTTATCTCCTTAGGCTAATACCTGGAGACAAGTTTAATACTTCTCACTACTAGTAACACTCATCTAGTGGGTTACTAAAACTTCTTTTTCCTCCTTATCACTTTTTCTTTTCTCTTTTCTTCGCTATTTTTGTTTTTATATTTTATTTTAACATCAGAATATTTACAGTTGTTTCATAAAAATAATAACCTCTATTAAACCAAGATGTCATATTCAAAAATTAATAAACATTCTTTTTTAATATCTCACAATGTCAGGGGCCTGAACACAGCAGAAAAAAGAATATCGTTACTTTGAGAACTAAATAAAGCCAAACCAGCGGTGGTGTTTCTCCAGGAAACTCATTTTAAGACAGGTACTATTCCCAAATTACAAGAAAAACATTACACACAAGTATTGCATGCAACCAATCCTACATCCAAAACCAAGGAAGTTTCCATTTTATTACACAAAAATTCAGAAATAGTTGTCTCACAACAACTGACAGACACAGAGGGGAGATACATCTTCCTCAAGGGAAGTTGGGCGGGAATTCCAATTACGCTGGCTAATGTATACTTTCCTAATTCTGGGCAAATCACATTTTGCCAACAAGTAATTGACGAATTAAAAAGCTTTGCAACGGGCTGTATTGTGTTTGGGGGAGACCTCAATCTAGCACTCAATCCTTTACAAGATGCGTCGGATGGCAAATCTAGTGTGCCATATAAAAAACTAAAGTGAATAAAAACACTCCTTGCCTCACTCACACTAATAGACTCATGGCGCTCATGCAATCCATCAGGGAAGGACTATACGTATTTTTCGACATTACATAACAAATTTACACGTATTGATTATATCTTTATCTCACAAAGAGATTTATCACTCTTACATTCAGCCGATATTGGAAAAAAGACTCTTTCGGACCATGCACCCATATCAATGACTCTACACAAAAAGGCCAAAAGGCCCAGAACAACAATCTGGAGGTTAAATCCTTCCCTGCTCACTGATATGGCAGATACAAATAAAATATCAGAAACAATTAAATATTACTTTAAAGAAAACGAATCAGAAAACATATCACCTATGAATATATGGGAAGCTCACAAATGCGTGGTCCGAGGGGAATTTATCAGATTAGGGGCTGCAAAAAGGAGAGAAACAGAAAAAGAACTCTTGGTTCTAACACAGGCCATAAGAGATATGGAAGCTAAACATAAACAATCAATAGCGATTGAAACAGCCACTGCTCTACTTGAATTAAGGTAAAAACTACAGTCCATTCTGAATCTCAAAGCCCAAAAGATCCTTTTTTCGCAAAAAAGATTCTTTTACGAACACGGAGACAAGTCAGGCAAATTTCTAGCAAAAGCATTGAAGGAAACCTTACTATCTACAAACATAATGGCCATTAAAACCAGACAAAATCAAATAACTAATGATACACAAAAGATCGCTCAGCGATTTCAAGAATACTATACAGATTTATACAACCTATCCTCAGCACATAAACCTAAAGACCTTTTTGGATCAAAAGCAGAAATAATTCACAGGTTCCTTATAGACAGTGGCCTACCCACTCTAAAAGACATAGACACACAAACATTAGAAGAACCGATAACAAAAACAGAAATGACTGAAGCCATTAAATCCCTTAAATTGGGGAAAAGCCCGGGCCCAGACGGCCTCACGGCCCATTATTACAAAACTTTCTCAGATATTTTGATACCATACCTCCTTAAAACATTGAACTCCCTAAGAAATTCACAGGCTATTTCTGAAGACTTTTTGAGAGCCCACGTAACAGTACTGCCCAAACAAAACAAAGATCCTACAGATTGCGCCAATTACAGACCGATTTCCCTACTGAAGCTAGATCTGAAAATACACACAAAAATACTAGCAAATAGACTAAGACCATTACTAAATCAACTAATAGGACCTGAACAGGAGGGATTCATGCCTGGGAGAGAGGCCAAAGATAGTGTGATCAAGGCTATGAATCTCATACACAAAACACACATAGATAAACTTGAAGGCATGGTCTTATCAACTGATGCGGAGAAGGCCTTCGACCGGGTGTCGTGGGACTTCTTATTTGCCATGTGCTCACATATAGGACTAAAAACAAATATGTTAACTTGGATAAAGACGCTATACCACAACCCGACAGCCCAAATTAAAATTAATGGAACTTTATCTGACAAAGTAAGGATTCAAAATGGGACAAGACAAGGATGCCCATTGTCACCCCTACTATTCATCCTCACTCTAGAACCACTAATTCGCATTGTAAACAAACTACCCGATATTCATGGTTTCAATATTAAAAATAAAACATACAAATGTGCAGCATACGCTGACGATTTATTATTTTTTATATCCCAACCACACATCACCATGCCTAACCTATGTAACGTATTCTCCCAATACAGCTATATGTCAAACTTCAAAATTAACTATAAAAAATCTGAGGCATTAAATCTGACACTTCCAGAAACCACTTTAAACAACACAAAAACAACTGCAAATTTAAATGGGAAACAACATCTCTCACTTACTTAGGAATACAATTAACTCCAACACTAGATTTGATGTATAAAGCCAATTTTCAACCACTATTACAAAAGATTACCAAGGACCTAGAGAAATGGACAATGAAATATTTTTCATGGTTCGGTAGGGCAGCCATAATTAAAATGACAGTCTTACCCAGAATACTATACCTTTTCCAAACAATACCCATATTACTACCTTCAAGCTTCTTTAAATCCCTAAATATTCTGCTAAGAAAATTCCTTTGGGCCACCAAAAAACCCAGAATTAGTCTAAACCTACTAACTATGAATAAACAAAATGGAGGAATGGGTTTTCCTAATTTTAAAAATTATTATTTAGCCATACACCTAACTAGAATCATAGATTGGACATGCCACAAAGAGAATAAAGATTGGGTTGGACTGGAGAATAACATGGGACCTATTCCGACATCACATACACCATGGATACCCTGGAATCTGTGCCCCAAACAACTGAAACAACATCCTCTCATAGGGGCCACCTTAAAAAATTTACAAACAATTAATCAAAAGCATTCCCTCACCTCATCACTAGGACCACTAACCCCCTTGACAACAAATCCCAATTTTTTACCGGGAATGGATGGTTCTTTCCAATCCCTTTACAACAGAAACACACCACTTCTAGTAGCACATTGTTTAAAGAATAATAAAATTAAACCCCTATCAGAATTACAAAAAGAATTAGGACAAACACCTCTACAACCCAAGGAATACCAACAGATACATGAATTAATTATGAATACTCAAAAACAAAAACATTTTCTTAGATCATTAACACCTTTCGAAACTATATGCCTTTCAGCCACTACAACTACTAAGAATATCTCCTTAACATATACTTGGTTGCAGTCCAGCAATCTACAGGAACCTAATAGACACAAAACCTTCTGGGAATCAACCCTAAACAAATCCTTTACAAAAGATCAATGGCTACAAGCATGTGTGTTTGCACACAAATGTGCAATCAGTGTAAGATTGCAAGAAACATCATTTAAAATTTTAACAAATCGGTACATCACACCAAATAAAATACACAAGTGGTTTTCAACAACACCTGGGGATTGTTGGTGCTGCAACCAAGAAGAAGGCACCTTATACCACATCTGGTGGGAATGTGATCTGATTAAACCCTTTTGGAGCCAAGTAACCAAGATCATAAAACATATTACAAAAACGAAAATTAATTTAGACGATGCTTGCTGCCTCATAAATATCACCAATTGCTCCCTAAGAAAGTATAAAAACTCTTTGACCAGATTCTTAATCATATCAGCCAAAACAGTGATACCAAGACACTGGAGAAGCACCACCGCTCCTACAATTAAAGAATGGCTGGAAGAAGTACATCTCCTTAAAGAAATGGAAGAGATTAGGGTAACAACACAAGAGAATATAGAAAATTTCAATAAAATATGGCAACCGTGGATTATTTTTCAATATTCTGATTCTTTTACAACTTTCACACAGAGATAAACTTTCTATACATATAAAAATGAATTACCAGTATTTTTCTTCTTTTTATTTTATTTTTCTTTCCTTCTCTCTACTCTTCATCTCTATTACTATACATATAACTGAGGACACCTCTCAGGGGTCCACAAATTTACTCTCCTTTCTAGAATAAATAACAGATTTTTTCTATACAAAGCTAGAGTATTTCCAAATAAATCATTATTGTAGCAATAGCCTGGTTACGAAACCACCCTGGTGGTCTTACAAGTTAATACTCTACCATTGAAGTTAATTATTCATTGTCATATGAAACCTATGTAAAAATGTTAATATGATTGTACTAATGTTATCTTTAAGCACTAATAAAAGCTTATTGTTTAAAAAAAAAAAAAGAAAAACACAGAATTGTTGACATTTTTGCAGATTTATTAAAAAAGAAAAACTGAAATATCACATGGTCCTAAGTATTCAGACCCTTTGCTCAGTATTTAGTAGAAGCACCCTTTTGATCTAATACAGCCATGAGTCTTTTTGGGAAAGATGCAACAAGTTTTTCACACCTGGATTTGGGGATCCTCTGCCGTTCCTCCTTGCAGATCATCTCCAGTTCTGTCAGGTTGGATGGTAAACGTTGGTGAACAGCCATTTTTAGGTCTCTACAGAGATGCTCAATTGGGTTTAAGTCAGGGCTCTGGCTGGGCCATTCAAGGACAGTCACGGAGTTGTTGTGAAGCCACTCCTTTGTTATTTTAGCTGTGTGCTTAGGGTCATTGTCTTGTTGGAAGTTAAACCTTTGGCCCAGTCTGAGGTACTGAGCACTCTGGAGAAGGTTTTTGTCTAGGATATCCCTGTACTTGGCCGCATTCATCTTTCCTTGATTGCAACCAGTCGTCCTGTCCCTGCAGCTGAAAAACACCCCCACAGCATGATGCTGCCACCACCATGCTTCACTGTTGGGACTGTATTGGACAGGTGATGAGCAGTGCCTGTTTTTTTTCCCACACATACCGCTTAGAATTAAGGCCAAAAAGTTCTATCTTGGTCTCAACAGACCAAAGAATCTTATTTCTCACCATCTTGGAGTCCTTCGGATGTTTTTTAGCAAACTCCATGCGGGCTTTCATGTGTCTTGCACTGAGGAGAGGCTTCCGTCGGGCCACTCTGCCATAAAACCCCAACTGGTGGAGGGCTGCAGTGATGGTTGACTTTCTACAACTTTCTCCCATCTCCCGACTGGATCTCTGGAGCTCAGCCACAGTGATCTTCTCCCCCAATAGCTCAGTTTGGCCGGAGGGCCAGCTCTAGAAAGGGTTCTGGTTGTCCCAAACATCTTCCATTTAAGGATTATGGGGGCCACTGTGCTCTTAGGAACCTTAAGTGCAGCAGACATTTTTTGTAACCTTGGCCAGATCTGTGCCTTGCCACAATTCTGTCTCTGAGCTCTTCAGGCAGTTCCTTTGACCTCACGATTCTCATTTGCTCTGACATGCACTGAGGCTAGGTTGTTGATGCTTGTGGCCCAGGCAGGAAGAGGATAGAAGGCCATGTTTGGAATTAAATGAGGAGTGTTGAAATGTTATGAGGGCCCTTGGGCGGTTCTGGAGATCCCTTTATCACCCCTAATACACAGAGGACAGTTTGCTATATATGGACATTTTCTATATCTTTATTACATTAATTGTTTAGGTGTTTGACAATTTATGATTTGCATATTTCCTTTGTTCAATATAGGGTCATAGAAAACCAATTATATGACCTGCTTTTGCCATCTAATTGGTGTATGAGAGCACTTTTACTTTTTTTATATATTTTTATATGTTTAGCGCGATTTTATGTTTTCCAATTTTGATTACTGTATTTATGTTGTGCAGGAGAATTGCTGCTTTGCATATATGGTATTTCACTTAACCATTGGGATTTGGCACATAATTTTTGCAATTTTCTTTTTGACCTTAGCGCAGTTTGTTTTTCTTTTTTTGTGAGCTGTAAGGTCTTATATAGACAGGTGTGTGGCTTTCCTAATCAAGTCCAATCAGTATAATCAAACACAGCTGGACTCAAATGAAGGTGTAGTTAAATATGTGAGTGCCACAGCAAAGGGTCTGAATACTTAGGACCATGTGATATTTCAGTTTTTCTTTTTTAATAAATCTGCAAAAATGTCAACAATTCTGTGTTTGTTTTGTCAATATGGGGTGCTGTGTGTACATTAATGAGGAAAAAAATGAACTTAAATGATTTTAGTAAATGGCTGCAATATAACAAAGAGTGAAAAATTTAAGGGGGTCTGAATACTTTCCGTCCCCACTGTATTTAACCCTCTGATTTCTATTCCAAGTGGGCCTTTGAACACGTCAAATATCTGGGGATTCGCCTTCCCAGAAAGCTAGAAGACGTGTTCTTGTTGAACTTTCCCCCCTACTGACGACAATCAAAAAAGACCTGCCGTCATGGCAGAATGGCATGTTCTCATGGTTCGGGAGGTGCAACATCGTTAAAATGAATGTAATGCCTCGCTTATTGTATAATTTCCAGGCACTACCCATCAGGGTGCCAAGCTCGTTCGTCAGGGCGGTGAACCGTGCTTTGATTACTTTCCTATGGACACTGAAACCGCCTCGGCTGGCACACTGAGATTATCCAAACTTAGGGGTGGCATGGCCTTCCCAGACGCTAACCTTTACCATATGGCATGCCATTTGACCCGGGTCCTAGACTGGTGTCACCAAGGTGAACTCAAACAGTGGGTTAAGGTGGAACGTATCCTATCGGGGCTGCCACTCGAGTCCCTAACATAGTGCCAAGGGGATTTACCCCAGCAGATAATGGACCACCCCACGATAGGGGAGACTAGGAGGATCAGCCGGAAGGCATTCCGGGACTTCTCAGTAGCGCTTCTACCGTCTCCGCTCCTGCCCATAGTGGGAAACCCAGCTTGTACCCCTGGACTCCAAGATCCCAGATCCCAGGACTTGAAAATAGTGGAGCGCTCACAAGCTCGGCATTTCGTCACCAGCGGACACTGGATGACGAGACAACAAATTATGGCCGACTCTGGCCTGTCAGGATTATCCTTCTGGCAAAAGGTCCAGATGGCGCACTTTCTTGCATCCCTCCCTCCCCCAGCGCTGTTTCAGAGGTTTCTCACCACCTTCGAACAGCTTTGCCTGGAACAATCCACACTCCCCCATGTGGGCTCTCTAACCTACCAGCTGTTGACAACACCGCCAGCAGATCACAAGCCTCCATATATAGCCGGGTGGGAGAGAGATCTGGGGGTTGAACTGATCAAGAAAGATAGACTCTATCTATTTTCTTACAAGACTTCAATCTTCGCTAAACACCAAGAGGCAGGCTTCAAGATACTAACCCGGTGGTACCACACCCCTGTAAAGATCCACAAAATGTTTCCCCAATGCTCGGACTTGTGCTGGAGAGGAGACTGGCACCCTTCTCCACATCTTTTGGACCTGCCAGCTCTTGCAACCCTACTGGACAGAAGTTCATCGTATCGTCCAAAAATTTACCGACAGAGACATTCCAAAAGACCCAGCCTTTTTCCTCCTGCATCACCACCACATCCCCAGTAAAGCATATAGGAAGTCTATTTTGCCCCAACTGATCACAGCCGCCAAGGGATGCATCCCATTGTTCTGCAAACAGACACAGCCTCCAACAATCGCCACTTGGTTGAAAAAGGTTGCCAATATAAGTGCGATGGAAGACCTGGTAGCCACTGAGAAAGGCCTCTATGAGAAATATACTAAAAAATGGTACTACTGGCATGAATTTGTATACAGGACTAGTTCTAAGTCCCCATGAAGGAGGACATTTCTGGAGAGCTCTTTTGCTTGCATAAGGTTTTAGACTACTGGATTTCTCCCCCCTCCCCTGTTTTTTTTTTAATTATTTTATTTTGCCCCTCCATTCCCCTTCCCGCCTCCTTCTTCTCTTCTTCTTCTCTTTGGGTCCCCTCGGGCCAACTCTGACTCTTTGAACTTTATAACACTGTTTCTCCCGTGGAAAATTGACACACAGGGTACGGAGACTCCTCATTCTGGACAGTAATCGTCCACATCTATGGGAACAGCTAAGACTACAAGCGCATTAATTCAGTTGTAATGGTATCCTTTTCTGTACTGTTTTGTAAAGTCTTTTGAATCCAGCAACTGCAGATGGTCTCTGTAATATATCGTGTGTCACCCTTTTTATTTTGCAAAAATAAACTATTGGAAAAAAAAAATGTAAAAAAGTGTTTTTTTCCCCAAAAAATGCATTTGAAAAATCGCTGCGCAAATACTGTGTGAAAAAAAAATGAAACACCCACCATTTTAATCTGTAGGGCCTTTGCTTTAAAAAAATATATAATGTTTGGCGGTTCAAAGTAATTTTCTTGCAAAAAAAAAATATTTTTTCATGTAAACAAAAAGTTTCAGAAAGGGCTTTGTGTTCTTCAAGTGGTTAGAAGAGTGGGTGATGTGTGACATAAGCTTCTAAATGTTGTGCATAAAATGCCAGGACAGTTCAAACCCCCCCCCCCCCCCCAAATGACCCCATTTTGGAAAGTAGACACCCCAAGCTATTTGCTGAGAGGCATGTCGAGTCCATGGAATATTTTATATTTTGACACAAGTTGTGGGAAAAAGACAATTTTTTTTTTTTGCACAAAGTTGTCACTAAATAATACATCGCTCAAATGCCATGGGCATATGTGAAATTACACCCCAAAATACTTTCTGCTGCTTCTCCTGAGTATGGGGATACCACATGTGTGAGACTTTTTGGGAGCCTAGCCACTTTCGGGACCCCAAAAACCAAGCACCGCCTTCAGGCTTTCTAAGGGTGTAAGTTTTTGATTTCACTCCTCACTGCCTATCACAGTTTCAGAGGCCATAGTATGCCCAGATGGCACAACCCCCCCCCCAAATGACCCCATTTTGGAAAGTAGACACCCCAAGCTATTTGCTGAGAGGTATGGTGAGTATTTTGCAGAGCTCGCTTTTTGTCACAAAGTTTTGAAAATTGAAAAAAGAAAAAAAAATACATTTTTCTTTTCTTTCTTCATTTTCAAAAACAAATGAGAGCTTCAAAATACTCACCATGCCTCTCAGCAAATAGCTTGGGGTGTCTACTTTCCAAAATGGGGTAAATTGGGGGGGGGGGGTTGTGCTATCTTGGCCTTCGAAACTGTGAATAGGTAGTGAGGAGTGAAATCAAAAATTTACGCCCTTAGAAATCCTGAAGGCGGCGATTGGTTTTCGGGGCCCCGTATGCAGCTAGGCTTCCAAAAAGTCCCACACATGTGGTATTCCCATAGTCAGGAGAAACAGCAGAATGTATTTTGGGGTGTAATTCCACATATGCCCATGGCATGTTTGAGCAATATATCATTTAGTGTCAACTTTGTGCAAAAAAAAAAATTGTAATTTTCCCGCAACTTGTGGCAAAATATAAAATATTCCATGGACTCAACATGCCTCTCAGCAAATAGCTTGGGGTGTCTACTTTCCAAAATGGGGTAATTTGGGGGGGGGGTGTGCCATCTTGGCATTTTATGGCCTTCAAAACTGTGATAGGTAGTGAGGAGTGAAATCAAAAACTTACACCCTTAGAAATCCTGAAGGCAGTGCTTGGTTTTCGGCACCCCATACGTGGCTAGGCTCCCAAAAAGTCCCACACATGTGGTATTCCCATACTCAGGAGAAGCAGCAGAATGTATTTTGGGGTGTAATTCCACATATGCCCATGGCATGTGTGAGCAATATATCATTTAGTGACAACTTTGTGCAAAAAAAAAAAAAAAAAAAAGTTTGTTATTTTCCCTCAGCTTGTTGCAAAATATAAATATTCCATGGACTCAACATGCCTCTCAGCAAATAGCTTGGGGTGTCTACTTTGCAAAATGGGGTCATTTGGGGGGGGTTTGTGCCATCTTGGCATTTTATGGCCTTCAAAACTGTGATAGGTAGTGAGGAGTGAAATAAAAAATGTACGCCCTTAGAATTCCTGAAGGCAGTGCTTGGTTTTCGGGGCCGCGTACGTGGCTAGGCTCCCAAAGTATCCCCATACTCAGGAGATGCAGCAAAATGTATTTTGGGGTGCAATTCTACATATAACCATGGCATGTGTGAGCAATATATCAGTGACAACTTTTTGTTTATTTTCTTTTTTTTTTTTTTGTCATTATTCAATCACTTGGGACAAAAAATTAACCACTTCCCGCCGACCGCACGCATATGTGCTTACTCGGCTTTCGGGGGTTATACCTGTACCGTTGTTTCGAGCAGGCGATCGGCTACCCATATATAACAACCGCTGCTCTTACCGAGTCTCCCGTGTGATCGGGAAGCCCGATGTCCAATCGGCTGCCTCCGGCGGCTGTGGGCGGGCTGGAACGAAGCTGTGAGCGGCTTCGTTCCAGCCTTCTCAATGTAAACGCGGAAGCAACGTCATGACGTCACTTCCCGTTTACTCGGCTGCCAATGGCGCCGAATTTAAAAAAATACACAGTATTCAGAATCGCCTTTTTCGGCGATCTGAATACTTTGAAGTGCAGAGGAGGGATCGGGGGTCTTTTAGACCCCCGATCCCTCCATAAAGAGTACCTGTCACCACCTATTACTGTCACAAGGGATGTTTACATTCCTTGTGACAGCAATAAAAGTAAAAAAAAAAACATTTTTTTTTAAAACACAGTTTATAAGAGCCCTTGCACACTGGGGCGGTTTGCAGGCGCTATTGCGCTAATAATAGCGCCTGCATACCGCCCCGAAAGTGCCGCTGCTGTCATCCCAGTGTGAAAGCCCCGAGGGCTTGCACACTGGAGCGATGCGCTGGCAGGACGGTAAAAAAAGTCCTGCCAGCAGCATCTTCGGAGCGGTGAAGGAGCGGTGTGTATACCGCTCCTTTACCGCTCCTGCCCATTGAAATCAATGGGACGGCGCGGCTATACTGCCGGCAAAGCGTCTCTGCAGAGGCGCTTTGCGGTGGTATTTAACCCTTTCTCGGCCGCTAGCGGGGGGTAAAACCGCCCCGCTAGCGGCCGCATACCGATGGTAAAACGCCGCTAATAATAGCGGCGTTTTACCGCCGACGCCGCCCCCCGCCCCAGTGTGCAAGGGCTCTTAGTCTAAAAATAAATTAAAAAAAAAAAAATTTTTAAAGCACCCCCGTCCCCGCGAGCTCACGCAGCGAAGAAAACACATACGGAAGTCGCGCCCGCATATGTAAATGGTGTTCAAATCACACATGTGAGGTATCGCCACGATCGTCAGAGCGAGAGCAATAATTCTAGCCCTAGACCTCCTCTGTAACTCTAACCTGGTAACCGTAAAAAAAATGTAAAGCGTCGCCTATGGAAATTCATAGCTACCATAGTTTGTCGCCATTCCACGAGTAAGTGCAATTATAAAGCGTGACATGTTTGGTATCTATTTACTCGGCGTAACATCATCTTTTACATTATACAAAAAAATTGGCGTAACTTTACTGTTTGGATTTTTTAAAATTCATGGAAGTGTCCCTTTTCCAAAAGTTTGCGTTTAAAACACCGCTGCACAAATACCGTGTGATATAAAATTTTGCAACAATCTCCATTTTATTCTCTAGATTCTCTGCTAAAAAAAATATATAATGTTTGGGGGTTCTAAGTAACTTTCTAGCAAAAAATATGGATTTTAACTTGTAAACACCAAATTTCAAAAATAGGCTTAGTCATGAAAGGGTTAAATATTCAATGGGCTCAACAAAACAAGCTCTATTGTCTGGGGTATGGTTTTCTTTGTCAGCCAGCTGATGTGTATTCTATCTCAGCAGTTCCTTATTGTGTTGACACCATGGATTCCTCACTGCCCCCTAGTGGCCAGTCTGCTTGTAACAGGTATGTTGGCAGTTATGCTTTTCTGCCTGTTCAAGGGGAGAGAGTAGGACTTTTAAGACACTACTTGATTTCTGTCTCTATCTTTTCTGTTTTCTTTCTTCACAACCCTTCTAGGTCTGATCCACAGCGTAGTTCCCATAGAGGCAGTGGATCATCAAAATCACACCACCAGCAATCTTCATCCAGGTCTAGCCATCATAGGTCTCCTTCCAGATCTAAACAGCGCAATAAAGATCTTCCTCACCCCCCTTCATCTCACTCGCAAGAGACCAGAAAAATCATGCTGGGGGTGTAGGATGCCTGTTCCAGTAGACAAATCTCTCTGTGATCACTGCTTCTCTAAAGCCATGAGAATCTGAGAATCCTAGAATCTTCCCCTGTTGGTGCTCCCGGAGCTAAATAAAATTACTGCAGGGATAGAGACGATAAAGCTTGACGACCAGCTAGGGCCGACGCAGAGAGAACAAGCTAGACAGGTCCTTAGTCAGAGAAGGGAAATGTTCTCCACAGTCCCTGGGTACACTACTATGGCAGTGCACCGTGTGGAGACCACGGGACAACTGCCACTAAGACAGGCGGCTTACCGGATACCTGACACAGTGAGAGAGGGGATGCGTCATGAGATTAAGGAGATGCTTGAGTTGGGAGTCATTGAGCCATCCAGCAGCCCCTGGGCTTCCCCGGTGGTCCTTGTACCGAAGCGGGATGGCACAACTCGCTTCTGTGTAGACTACCGCAGATTAAATGAGTGCACCACCACTGATGCTTACCCTATGCCCCGGGTTGATGATCTGTTAGATCGCATTGCTCGGGGAAAATTCCTGACAACCCTTGACCTATGCAAAGGGTACTGGCAAATCCCTCTGGATGCGGAATCTATTCCGAAATCGGCGTTCATTACCCCATTTGGCTTATACCAGTCTAAAGTAATGCCGCTTGGGATGAAGAACGCACCGGCGACTTTCCAGAGGATGGTAGACCAACTCCTTGATGGCCTCCAGGACTATGCTTGTGCATATCTGGACGACATTGCGATCTACAGTGATACCTGGGAGGACCATCTGGTTCACCTGTGTGTCGTGTTAGACCACATCAAGGCTGCAGGACTAACCCTTAAGCCAGAGAAATGCAGCATAGGGATGTCCAAGGTACAGTACCTTGGACATCGAGTAGGCGGTGGACAACAACGACCTGAGCCTGCTAAGATTGAGGCAGTTGCCAAGTGGCCGACCCCCCGTACTAAAACCCAGGTCCTGGCGTTCCTCGGCACAGCTGGGTACTATAGGAAATTTGTCCCGCAATATAGTTCCATCGCTAAGCCCCTGACAGACCTGACTAAGAAGCACCTTCCCCGACAGGTACTGTTGTCCCCCGAGTGTGAAGCTGCCTTCCAACGATTAAAGAATGCACTAACTTCAGCTCCTGTTCTAGCTGCCCCTGACCCAACCAAACATTTTTGTGTCCACACAGATGCCTCTACATTCGGGCTGGGGGCAGTACTGAGCCAAGTAGGACCTGATGGCGTTGAGCACCCAGTGGCCTACATCAGTCGGAAGCTGCTACCCAGGGAAGTCGGTTATGCAGCCGTGGAAAAGGAGTGTTTGGTGCTGGTGTGGGCTCTCAAGAAATTCCAACCTTATCTCTACGGACGATCTTTTACGGTGCTCACCGACCACAATCCATTATTCTGGCTTAATCGGGTCTCCGGGGATAATGGACGTTTGTTACGATGGAGCTTGGCACTGCAGTTTACAATTTACAATTTTACAATACAGTATCGGCCAGGAAAGCAGAATGGGAATACTGATGGACTTTCCCGGCAAACTGAACTATAACACTCTCCCGGAAAGCCCCAAGCTGACCCGTGGTGGATCAAGTTGGGTCTGCCGGACTACGGGACGGGGGGGGGGGGCACTGCCGCGGACACTGGCTGCAAGGACCTTTTTCTGTCCACATTCACCCTGTTATTTGGTATTGCTATATTAATCTTTTTTTGTTACATTTTTGAGAGACTACTTTTTTGGACTTGCCCAAAGACTATTCTTGGTTGTTAATTCTGAACAATACATGATTCTTGAAAGAGCTGATCACATTGACCTGTGGAGACGAACTGTCTGGTCACCAGGGCTGCCTTAAGTGTTGTGTTAATTAACATGTTAATTATATTATTGTCTTTTAAGTTTTTGCTAGAGGGGGGGGGAGTATCCATGAGTTAGCCCTACCTCATTATCTAACCCCTTGTGTTAAATGTGTACAAAAAGACTGTATTCTGTCCAATGAAGCATTCAAGATTCTACAAGCTATTTTCGGCTAGACTTGTATTCAATGCAGCTATAATAATATATCTCTCTGATGGTCAGACTGGAGGAAGCGGTGTTACTGATGGAAGCACTCAGTGGAGTGTGGGATAGGATCCGTCACAGTCCTATTATCTGTCGTGGCTCTTCTCCAGGTCAAAGGGGTTCGTCTCCACTATCTAGCTTACCTACTTCTCCTATCTCAGTACAAAGATCAACTTTTAGAGCACAGGAGCCTAGTCATTTCCACCCTGCAAGAATTTGGGTGGCTCCTGAATTTAGAGAAGAGCCATCTAGAACCAACAAAATCCCTTGTGTTTCTAGGGGCTCATTTCAATACAGTGGAAGGCACTATTTCCCTTCCAGAAGAGAAGATTGGAGTGATTCGAGACAGAATACACGCAGCCCTCGCGTTGTCTCACTTTTCCGCTCTCCAATGCCTGAAAGTGATTGGTACGATCACAGCCACCATTCCTATGGTGAAGTGGGCCCAATGGCATACACAGCCCTTCCAAAAAGGGTTCCTTCAACAATGGAATTCCTTCAGCCAAATCCAGCGCATACACCTTACTCCAACCATGAGAGCGTCCCTCCTTTGGTGGCTTCAAGGGAAAAATCTACGCAAATGCCATTCAATCATTCCCATCTCATGGGTCACGAAAACATTGGATGCCAGCAATCGGGGCTGGGGTGCTCACTGCCTTTCGGAAGTGGCTTAGGGCAGATGGAATTCCCCTTCTCGGGGGGTTGTCTCCAACACACTGGAGCTGAGGGCCGCCTTTCAGGCACTCCTGTCATTTCGCCATCTAATAATGAATTCGTCAGTAATGCTCAGGTTGGACAATACAACCGCTGTGGCTTACATAAGGAAGCAAGGTGGAACTCGCAGCTGGTCCCTGATACAGGAAGTGGAGCCAATAATGAGTTGGGCTCAGAAGAACTCATCCAACATCTCTAAGGTTTACATTCCAGGGATTCAGAATGTACAGGCAGACTTCCTTTCTTGTGTTCAAATGAACAACAACAAGTGGTCTCTCCACGGTGGAAGGCACTATTTCCCTTCCAGAAGAGAAGATTGGAGTGATTCGAGACAGAATACACGCAGCCCTCGCGTTGTCTCACTTTTCCGCTCTCCAATGCCTGAAAGTGATTGGTACGATCACAGCCACCATTCCTATGGTGAAGTGGGCCCAATGGCATACACAGCCCTTCCAAAAAGGGTTCCTTCAACAATGGAATTCCTTCAGCCAAATCCAGCGCATACACCTTACTCCAACCATGAGAGCGTCCCTCCTTTGGTGGCTTCAAGGGAAAAATCTACGCAAATGCCATTCAATCATTCCCATCTCATGGGTCACGAAAACATTGGATGCCAGCAATCGGGGCTGGGGTGCTCACTGCCTTTCGGAAGTGGCTTAGGGCAGATGGAATTCCCCTTCTCGGGGGATTGTCTCCAACATACTGGAGCTGAGGGCCGCCTTTCAGGCACTCCTGTCATTTCGCCATCTAATAATGAATTCGTCAGTAATGCTCAGGTTGGACAATACAACCGCTGTGGCTTACATAAGGAAGCAAGGTGGAACTCGCAGCTGGTCCCTGATACAGGAAGTGGAGCCAATAATGAGTTGGGCTCAGAAGAACTCATCCAACATCTCTAAGGTTTACATTCCAGGGATTCAGAATGTACAGGCAGACTTCCTTTCTTGTGTTCAAATGAACAACAACAAGTGGTCTCTCCACAGAGGGGTGTTCGAGTGGCTTCTGACCCTGGGAGTGTCTCCAGAGGTTGATCTGTTTGCTTCCCCATGCAATCACAAAATGCCCAAATACTATTCGAGGTTCAAAGACCCTCAGACGTATGGGACAGATGCTCTCACAGATCGGTGGAGGTTTCAGAAAGCCTATGCCTTCCCTCTGGTACCGGTGATTCTTCAATTTCTCTGGAGGCTCAGAACAGAGAACGTGGAGATCATAGCAGTGATTCCTTTCTGGCCCAACAGGCCTTGGTTCCCTCTGTTAACACTCCTCAGCTATCGAGACCCAGTTCCCCTACCTCTCAGGCCCGATCTACTGTCTCAAGGCACAACTCTACACCCTTGCCCATCCTACCTACACCTCAGGGTGTGGTTCTTGAGAGAGGAAGGCTCGAAGCTCTAGGTTGCCCTGTGGAAGCTATTCTAACCCTTCTCAGTGCCAGAAGGCATATGGTCCAGATTCACTGATCAAATGTCTTCCAGGTCGAATCCTTGTAACTCTCCAGCAGTCCAAGACATACTGAGTTTTCTTCAATCAGGACTTGACCTGTTTTTGACCTGCTTAGACCTCAAAGAAGACCTAGGTTCCCCAAATGGGACCTCCCTCTTGTTTTGGATTTTCTCTCCAATCTCAGACCAGATCATGACAAACCTCTTTCAACAAGAGACCTCACACTCAAGACTACTTTTCTGGTAGCTGTGACTTCGGCCAAAAGAGTGTACAAAATTAGAAATTTAGGTTCAGAGGAGCCTTTTCTGACTTTTTTCCCAGACAGAGCAGTGCTGATTCCCATGTTAGGGTCAAACCCTAAAGTGACCTCAGTCTTCCATGAAAAGCAAGTGATTGTGCCTCCCACTTTTAAGTCAACAGACAATCAGGATGTTCATCTTCTTGACGTAGGCCACACTCTAAAACATTACCCGGAGGTTACGGCTCATTTCAGACAATCAGAGTTTCTCTTCATCCTTCTCCATGGTAAAAACAAAGGAATGCAGGCTTCGATCAGATCAATTTCTTCCTGGATTGTGCAGACCATTCAGAGGGCATACAGGGAAAAGGGCTTGGCTCCTCCTGAGGAAGTGACGGCTCATTCAACCCGGAGTATCCCGACCTCTTGGGCAGCTTCTCGGCATGTCGCGTCTAAAATCATTTGTAGAGCGGCCTCTTGGTCTTCTATCAACACATTTGTTTCTCACTACTGAGAAACAAATTTTGGTTTACAAGTATTGTCGGTTGACAATGTTAAATAAATTTTGGTTTCTTTGCTCAACATTGTGCCCGCTCAATTGTGTATGGCGAGTTATTTCCCACACGTTGCTGCCATGGAGTCTGTCAGGAAAACAGAAAATTTATATCAAATACTTACCGTAATTTTCCTTTCCTCCATGGCAGCAGAAGTTCCCTCCCAAATGTCTGGAGTGGGCTAGTTACGGAACATGGATAGCAGCCTAGAGCAAAGATTTATGGGAGAGGGGTCCTATTGGGTAGTTATGGAGGCGGGGCTAACCCACACGTTGCTGCCATGGAGTCTATCAGGAAAGGAAAATTACGGTATTTGATATAAATTTTCCGTGTTTTTTTCAAAATTTTCGGTCTTTTTCCGTTTATATGGCAAAAAATAAAAATCGCAGAGGCAATCAAATACCATCAAAAGAAAGCTCTATTTGTGGGGAAAAAAGGACGCAAATTTCGTTTGGGTACAACATCGCATGTCCCCGCAATTACCAGTTAAAGCAGCGCAGTGCCAAATTGTAAAAAGTCCTCTGGTCTTTAGGCAGCCACAAGGTCCAGGGCTTAAGTGGTTAATAGTGGTGTACCTCTCAGTCTACCCCAAATCTTGGTTTTATCCTCATACAGTTGAAATCTTGCCATGACATCCCGCGGAACTTCCGTACTTAGGTCTGGGGGTTTCCTGATCCTGTGCACTCGTTCTATCTTTAAATCGTCTTCCTTGTTTCTGTCCAATAGGGGGTTAAATATTTTATTCATTATTTTTTTCAGCTCTTCTCCCCTCCCATTCTGGGAGTGCCCTAATCCTTAGATTCTGACGTCTGCTTTGATTTTCTTGATTTTCCAATTTGTATAATGTTTCCCTTTGACCAATTTGCAGGTTTTTAACTTGTGTTTTTAACTGTTTTATTTCTTGGGCCTGTTTTTCTGTTTTTTCCTCAGTTTCCTCTACTGGCCTCAACAACTGGCCCAGATCTGTCCGTACTATAGCAATCTCTGTCTTAATGGAATTTTCTAATCTTACAAACATTTCTATTATTTCCAGTTAAGTTGGCATTGGAGTTTTGGGCTCAGTCCCTTTTTGAGTTCTACCTCTCATAGTAGGTTTTATTTTTTTTTCCTCCCCAGGTTGGCCTCTATACTCTAGAATATGCTGTCTTAAGAAATGCCTGTGTATTTCCACTCATGCTTTATATTGTTCTATTTAATTACTCTCCTCTTAACAAGGAGTCTTGCCTGGTTCTTTATCGAGCTTCTAGGTCTTCACTACTTGAGATGTTACTCGCTATGTCCGACCTGCCTGAGCAATATCTGATAATAAATTGTCCGTATGGGAGTTTCAATTCCCATGCAATTCCAATACAGTTCTTGTATAATTTCCCATGCTCTTTGTACTTTTATATATTTACTTAGGCGATTTTTCATACACAGCCAGAGGGTGCGAATGGCTCCACTATACCACTCCTTACAACCGAACAGCATACAAATAAGGCAGAAAAGAGGCTAAATGGTTGCCACTCACCCTACCTTCTCTCTCTCTCCCCCCTCTCTTGGGTTTGTCAATCGTTCTCAGTCATTTCAGTTCTCTATACTTTTCTCCTCCCCTCTCTCCCTGCAACATTCCCGAAAAGTAACTGAGAGGAAGCGTTTGAACCAGTAAAGCCAGCACAGCAGGGCGATTCAGCACAAGGAGAGAACCCAGAAGGGAGAGAAAACAGAGAGGAAAAGGGGGGGGGGGTACCAGTGCACACCCGACAATCCGAAATCCACTTCTGTATGTTTAATAGACCTCGGGATCTTGCCCGTACATTTCCTCTTCCCCGCCAAACATACTTATTTCATATGCAATTTATATACTGATCATAGATTTTCCTTTTCCTTTTATTCCCTTCTGTTTCAACAGCGACTTATTACAGCCATTTCTTTTTCCTTACATATACACTGCAACCAGTTCATATGTACTTGCTACCGCTTTCCTGCTTATTTCAATCAGTTATGTTGAACAGACCCAGCAGTTTTCTTGTAGTTTTGATGCCACTCATAGTCAATCAACAAAAAGCAATGAGCCGTTAGTAGTATCAGTTTATGACTTTAACACGTGCGGAATATGCAGTTTAGATACACACTCTAAAGTTCATAAGAGGCCTGAAGAGGCAGACTAAAGCAGGTACAGGCTTGCAAAATCATCAAGGCATGCTTACTTCATTAATTTAGAGCTACCTTGATTCATCCAGCATGGCTACTAGAACCTCCAGCTTTCCTCTCTGCCGTTGCTCACCTCTCCCCCTGCACGTTTTCCTCATAGGACAAGAATGGGCAATGGGGGGGTAATGGGGGGGGCAGGAGGGCAGGCTGGCCGGCCGGGGCAGACTTTGGATGTGCTCCGCCGGTCCTCGATCTTTATTTGGGGCTCCTGTCCCTTCACCGGCTTGCGGTGTCGCACTCCTCACTGCCGGAACCCGCACACCCGTCCCGTTATTGGTCTGTCCCTGAGGCCTTCATTTAGGGAGCTTAACTCGGCCTCTCACATCACTCGTCTCCCGCTGGTCGGAAGTGACATTTTCCGCCCTGAATTGCTTTGGAGCCGGGTGGGGGCCATCTTCCCCTCACTCAGCTCCATGCCAAGCAGGGGAAAGGACCCGATTGCCTCCGCCGCTGGCGGCGCCTCCGGGAAGCGGCAGAGGGTCCTCTCCCACAACCAATAAAAGTGATCTTGCAGCAATCCGCCGCTAAGACCATTTTTATCTGAAAGCGGACCGACCGCTGAAAAAATGGATACCGGGGTTATGGCAGCTAGCTGCTGCCATAACGATATTCCACTTCAAAGAGCCACCATATAATGATGGCGGGCGGTGGTTAACCGCTTCCCGACCAACCACCGCAGTTATACTGCTGCAGGTTGGCTCCCTTGCGTGAGCCGTCGTAGCTATACGTCGGCTCGCGGGATCGGATAGCAGGTGCGCGCGTCCGCTGCATAGCGGAGGTGCCGATGCTCGTGGCCGACAGTCGCGATGACCGCCGGCCCAAAGCGATGGTGACCAGGAGACACAGAACAGGGATGAGTGTGTTTAAACACACACTTCCCTGTTCTGTTCTGACACGAGTGACAGATCGTGTGTTCCTATTAGCTAGGAACCACGATCCGTCACTTCCTCTAGTCAGTCCCCTTCAGTTAGAATCACCTCCCAGGGAACACATTAACCCCAAGATCGCCCACTAGTGTTAATCCCTTCACTGCCAGTGACATTTTTACAGTAATCAATGCATTTTTATAGCATTGATCGTTGTATTAATGCCAGTGGTCCCAAAAATGTGTCAAAATTGTCCGATGTGTCCGCCATAATGTCACAGTCACAATAAGAACTGCAGATCGCCACCATTACTAGTAAAAAAAAAAAAAATAAATAAAAATGCTATAAATCTATCCCCTATTTTGTAGACGCTATAACTTTTGCGCAAACCAATTAATATATGCTTATTGCGATTAAAAATATATACAAGAATACATATGTGCCTAAACTGAGAAAAAAATTAGTTTTTTTTAAAAAAAAACGGGGATATTTATTATAGCAAAAAGTACAAAATAATGTGTTCTTTCAAAATTGTCACTCTTTGTTTGTTTATAGCGCAAAAAATAAAAACTGCAGAGATGATCAAATACCACCAAAAGAAAGCACTATTTGTGGGAAAAAAAAGGACATCAATTTTGTTTTGGTACAACGTTGCACGACTGCGCAATTGTCAGTTAAAGCGACGCAGTGCCGAATCGCAATAAGTGCTCTGGTCAGGAAGGGGGTAAATTCTTCCGGGGCTGAAGTGGTTAAAGTGTGACATGTTAGGTATCTATTTATTCAGCGTAACATCATCTTTCAAAAAAATTGGGCTAACATTAGTGTTGTTTTTCTTTTTATTCATGAAACAGTTTTTTTCCCCCAAAAAAGCGTTTAAAAAAATTGCTGCGCAAATACCGTGCGACATAAAAAGTTGCAAAGACCAGCATTTTATTCCATAGGGCGTCTGCTAAAACAATATATATATATTGTTTGGGGGTTCTGATTAATTTTCTTGCAACAAAAATTATGAATTTTACATGTAGGAGAGAAGTTTCAGAATTGTGTAACATGGATAATCCACGCTAGCCCCAAAAATAGTGCTGATAAAAATGGATATATAAAAATATATATTTTATGATGAAAACTGTATATGTGACGGTGCTGCAACTAAGGAAAAACTGGAATATTCAGCTCAAAAACGTGTATAACATAAAATTAGATGCGCAATCAAAAAATGTGCAAACAAATATGTGCAAAATAAATGTATCATCAACAGCCTCCTTTCCCTGTTGATGCCTAGTACGGAGAAACACCGCGTCGGGTGGAGCTATAGGACCTGACGTCACCACGCACCAGCTGGCTGGCCTGAGTCACAGCTGTGTATTTTGTTTGAATTGTCTGCCATCGCTTGTTAAGATGTCAGTTGCCCATCATATGGAATAAAGGAACCTCTGATTTTAAACCTACTGTACTATGAAGCCCTTTCTCTTCCTTTTATAATATACTCCAAGAGTGCACCTACTCTGATACGGGTCCTACGGAGAGCATTGCAGCATTTGGAATTGCCGGTGGAGGAGAGGATCCAGATGGATGTGTGAATTTACCTCCCCTGCCTGATTGATCCCTCCTGTATGTGCCCATAAGAGGATTAGGACTTACTCCCAATGGAGTTATACTGAATGTCATTCACTACTCTTCTATTCATTAACACATATTGATGATACATTTATTTTCCACATATTTGTTTGCACACTTTTTGGTTGCGCATCTAATTTTATGTTATACAAGTTTCAGAAATGGCCTGGGTGGCAAGGGGTTAATTACCATAAGTAATATACAAATAATTATTATATATTGTTTTTAAGGTAATTTACTATATTTTCAAAATCTGTACTCAAGCAGGTGGCTTAATGGACAAATTACTGAAGTTTGACGTTATAACTTCCAACCAGTAATTTCACAGAAAAAAGATATATAATAAATTATTATGTTATAACATATACAGCAATATATAATTGCTGTATAAATATAAATATATGATTTCCCTTGAATAAAACAGTACCTTTTCAGCAGGCAGCAGATTCTCATTTTCCCTCTTAACTGTATGAGAAAAACATGGGATTGTGGGTAAATCTTATACCCATAAACCTATGTTTTTCCTTGTAGTTAAGAGGGCTGGGCTGGAAGGGAGCATTTGTCTTTTAGACACATGCCTCTTCTATGACACTGCAGTGAGAGGCATGCCTCCACTGCAGCATTTTTATTGGACAGCTGGGACCAATGGTACTTTACCATTGGTCCAAGACTCCAAGCTGTTTATTGAGCTCAGTGCCTCGGACAAGACGTGAGAGGCACTGTGAGCTCAACCTCCCAGTCTGCTGCAAACAGTGTGTCAGCTTGTATTTAAAGTCGCCGCTCTGTATTTAGTTTCTGACAGGCTACACAAGGATCCCCATATCTCTGGAGCTATAGGTCATAGGAGCCCCAGTGGTAGGATACCAGTGGTGGGGTAGCACTTAGGCTACATACCCCCCAAATTTTGGGTCTCTATGACCCCAGGCCACTGAGCTACGACCCTCGAAGCTCAATTTTTTTATGTTCATGGCAGGAGAGGCCCTGCCTCACCTGACACCCCTGAATGCATGTTCATGCAGCAGAGCTTCCCCTCATTTCACAGCATCCCCTCAGATCTAGAGCAACTGCACTTGAAGTGCACTTCCAAGTGCACAGTACATTTGCCTTTAGTAAAACAACCTCCCTGTGTCTTTGTAAAAAGTAAACAAATCAGTGTTCACACTAGTGTCATCCACTCTGTTTTTTGTGATTATGATTAAACAGTGTGTAAACATCCAGCGGGGATTGGTCCCATGGGAAATGATGGTGGTTGTTTTCAAAATCTTTAGTATGCAACTCGAAATTAAATGGTTCAGAATTAAGAATTTTTTATTTAATTGTGGCCTGCACTACCATACCAGCTAAGTGGCCCGCGCTCTTCAAAAGGTTGAGCACCACTGGTGTAGCCCTAGTCCAAGGCACTCCTTGGACTATAGCTGCACAGACCAGGCAGTCATTGACAGTGTCACACAAGCTGCAGCAGCTCACGCAGTCAGCGATGCAGCTGCTCTCCCTCTCCCGAGCTGTCTGGGAGGAGAAGAGGAGAGAGAACATGGAACACTTGTAAGACTGTGCTGATGTAAGCCAAAAGAGAGCCTGCCCACAATCCAGGAAAAATTGAGGAAACTGTAATAGGTTGCTATGCAGCCCAGGAGAGGACAAAGCCTGCTGGGAGGAGCAAGTACTTGTGGAAGATGTAGTTCTGAAAGAGACTGTACCATGTGCTGCAGATTGTTTTGGAACTACAAGTCCCAGCAAGACCTGGGATCTGCAGTAAAGGAAAAGGCAGAGAGTTTCTGGGCTTGAGGCAGTCATTTAAAAGGACAGTGTGGAGTATACAGTTCAGCAGCTTGTTGGAGACATGGAAAGGCTCAGTTGCTGACTTCTCCAAGTCTGTGTGAAACATCATTGTTGCCACCCTGTCTGTGGGAACACCATTGTTGAGTCCATTGCCACCACCACATTGGTGGGGAGGAAGTCATCAGTGAGTTATATCACAGATGACGTCACTCTGTCCGGACACACAATGGGAGGAGGGCAGTCATCAACTTATGTGGTGGTGAGAGGCCGCTGGTCACAACCTTCTTCCTAATATTTTGTCTTGTGGGACTCGCGTTTGAGCCAGATTTGGGCCCCAGGGTACATCAACGCACTGGCCAGTCGGAGGGGATTGGGCAGAGACTATGGACCATCTATGGAACTTCTTGCATTGCCTTTAGTTAGGATTCCTCTTGGTATAGGGCTTAAAGGCAACAATATTGGACCACTTATGCCACGTACAGACGATCGGAATTTCCGACAACCAAACCGTGGATCTTTTTCCTACGGATGTTGGCTCAAACTTGTCTTGCATACACACGGTCACACAAATGTAGTCGGTAAGTCCTATCGGCAAGAATGCGCTGACGTACAACACGTACAATGGCACTATAAAGAGGAACTTCAATAGCCAGTGCGCCACCATTTGGGCTCCTTCTGCTAATTTCGTGTTAATAGAAGTTTGGTGAGAGATGATTTGTGCTTTTCAGATCGTTACTGCTCTTCAGTTTGTGCTTGTGGGTTCGTATTTGTTTTTCAGTGCGTTTTGTCAGTTCGTTTCTGTCTTTCAGTGCGTTCTATTTAATAGTTTGTATCTGTTTTGCATTGCGTTCTTGTCTGCTCGTTTCTGATTTTCAGATCGTTCTCAGGTTCTTTCTGATTTTCAGTGCGTTCTGTTAGTTCGTTCTGACCAGCCGCCCGTTTTGAAGCCATGTTGCGGGTACGTACTCGTCGTAGAGTTCGTGCTGTGCAGGGGCTTGGTGTTGGGGTTCTTACTTTGACCCAAGCCCAGCCCATGAACAGGGGGAGGAGGAGTTCATGGACTTGGCAATGGGGAAAAGTCTGCAGGACATCAAGTTCTCGACAGGCAGAAGGACTATATTAGGTAAGTTTTATCCTTTAACATCACATTCTATGTATTTAATTTTTGCTAATGTATTGTATTTATTTCATCATTCCATAATTACCATGATTGTAATATGTTGTGAATGTCCTCTTTGTCCTCATGCATGCTGGAAGCTTTTAATGCTCTTTTTTGTCCTTCATGCATGTTTGCCTTTACTAACCTCCCCAGCATGCTATCCTGGGCCCATATACACATCGCCTAGTCACTTAACAATGTTTTTTTCTCAGCTCCATTGTAGTGCTTACCCTAAACACCCCCTAAAATGTGTTTAAATGTTATTTTTGTCCTTAAATTCAGGAAGAGTGCAATTTTTTTTGGGGGGGGACCCAAACTCATTTGGAACCCACCCAACTGATAAGTCAACCGATACCAATCCTCTATCTGCTGACTTTGCCAAACCCATACACATTATACCTACCTCTTTTGTGGTTATATTTAGGATGAATTCACCAAAGCATGTAGTGCAAGCGCCTGCCTGAATACTTTCAAATGGTACTGTTAAAAGTTTTGTTCTCCTATTATCTTGATAGGTAATTGCAGAATGTAAAAATGTGCTTAAATTTGTACAGTGTGTATTCCTATTTTTGTATTATGACACTTCTTATCTGTCCAACGGGCTGTGAACAGTGTAAGTAAAGCAGGGGCTGGCCAAAGTAACACACATTATTTATGCATTCAGCTCTCAATGACGTGGAGAGGGTTACCTGTCCAAAACATCTCCCCCCACCCTAAAATTTTTACAGTGGGCCATCAGAGGGGGTGAGGAATCTGATAAGTGGACCATATACTTTTGTCTTTAAATACTTATTTCAATAAATGTTTGGCCGAGAATGTATGTGTCTAATCTGCTTGCAATGTTATGTGCAAAAGTACTATTTTTTTTCTTGTTTGACTCCACAGCTTCCTTCAAACCCACAGGAATGGCAGACTGTGGCATCCCACTTTGCCCAGCTGTGGGACTTTCCTAACTGCGGAGGGGCAATAGATGGGAAACACGTCCACATCATCCCACCCCCCAACTCAGGGTCATACTATTATAATTATAAGGGGATTAATAGTATTGTGATGTTGGCGGTGGTGTCGGCGACATATGGGTTTTTGTATGTGGACGTGGAGAAGAATGGCCGGATGTCAGATGGTGGAGTCATCGCCCAGACAGTTTTTTACAGACGGCTCCAGAATGGTGGCTTGGGCTTGCCACCTAGGGAAGACAACGTGGCTGGTCTTCCACTTGCGTTCGCCGCTGAAGCGTTTGGGCTAGGTAAACATCTGATGAGGCCATTTCCCATGAGGACCCTCACCCATTTCCCATGAGGACCCTCAGCCAGAAGTGGACAATGCTTTTGGCATAATGGCTAGCCGGTTCTGCTTATTTCTGACACCAATCCACATAGCGGAATATAAACTGAACCATATTGTGCTTGCTTGCTGCATTATGCCCAATTATCTATGCAAAAATGCAACAAACTATGTGGCCTCAGTTGGGACTGCGGCCGGCTTTCCTGATCATTCAACCCTGATGGCACTTGAAGCTGGCTGTCCTGGCTTGCCCCCCCAAAGCGCCCGCGAAGTGAGACAAAAATATCTGGAGTACTTTGCGGGTAGGGGGGCCATTGATATGCCAGAAAATGTGTGAAACACTTTTAAAACACATCTTTATTTTAAACTGAACTAATATTTCATTTGATTTACTGCTTGTGTTTCTTTTAGCTGCCTCCTAGGTTCTCCAATGGGCTTTTCTTTTTGGCCATTCCTTTCAATAGTGCAAACGTTATTTATTTGATACATGAGGTGACAATCTCTTCTTCAGCTAACTATTATGTTGTGGGTCTGCTACACGCACACCTTGTTTTTGTTGTTAATGTATGTAATGCATTAATGATAAAAATAATCATCCTTTTCAGCACCATGAATTAATTGTTTTGAGTCCCTAAAATGGCCTGGTTGGGGTCAATTTTAGAGCACTGTGGGGGTTATTTACTAAAGGAAAATCCACTTTGCACTACAAGTGCACTTGAAAGTACACTGAAAGTGCACTTGTAGTGCAAAGTGGATTTGCCTTTAGTAAATACCCCCATTGTCACTGTAAACTACAACAACTTACTGCAAAAACTGGTACTGAGCATTGAAATAAGAAGCCACACATTGTTGAGTATAAAACATTTTACTCTGTGCACATTCACATGTGCGTTAGAAAAGGGTTTTTTAACAAAAAACATCTTTGGTGCATAACATTTTATGGTTGACATTAGAAATAGCCTTTTTTTGGTTAAACAGGCATGTTTAAAACCATAATAACATACACAACTCAGGAACTTACAAAGTTCAACTTTGAAAAAGTGAAGGCAATATCAGACATGAGTATGTTAAAACTGTGTTGATCTTGCCTTCATCAGTTGTGGTGTGGTGACTTCCCCTTCTTTAGGAGGTTGGGGGTCCCTGGTGTCCTCAGATGTCCCGAGTCTTTTCTCCCCCATGTGAATGAAAAAAAAGGTATACTTAGCAGACAGATATTTGAGGCAAGAAATAACACCAGAAACAAATTGGTAGACCTGCACCAGGCTGGGAAGACTGAATCTGCAATAGGCAAGCAGCTTGGTGTGAAGAAATCAACAGTGGGATCAATAATTAGAAAATGGAAGACATACAAGACCACTGATGGTGATAATACAAAGTGGAGTGGATTAGTGAAGCCGGTGATTCCCACAGCAGACATCACCTATTTGAAGGCCAAAATTGTTGGCCTGAGGAGCACATATAATAGGGAGCAAAAAAAGGTCCAGGATTCCATGAGATCAGGAGCAGCAGCAGATGACATTTATGTCCCCAGGCTCTGGTACTACAACAGACTGCAGTTTTTTTTAGACCAGACTGAAATCAAGCAATCACTCTCAAGCCTTCCTTCCACTCTTCCTTCCACCTCAGATGAGGCTTCCGACGTACAACCTGGGCCTTCCACCCAGGAAGATGTGGAGGAGCCCAGCTTGAGCCAGATGTAGCATTGTTCAACATATTTCTTGTCAAAAATTTAATTATGTTAACTAGATGTTATTATTGATCACTAATTTCAGATTTAACAAAGTGGTTTACATATCAATAGACAGTAGTAGCCAAAAATGATTGGGACAAGAATAAAAAATGCTGGGGTCAGAATGGTAGACTTTTCTATTTGTTAACATTCCATTTACAACAGTCATGAGCTCAAAATTGTGTGTGATTGATGACCAAAAATATAAAACTATGTCCCATTTTCATACATAGGAAAGTCTCAGCCAGGAGGAGGCCGTGGAAAGCCTCAGTCAGGAGGTGGCGGGGAAAAGAGAAAGTGGCAGCCAGAAGGTGGCCATGGAAAGTGGCAGCCAGGAGGTGGCCATGGAAAGTGGCAGCCAGGAGGTGGTTGGGCCCAGTAGCCTGACGAATCACTGGTTCCTCCCCTCCGCCTTCCAACAAAAAGGCCCAGGAAGGGGGGGAACGTGGAGGAGTCAGCGCTTGTTTTGATTTGGCAGGCTACAGCGGTCCTCACAACAACCCCCAGTGTCAAGAGGCCTTTGCCTGTATGAGGGCCAGTAAGATGCAGGAAATGGAGGTGGGCCAACGCATCATCAGTGAGGAGCTACTAGATGTTAAATAGGTGTTATTATTGATCACTAATTTTAGATTTAACAAAGTGGTTTACATACCACCATACATACCAGGATGGATACCGCTGTGACAGATGTGAGCAGGTTGCCCTTCTGGAAGCTCGCATTAGAGATCTGAAGGAGCAAGTTGCAACACTGGGCAGAAAGGACAACCTTGAAGGGGGTCCTCTGCTCGCTGAGCAGGTGGTCAGTAGGGTTGATGTGGAGGGTGGAGGGGCAAGTCAGGATTATCAAATAGGAAGATGGGTTAATGTAGTTAGAGGGAGTGGAAGGGGCTCGCAGAAAAGGAAGGCCAGTCCTGTGTTTGTGCATCAAAACAAATTTGCCAAGTTGGGTGAAGATGTGGAGGTGGCAAACACAGAGGTGGCAAACACAGAGGTGGCAGCCCTAGATGTCACTGCTACCCCTAACAGCCGGGAGAGCAGCCCATCTAGTAGAGGTGGTGAGGGGAGTGCAGGTAGGCCTAGATAGTTGGTGGTAATAGGGGATTCTATAATCAGAAGGACTGATAGAATAATTTGTCGCCAGGATCGCCTCAACCTAATGGTTTGCTGTCTCCCTGGTGCTAGGGTTCGGCATGTGGTGAACCGGGTGGATAAATTACTGGGAGGGGCTGGGCATGACCCAGCTGTCTTGGTCCACGTTGGAACCAATGACAGTATACATGGAAAGTGGAGGCTCCTTAAGAATCATTTTAAAGAACTAGGCTGCAAGTTGAAGGGAAGGACCTCCAAGGTGATATTCTCTGAAATATTGTCTGTGCCATGCGCAACACAGGAAAGGCAGTGGGTGATTAGAGAGCTGAATGCATGGCTAAAGACCTGGTGTAGGGAGGAGGGATTTGGGTTTCTAGAGCACTGGGCTGACTTTTCATTGGGGTGCAACCTATATGCTAAAGACGGTTTGCACTTCAATGGAAGGGGGTCTGCTGTGCTGGGGGAGAGGTTTAGGGGAAGGCTGGAGGAGTATTTAAACTAGGATTGAGGGGGGAGGGTGAACTAGAATTACATCAAGAAGACAGGTCAGTTAGGGGTCAGACATTAATGGAGGGTGGAATGGGGATAGATGGGGGGAGGGTTATGGCAGGTGACAAGAAATTTCCCATGTTGCAAACAGCCATTGGAAACTGTAGTGCCATTTTTACTACTAAAAATTATATGAAAAACACCAGAGCAAAATGTAATAATGCATTAAAGTGTTTGTTCACCAATGCCAGAAGTCTGCCAAGCAAAATAGGTGAGTTGGAAGCTCTGGTGCATGAGGTGAACTATGATGTAATCGGTATTGCTGAAACTTGGCTTCAATGCTCACATGACTGGGCTATTAATATTCCTGGCTATGCACTCTTTCAGAGAGACAGGGTAAAAAGGAAAGGTGGCGGGGTCTGTCTCTATATGAGAAGTGATCTCAAAGCAAGTGTGAAAGAGGACCTTATTGATGGAGAGTGTGATGAGTCTGAAGCATTATGGGTGGAACTGCATATAGATGTGCGTAGTTCAAAGTTAATCATCGGAGTTTGTTACAGACCACCCAACGTTAACGAGGAGGTGGAGACTCAGCTCCTTGCATGGAAAGGGCTGCAAGGGCTGGGACGGTGATAATAATGGGGGATGTTAACTACCCAGAAATTGACTGGAGTAATGGCACTGCTGGGACAGTTAAAGGGCAAAAATTTATAAACATAGTACAGGACAATTTTATGGTCCAGTTTATTGAGGCCCCAACTAGGAATGAAGCTCTGTTGGACCTGGTAATCTCAAACCATGCAGAGCTTATTACTACTGTTCAGATAAAGGAACACCTGGGTAGCCGTGATCATAACATGATTTCTTTTTTTCAAATATAAGTTTATTCAGAAGCAGGAAGAGCAAAGGCCCGAAGTGTCAATATAAACATAAACAGAGATTCAAGGACGCAGCCTCTTACAACATAACTGAGATTATGACAGTATAGGTTTCCCATTTCAGGGTCATATATATGTTATTACAGTCTGTACAATAAATTCACCCCTGGATTGGGTCTCAAATAGGTCTGGGTGTCCCCATCCCTCCTGCCATTTTCCTTTTTTTTTTAAAAAAAGGAATAGTTGTAGAAGAATAATAGTGGGAATAAGAGAGAGAGAGAGAAGTCTGAGAATTAGCAGGTTAAAAAGAGTGGGGGGGGGGGGATAGAGGTGTGGAACACGGGAGGGTGAGGGGGGGGACATGGAGACGGTGTCTATCTATTGCTTAATATGGACATGTCCATAAGGAAGCTACTGTCAGTAGGCTTCCACCTACTGCTTCAATCATGAATTGCTAGCAGGTTTTGACCCTCAGTGGAGAATATGTATATAAGCCATTGCGACCAGGTCTTAGTGTATAGTTCAGTTTGGTTGCGGTCTGTGAGGATAAGATCCTCCATCTTCCTTATATCTTCTACTTTTTTTAACCACATATCCACAGTTGGGGGTCTGGTGGTCTTCCACAACAGGGGAATGCAAGCCTTGGCTGCATCTAGGAGATGTCGGAGCAGAGATTTTTTTGTATGTCTCTCTGGACATGGTAGAGGCATGCAGCAAAAAGAGACTAGGGTCCGCCACAATATGGCGTTCCGTAAATTTCTGTATTATCTGCTGTATGGACTTCCAGAACTGCTCCAACCTCCGACATGTCCAAAAAACATGAAGAATCGTGCCCTGTTCCTCTCCGCATCTCCAACAGATTCCCGTGGAAGATGGGAAAAATTTCTGCAGTTTGTCTGGGGTTTTGTACCATCTAGTTACTAGTTTATAATTAGTTTCCTGCATTTTCGTGCATATGGAGTATTTAAATGTAAAGTAGAGTATGTTTTGTTTTTGCCTTGATGTAAAACTACACTGCATATCTCTTTCCCAGGTCCTGAGTGTGGGCATTTGGTAATTCTCTGGTGGTGTAATCAACAGTTGATATGTGGCTGATAATGTATGAGGGAGATCACCCTCTCCTGAACAGTATATTTCATATGTAGTCAAGGCTCTGGTAAAATTTCGTCGTAACGTCTTGAGAAAGTGGTTAAGTTGTAAAGCTCTCCAGAAATCTAAATGGAACGGACCTTCCAGTCTCATCAAGTCTTCTATTGAGGGCCACCGTCCGTTTGTGATGTAATGAGTTGCTTGTGAGTTACCTGCATTACGTAGGGAACAAAATATTGGATCCGTACATCCTGGGTTGAATTCTGGAGTACCCAGAATCGGGCGTATCATAACATGATTTCATTTGATGTTAGCTGTAAACAAGAGATACATACAGGAAAGATAAAAACACTTAACTTCAAGAGAGCAAATTTTCCAAGGATGAGGGCTGCTCTCCAGGACTTAGACTGGGAGGGAATATTGGCATCGATAAACACAGAACAGAAATGGGAATTCTTCAAAAAGACTGCTTGGGACCTCACTGCAAAGTATATTCCCATGGGCAATAAGTTTAAAAGGCTAAAAATAAAACCTATGTGGCTCACGGTCAAAGTTAGAAAAGCTATAAACAATAAGAAAAGAGCTTTTAAAAAATATAAAAAAGAAGGAACACTAGTGTCATTTAAATGTTACAAAGAATTTAACAGAATATGTAAAAAGGAAATCAAGGATGCAAAAATTCAAAATGAACGACAGATCGCAAAAAATAGTAGGACAAACCCCCAAAAATTCTTCAAATATATTAATAGTAAAAAGGTCAGGTCTGAGCATGTAGGCCCTTTACAAAATAATCTAGAGTGGGTGACTGGGGACAAGGAGAAGGCTAATTTATTAAATACTTTCTTCAGCTCTGTGTATACAAAAAAGCATGGGGGAGCTCATGTCCATAATGGGGGTGGTATTGACACAGCCCCGAATGATCCACAATGGCTCAAAAGTGATATGGTCCAGAAATATTTAGACAGAATAAAGGTGGATAAAGCACCTGGACCTGATGGCATCCACCCACGGATCCTAAAAGAATTGAGCTCTGTAATTTCAAAGCCATTGTATCTAATTTTTAGGGACTCATTAATGTCGGGAATAGTATCACTGGATTGGCGCAGGGCGAACGTGGTGCCTATATTTAAAAAGGGACAAGCAAAGAAAATATTTCCACCGCTCAGGCTGACACTGACCCAGGTGTAAGTAGAAGTTTCAGAGCAGAAGAGCTCCAGGTGCTGGCTGAATGCTAGGCAAAGCAGGCTTGAATGGAGGAGAAGATTCGGATGCCGCACACCGGATGTAGTCAAAAAATTTTTCACTTTCTGCATGACAGTCTTGTTATTTTGATGATCCCATTTTTTCAATAAAGTGAAAAATTTTTTGACTACATCCGGTGTGCGGCATCCGAATCTTCTCCTCCATTCAAGCCTATATTTAAAAAGGGATCAAAGTCTTTACCAAGCAACTATAAACCTGTTAGTTTAACTTCTATAGTCAGGAAGATACTGGAGCATTTAATAAAAGACCACATAGACGAGTTCTTCCTGGAAAAAAACATTTTAAGCAACAGACAGCATGGATTCATGAAAGACAGAAGTTGTCAGACAAACCTGATTTCTTTTTATGAAGAGGTAAGTAAAACCTTGGACAGAGGGGTGGCTGTGGACATGGTATACTTGGATTTTGCAAAAGCGTTCGATACAGTTCTGCACACACGGCTCATGTGTAAGTTAAAGTCTACAGGCTTGGAAATATCAGTTTGTAAATGGATAGATGATGATTCTTATGCCCCGTACACACGGTCGGACTTTGTTCGGACATTCCGACAACAAAATCCTAGGATTTTTTCCGACAGATGTTGGCTCAAACTTGTCTTGCATACACACGGTCACACAAAGTTGTCGGAAAATCCGATTGTTTTGAACGCGGTGACGTAAAACACGTACGTCGGGACAATAAACGGGGCAGTGGCCAATAGCTTTCATCTCTTTATTTATTCTGAGCATGCATGGCACTTTGTCCGTCGGATTTGTGTACACACAATCGGAATTTCCGACAACGGATTTTGTTGTCGGAAAATTTTATATCCTGCTCTCAAACTTTGTGTGTCGGAAAATCCAATGGAAAATGTGTGATGGAGCCTACACACAGTCGGAACAAGGTCCTATCACACATTTTCCATCGGAAAATCCGACCGTGTGTACGGGGCATTACTCTGAATGGTCTAAGGTTATAAGTGGTGTACCCCAAGGTTCAGTGCTGGGACCCTTACTCTTTAATATCTTTATAAATGATATTGGGTCTGGGATCAAAAGTAACATTTCTGTCTTTGCAGATGACACCAAGCTATGCAGGGGAATAACGTCCTTACAGGATGTCTCCAATTTACAAGCTGACCTCAGTGCACTGCCTGATTGGGCATCTATGTGGCAGATGAGGTTTAATGTTGAGAAGTGTAAAGTTATGAACTTGGGGGCTAAGAATATGCATGCATCATACATACTAGGGGGAATACAACTGGGGGAATCCGTAGTGGAGAAGGATCTGGGGGTTTTGGTAGATCATAAGCTTAATAATAGCATGCAATGCCAAGCTGCGGTTTCCAAAGCGAGCAAAGTCCTTTCTTGTATTAAGAGAGGTATGGACTCTAGAGAGAGAGATATCATTTTGCCCCTGTTCAAATCATTAGTAAGACCTCATCTGGAATATGCAGTTCAGTTTTGGACACCAGTTCTCAAAAAGGATATCGAGGAACTGGAGAAAGTGCAGAGAAGGGCGACCAAACTGATAAGAGGCATGGAGGAGCTCAGCTATGAGGAAAGATTAGAGGAACTGAATTTATTCACGCTTGAGAAGAGGAGAATAAGGGGGAATATGATCAACATGTTCAAATATATAAGGGGTCCATATAGTGACCTTGGTGTTGAGTTATTCACTTTACGGTCAACACAGAGGACAAGGGGGCACTCTTTACGACTGGAGGAAAAGAGATTTCATCTCCAAATACGGAAAGGTTTCTTCACAGTAAGAGCTGTGAAAATGTGGAATAGACTCCCGCCAGAGGTGGTTCTGGCCAGCTCAGTAGATTGCTTAAGAAAGGCCTGGATTCTTTCCTAAATGTACATAATATAACTGGGTACTAGCATTTATAGGTAAAGTTGATCCAGGGAAAATCCGATTGCCTTTTGGGGGATCAGGAAGGAATTTTTTCCCCTGCTGTAGCAAATTGGAGCATGCTCTGCTGGGGTTTTTTTGCCTTCCTCTGGATCAACTGTGGGTATAGAATTGGGTCTATTGGATTGTACGATTTTTTTTTTTTTTTTTTATGGTTGAACTGGATGGACTTGTGTCTTTTTTCAACCTGACTAACTATGTAACTATATCAATAGACAGTAGTAGCCAAAAATTATTTTGACAAGAATGAAAATGCTGGGGTCAGAATGATAGACTTTTCTATTTGTTAACATTCAATTTGCAACAGTCATGAGCTCAAAATTGTGTGTGACTGATGACCAAAAATATAAAACTATGTCCCATTTTCATACATAGGAAAGTCTCAGCCAGGAGGAGGCCGTGGAAAGTCTCAGCCTGGAGGTGGCGGGGGAAAGTGGCAGCGAGGTGGCCGTGGAAAGTGGCAGAGAGGTGGCCGTGGAAAGTGGCAGCGAGGTGGCCGTGGAAAGTGGCAGCCAGGTGGTGGCCGTGAAAAGTGGCAGCCAGGAGGTGGCTGGGCCCAGTAGCCTGACCAAATCGCAGGTTCCTCCCCTCCGCCTTCCAACAAAAAGGCACAGGAAGGGGAGGAACGTGGAGGAGTCAGCTCTTGTTTTCATTCGGCAGGCTTCTGCGGTCCTCACAACAACCCCCTGTGTTCAAGAGGCCTTTGCCTGTATGACGGCCAGTAAGATGCAGGAAATGGAGGTGGGCCAACGCATCATCAGTGAGGAGCTCATATTTCAGGTCCTAAATAAGGGGGTGATGGGCGGACTCACAAAAAAAAGTCACATATGTGAGTTGGACCATACTCCTCTTCCACCTCCTGCCACAACTCCAACACCATGACCACAACCTGGAAGAAAGCGTGGAAGGAAGACATCAGTGTGATGGCCTGGGTTCGGTCTGGTCTGGCAAAAGATGCAGGCTGTTGTAAGACCACAGCCTCGGGACATATATGTCATCTGCTGCTGCTCCCGATCTCTGGGAGTCCTGGACCAGATTGTGCTCCCTATTAAATGGACTCCTCAGGTTACCAAGTTGCAAAGACCAGCATTTTATTCCATAGGGCTTCTGCTAAAACAATATATATAATGTTTGGGGGTTCTGATTAATTTTCTTGCAACAAAAATTACGATTATTACATGTAGGAGAGAAGTTTCAGAATTGTGTAACGTGGATAATCCACGCTAACCCCAAAAATAGTGCTGATAAAAATATATATTTTATGATGAAAACTGTATATGTGATGGTGCTGCAACTAAGGAAAAACTGGAATATTCAGCTCAAAAACATGTATAACATAAAATTAGATGCGCAACCAAAAAATGTGCAAACAAATATGTGCAAAATAAATGTATCATCAACATGTGTTAATTAATGAATAGAAGAGGTTTAAAACGTCCGTAGTAAATGATATTCAGTATAACTCCATTGGGAGTAAGTCCTTCGGTAGGAAGGCAGATGGTTCTTTTTACCATATACAAGACAGCCAAGACAGCCAAGGAATAATGAAATGCCAGGGGGCCGCTTACTAGATCTGTAGGATCTCTATTACGGAGATCTTTTGGGCACATTAAGGAGGGATCACTCAGGCAGGGGCGGTAAATTCACACATCCATCTGGATCCTCTCCTCCACCGGCAATTCCAAATGCTGCAATGCTCTCTGTAGGACCCGTATCAGAGTAGGTGCACTCGTGGAGTATATTATAAAAGGAAGAGAAATGGCTTCATAGTGCAGTAGGTTTAAAATCAGAGGTTCCTTTATTCCATATGATGGGCAACTGACATCTTAACAAGCGATAGCAGACAATTCAAACGAAATACACAGCTGCGGCTCAGGCCAGCCAGCTGGTGTGTGGTGACATCAGGTCCTATAGCTCCACCCGACGCAGCGTTTCTCCATACTAGGCATCAACAGGGAAAGCCTCTGGTAAGCGGCCCTCTGGCATTTCATTATTCCTTGGCTGTCTTGTGGGAGTATACGGTGAAAAGAACCATCTGCCTTCCTACCGAAGGACTTATTCCCAATGGAGTTATACTGAATGTCATTCACTATGGACGTTTTTAACCTCCTCTATTCATTAACACATATTGATGATATACTTATTTTGCACATATTTGTATGCACACTTTTTGGTTGCGCATCTAATTTTATGTTATACAAGTTTCAGAATTGGCCTGGGTGGCAGGGGGTTAATTACCATAAGTAATATATAAATAATTATTATATATTGTTTTTAAGGTAATTTACTATATTTTCAAAATCTGTACTCAAGCAGGTGGCTTAATGGACAAATTACTGAAGCTTGAAGTTATAACTTCCAACCAGTAATTTCACAGAAAAAAGATATATAATAAATTATTATGTTATAACATATACAGTAGCATATATATATATGATTTCCCTTGAATAAAACATTACCTTTTCAGCAGGCAGCAGATTCTCATTCTCCCTCTTAACTGTAAGAGAAAAACATGGGGTTGTGGGTAAATCTTATACCCATAAACCCATGTTTTTCCTTGTAGTTAAGAGGGCTGGGCTGGAAGGGAGCATTTGTCTTTTAGACACATGCCTCTTCTATGACACTGCAGTGAGAGGCGTGCCTCCACTGCAGCTTTTTTTTGGACAGCTGGGACCAATGGTACTTTACCATTGGTCCAAGACTCCAAGCTGTTTATTGAGCTCAGTGCCTCTGACAAGAAGTGAGAGGCACTGTGAGCTCAACCTCTCAGTCTGCTGCAAACAGTGTGTCAGCTTGTATTTAAAGTCGCCGCTCTGTATTTAGTTTCTGACAGGCTACACAAGGATCCCCATATCTCTGGAGCCATAGGTCATAGGAGCCCCAGTGGTAGGATACCAGTGGTGGGGTAGCACTTAGGCTACATACCCCCTAAATTTGGGGTCTCTATGACCTCAGGTCACGGAGCTATGACCCTTGAAGCTCGATTTTTTTATGTTCGTGGCAGGAGAGGCCCTGCCTCACCTGACACCCCTGACTGCATGTCCATGCAGCAGAGCTTCCCCTCATTTCAGAGCATCCCCTCAGATCTAGAACAACTGCACTTGAAGTGCACTTCCAAGTGCACAGTACATTTGCCTTTAGTAAAACAACCTCCCTGTGTCTTTGAAAAAAGTAAAGAAATCAGTGTTCACATTAGTGTCATCCACTCTATTTTTTGTGATTATGATTAAACAGTGTGTAAACATCCAACGGGGATTGGTCCCACAGGAAATGATGGTGGTTGTTTTCAAAATCTTCAGTATGCAACTCGAAATTAAATGGTTCAGAATTAAGAATTTTTTATTTAATTGTGGCCTGCACTACCATACCAGCTAAGTGGCCCGCGCTCTTCAAAAGATTGAGCACCACTGGTGTAGCCCTAGTCCAAGGCACACCTTGGACTATAACTGCACAGACCAGGCAGTCATTGACAGTGTCACACAAGCTGCAGCAGCTCACGCAGTCAGCGATGCAGCTGCTCTCCCTCTCCTGAGCTGTCTGGGAAGAGAAGAGGAGAGAGAGAAAGAACATGGAACACTTGTAAGACTGTGCTGATGTAAGACAAAAGAGAGCCTGCCCACAATCCAGGAAAAATGGAGGTAACTGTAATAGGTTGCTGTGCAGCCCAGGAGAGGACAAAGCCTGCTGGGAAGAGCAAGTACTTGCGGAAGATGTAGTTCTGAAAGAGACTGTACCACGTGCTGCAAATTGCTTTGGAACTACAAGTTCCAGCAAGACCTGGGATCTGCAGTAAAGGAAAAGGCATAGAGTTTCTGGGCTCGAGGCAGTCATTTAAAAGGACAGTGTGGAGTATACAGTTCAGCAGCTTGTTGGAGACATGGAAAGGCTCAGTTGCTGACTTCTCCAAGTCTGTATGAAACATCATTGTTGCCACCCTGTCTGTGGGAACACCATCGTTGAGTCCATTGCCACCACCACTTTGGTGGGGAGGAAGTCATCAGTGAGTTATATCACAGATGACGTCACTCTGTCCGGACACACAATGGGAGGAGGGCAGTCTTCAACTTATGTGGTGGTGAGAGGCCACTGGTCACAACCTTCTGCCCAATATTTTGTCTTGTGGGGCTCACGTTTGAGCCAGATTTGGGCCCCAGGGTACATCAAAGAACTGGCCAGTAGGAGGGAATTGGGACTATGGACCATCTATGGAACTTCTTGCATCGCCTTTAGTTAGGATTCCTCTTGGTATGGGGCTTAAAGGCAACAATATTGGAAAACTTGCCGCGTACAGACGATCGGAATTTCCGACAACCAAACCGTGGATTTTTTTCCTACGGATGTTGGCTCAAACTTGTCTTGCATACACACGGTCGCACAAATGTTGTCGGAAATTCCGATCGGCAAGAACACGCTGACGTACAACACGTACAATGGCACTATAAAGAGGAACTTCAATAGCCAGTGAGCCACCCTTTGGGCTCCTTCTGCTAATTTCGTGTTAGTAGAAGTTTGGTGAGAGACGATTCGCGCTTTTCAGATCGTTACTGCTCTTCAGTTTGTGCTTGTGGGTTCGTATCTGTTTTTCAGTGCATTTTGTCAGTCTGTTTCTGTCTTTCAGTGCGTTCTATTTAATAGTTCGTATCTGTTGGCTTTGCTGTCCTCTTATATTACCAAGCAGGACACCTGCATGTGGCAAGCCATCACTCCAGAGCAGAGGCTCGTCGCCACGTTGCGGTACTTGGTAATGGGGAGAAGTCAGCAGGATATCAAGTTCTCGACAGGCAGAAGGACTATATTAAGGTAAGTTTTATTCTTTAACATCACATTCTATATATCTAATGTTTGCTAATGTATTGTATTTATTTCATCATTCCATAATTACCATAATTGTAATATGTTGTGAATGTCCTCTTTGTCCTCATGCATGCTGGAAGCTTTTAATGCTCTTTTTTGTCCTTCATGCATGTTTGCCTTTACTAACCTCCCCAGCATGCTATCCTGGGCCCATATACACCTTGCCTAGTCACTTAACAATGTTTTTTCTCAGCTCCATTGTAGTGCTTACCCTAAACAACCCCTAAAATGTGTTTAAATGTTATTTTTGTCCTTAAATTCAGGAAGAGTGCAAATTTTTTTTTTGGGGGGGGCCCAAACTCATTTGGAACCCCCCCCCAACGGCTAAGTCAACCAATACCAATCCTCTATCTGCTCACTTTGCCAAACCCATACACACTACACCTACCTCTTTTGTGGTCACATTTAGGGATGAATTAACCAAAACATGTAGTGCAAGCGCCTGCCTGAATACTTTCAAATGGTACTGTTAAAAGTTTTGTTCTCCTATTATCTTGATAGGTAATTGCAGAATGTAAAAATGTGCTTAAATTTGTACAGTGTGTATTCCTATTTTTGTATTATGACACTTCTTATCTGTCCAATGGACTGCCAATAGTGTAAGTAAAGCAGGGGCTGGCCAAAGTAACACACATTATTTATGCATTCAGCTCTCAATGACGTGGAGAGGGTTACCTGTCCAAAACATCTCCCCCCACCCTAAAATTTTTACAGTGGGCCATCAGAGGGGATGAGGAATATGATAAGTGGACCATATACTTTTGTCTTTAAATACTAATTTCAATAAATGTTTGGCCAAGAATGTTTGTGTCTAATCTGCTTGCAATGTTATGTGCAAAAGTACTATTTTTTTTTCTTGTTTGACTCCACAGTTTCCTTCAAACCCACAGGAATAGCAGACTGTGGCATCCCACTTTGCCCAGCGTTGGGACTTTCCTAACTGCGGAGGGGCAATAGATGGGAAACACGTCCACATCATCCTACCCCCCAACTCAGGGTCATACTATTATAATTATAAGGGGATTAATAGTATTGTGATGTTGGTGGTGGTGTCGGTGACATATCAGTTTTTGTATGTGGACGTGGAGAAGAATGGCCAGATGTCAGATGGTGGAGTCATCGCCCAGACAGTTTTTACAGACGGCTCCAGAATGGTGGCTTGGGCTTGCCACCTGCGGAAGACAACGTGGCTGGTCTTCCGCTTGTGTTCACCGCTGATGAAGGGTTTGGGCTAGGTGAACATCTGATGAGGCCATTTCCCATGAGGACCCTCACCCCGGACCAGAGGGTTTTTAACTACTGGCTGGCCAGAGCCAGAAGTAAAGAATGCTTTCGGCCCAATGGCCAGCCGATTCTCCCTTTTTCTGACACCAATCCACATGGCGGAATATAAACTGAACCATATTGTGCTTGCTTGCTGCATTATGCACAATTATCTATGCAAAAATGCAACAAACTATGTGGCCTCAGTTGGGACTGCAGCCGGCTTTCCTGATCATTCAACCCTGACGGCACTTGAAGCTGGCTGTCCTGGCTTGCCCCCCCAAAGCACCCACAAAGTGAGACAAAAATATCTGGAGAACTTTGCGGGTAGGGGGGCCATTGATATGCCAGCAAATGTGTGAAATACTTTTAAAATACATTTTTATTTTAAACTGAACTAATATTTCATTTGATTTACTGCTTGTGTTTCTTTTAGCTGTCTCCTAGGTTCTCCAATGGGCTTTTCTTTTTGTCCATTCCTTTCAATAGTGCAAACGTTATTTATTTGATACATGAGGTGACAATCTCTTCTTCAGCTAGCTATTATGTTGTGGGTCTGCTACACACACACCTTGTTTTTGTTGTTAATGTATGTAATGCATTAATGATAAAAAATAATCATCCTTTTCAGCACCATGAATTAATTTATTTGAGCCCCTAAAATGACCTGATTGGGGGCCAATTTTAGAGCACTGTGGGGGTGGGGGTTATTTACTAAAGGCACTTTGCACTACAAGTGCACTTGAAAGTGCACTGAAACTGCACTGAAAGTGCACTTGTAGTGCAAAGTGGATTTGCCTTTAGTAAATACCCCCATTGTTACTGTAAACTGCAACTTACTCCAAAAACTGGTATTGAGCATTGAAATAAGAAGCCACACATTGTTGAGTATAAAACATTTTACTCCGTTCACATTCACATGTGCGTTAGAAAAGGGTTTTTTAACAAAAAACATCTTTGGTGCATAACATTTTTATGGGTGACATTATAAAAATAGCCTTTTTTTGGTTAAACAGGCATGTTTAAAACCATAATAACATACACAACTCAGGAACTTACAAAGTTCAACTTTGAAAAAGTGAAGGCAATACCAGACATGAGTATGTTAAAACTGTGTTGATCTTGCCTTCATCAGACGGGGTGATGTCATCCCTGTCAAATGTGGATTTAACTCCTGATCCCATGCCTAATGTCAACATGTGCTAGCTCCCATCATGGGGGATCAATGGACGTGTTTCGGGGGATACAACCCCCTTCCTCTCACTTACTTGAGTTGGGAGGAAGGGGTTGCACCCACAAAACGCATACATTGATATCCAGTGATGGCAGATAGCAGATGTAGACACACTGTGTGCATCTTCAAAATTTGGCTTTTAAAATACTTTAAAACTGGATTTAAAATAACAAATTCCATGACAAAACGGTACAATTTTGTGTTTTAGATTCTGCCTAAAACATCAATGATGTTCTTTATTTTTTGTTGAACATCATTGATGTTTTCCTTTATCTTTTCTAAATCACGATTGCACACCATGATCTCCCCGATGAGGACGTGTGCACTTGCACTGGTGAAATGAGTTTCTTCTTCCACAACATCCACATCACCTAAAAAGAATAAAACACACCATGTATTATAAACATGCAGGCATACATCTATTACCTGAAGCTGTGGTCTCAGACCCTCACCTGTTGTGGTCACTATTTCAACCACGTTATGAACCTCCCCCTCCACATCCTCAGGTTGTGGTGTGGTGACTTCCCCTTCTTTAGGAGGTTGGGGGTCCCTGGTGTCCTCAGATGTCCTGAGTCTTTTCTCCCCTATGTGAATTAAAAAAAAGATAAACTTAGCAGACAGATATTGGAGGCAAGAAATAGGAATATGAAACATTGCTTGGAAGTGTCGTACAATTGTCTGTTTTGGCAGCGTTTCAAGCTGAATACATGATTTTTTTCCCTTTCTTCAAGCTGGAATACTTACAGTAGGGCAAAAAAGTATTTAGTCAGCCACCAATTGTGCAAGTTCTCCCACTTAAAAAGATGAGAGAGGCCTGTAATTGTCATCATAGGTATACCTCAAATATGAGAGACAAAATGTGGAAACAAATCCAGACAATCACATTGTTTGATTTTTGAAAGAATATATTTGCAAATTATGGTGGAAAATAAGTATTTGGTCACCTACAAACAAGCAAGATTTCTGGCTCTCACAGACCTGTATCTTCTTCTTTAAGAGGCTCCTCTGTCCTCCACTCATTACCTGTATTAATGTTACCTGTTTGAACTTGTTATCAGTATAAAAGACACCTGTCCACAACCTCAAACAGTCACACTCCAAACGCCACTATGGTGCAGACCAAAGAGCTGTCAAAGGACACCAGAAACAAATTTGTAGACCTGCACCAGGCTGGGAAGACTGAATCTGCAATAGGCAAGCTGCTTGGTGTGAAGAAATCAACAGTGGGAGCAATTCAACAGTGGGAGCAATAATTAGAAAATGGAAGACATACAAGACCACTGATAATGATAATACAAAAACATTGTATTAGTGGGCGAATGAACAATGTTTACTACGAACGATTACTGTGCCCACGAACCTGAAACTTACCATTTTAAACGCCATTTTAAACTGTACAACAGTAAAGAAAGCACATGGAGCAGCATGAAAGTAATAATAATAATAGGCAGACATGTGCATTCGTTTTTAATGAAAAACAAAATAAATAAAAACGAATTTCGGAAGTAACTAAATAAATTTATTTTTCGGACGAAAACGAAATTCTGAAACGAAATATTTCAGTGTGCACATATCTAATAATAGGAACACACGACAAAATACTTACTTTTTTGAAGCACTCTCTTGATACTTCTGTGCTGATCCTGCTCCCTCAATTTGAGGTCTGACCATCGTTTCCTCAGTTGATCCTTGGATCGTCGTGCCCCAAAATTCTTCTGCAGACTTTTCACAACTTTAGTCATGATTTTGGCCTTTCTCACATTTGGGTTTCTGTACGATCCATATTTCCCGTCATAGTCAGCCCACTTCAAGATGTCCACCATCTCAACAAAGGACATATTTGAGGCCTTAAATCTCCTGGATCGAGACACTTGTGGCTCCGGGCTTTCGTCATTGCTGCTACTCTCATGCACCTGCTCTGTCTCCTCCATGTGCTCTCCCACTGTGCCGAAAGAGAAGGGGCGGGGAATATACTAGAAAGAAGGTCAGGGGTGGAGTTTCACGCATGCGCAGTGTATATAAAGCATAACACGCATGCATCGTGCGTACGATCTGTGAGCGGAGGACGGAGTAGCGTAATCGCCGATCGTGCTAACGAAGGTAACACTTTAACTTGGGGCATCAGTGGCCTATACTTATTATAGATTGAGGCCTATATTGGGACAAGATTAGTACAGTTTAGCCTGACATTAGGGTTTGTCTTGTGTTGTGTCTTGCAGAGAATATGGATAAATTCAATGACCATGACTTCCTCCCCAACTTCATTGATAAATACAGAGAGCTGCTTGTCTGTGGCAGGTGAAACACCCTTTTTATAATAAACTAAAGAGGAAGGCAGTGCTTGATCAACTGTTGGAATTAGTGAAGCCGGTGATTCCCACAGCAGACATCACCTATTCGAAGGCCAAAATTGTTGGCCTTAGGAGCACATATAATAGGGAGCACAAAAAAGACCAGGATTCCACGAGATCAGGAGCAGCAGCAGATGACATTTATGTCCCCAGGCTCTGGTACTACAACAGACCAGACTGAAATCAGGCAATCACTCTCAACCCTTCCTTCCACTCTTCCTTCCACCTCAGATGAGGCTTCCAATGCACAACCTGGGCCTTCCACCCAGGAAGATGTGGAGGAGCCCAGCTTGAGCCAGGTATAGCATTGTTCAACATATTTCTTGTCAAAAATGTAATTATGTTAACTAGGTGTTATTAGTGATCACTAATTTCAGATTTAACAAAGTGGTTTACATATCAATAGACAGTAGTAGCCAAAAATGATTGGGACAAGAATGAAAAATGCTGGGGTCAGAATGGTAGACTTTTCTATTTGTTAACATTCCATTTGCAACAGTCATGAGCTCAAAATTGTGTGTGATTGATGACCAAAAATATAAAACTATGTCCCATTTTCATACACAGGAAAGTCTCAGCCAGGAGGAGGCCGTGGAAAGTCTCAGCCAGGAGGTGGCGGGGAAAGTGGCAGCCAGGAGGTGGCCATGGAAAGTGGCAGCCAGGTGGTGGCCGTGGAAAGTGGCAGCCAGGTGGTGGCCGTGGAAAGTGGCAGCCAGGAGGTGGCTGGGCCAAGTAGCCTGACCGAATCACAGGTTCCTCCCCTCCGCCTTCCAACAAAAAGGCCCAGGAAGGGGAGGAATGTGGAGGAGTCAGCGCTTGTTTTGATTCAGCAGGCTACAGCGGTCCTCACAACCCCCAGTGTTCAAGAGGCCTTTTCCTGTATGACGGCCAGTAAGATGCAGGAAATGGAGGTGGGCCAACGCATCATCAGTGAGGAGCTCATATTTCAGGTCCTAAATAAGGGGGTGATGGGCGAACTCACAAAAAAAGTCACATATGTGAGTTGGACCATACTCTTCCTCCACCTCCTGCCACAACTCCAACACCACGACCACAACCTGGAAGGAAGCGTGGAAGGAAGACAATAGTGTGATGGCCTGGGTTCGGTCTGGTCTGGCAAAAGATGCAGGCTGTTGTAAGCCTTGGGACATATATGTCATCTGCTGCTGCTCCCGATCTCTGGGAGTCCTGGACCGGATTGTGCTCCCTATTAAATGGACCCCTCAGGTTACCAATTTGGCCTGTCAAATAATTGATGTCTGCCCTGGGGTACAAAGGCTTCACCAATTTCAACAGTTTCTCCAGCGTTGCCTTCCTCTTTATTTTGTTATGACCCCTAATAAATTTCTAATTTTTGTTTTTAAAATCCTTGGCTATGTGTTTTACTTCAAAAAGGACAGTTTGTTTGTGAGTAGGCAGGTACATTTCAAAAATACAATGTCAAATTAACAAGGGACACCAACACCAACCAACCTCTTTGAGGTTAAAAAATACAAGATAATAATTGTGTTGTGGTAACCTGACACACAAAACGATAAAAAATATTATGGAGATCACTAGAAAAAAAAATTCAGAAGATCATACTAAAAAAAAAAAAAAAAAAAAAAAAAAGAAAAGTAGATCACTATTAAAAGAAAATTAAAAATTATTCAGGAGATCTGGCGATAAATAAAATAAAAGATTATTCAGGCGATCACGAGAAATAATAAATAAATCAGTTTGTCAGAACTCCGTGTGAATATCAGCAGCAAAACAACTTCATTGTTCTAGCATTATAAAGAAGAGGAAGAAGAGAATGCGCTGCATTAAAAGATGAAAAACTTTGCAGCGTGACAAATGTGCTATCTCCATTTGGTAAAAGCTAATTTTACCAGACCAAGCGCTTTCGTCTCGTACTTGATTCAGAGCATGCATGGAATTTTGTGCGTCGGAATTGTGTACACATGCTCGGCATTTCCAACAACAAGTTTTTTTTGTCGGAAAATTTGAGAACCAGCTCTCAAACAATTGTCGGAAATTCCGACAGCAAATGTCCGATGGAGCATACACACGCTCACGTCGAACATTTGTTGTCGGAAATTCCATTCGTCTATGTGGCATTGCTATATATTTGGAGTTCTGCATTATTTTGCAACTGTTATTGTATATGTTTACTATTGCTTTTCTATTTTTCAGTCAATGATTTATTGTGTGTTGGAACAATAAATATTAACCCTTCAATCTTGATGTGAATGAAAATGTAGTGATGCTTAGACAGTGGTTGGCACTGAAAACAGAAAAAAAAATCAGATTTTTCAAAGTAACAGGAAATGTTTAAAATCTATTAGTAGCCATATTGTTACTACATATATGTACACATGACTTAGGCCAGCCATAGACGATTCAAATCTTAGCCGGTTCACCAGTGGTGGTCCCCAGGGATTCTGCTGCAAATCAACATTGTATACCGCCCAATGTTGTTTTCAATTACAGTATTGACAGTCAGCATGCATTGATAACCGATGCCTCCTCTGTAGATCTCTGTAGATCTGGCTCCTGTGAACTCAGAGGGAGGTGCTGGGAGTAGAGCAGAGAGCAGGAGGTGAAGAAGGAGGGGACATCCAATGTCAGCGCTGATCACAGACTGTGGGAGGGAGCATGGAGCTCTAGCACATGGCTGGATAAGGAAGTGAGATCCAATGATGAGTCTGTGTAAGGCAGCAGTGTGATGCAGAGTGCAGGGAGGGGGGCAGAGAGCCAGAGCATTGTGTGTATAAGGCAGCAGTGTGATCCAAAGGGAAGGGGCAGAGAGCCAGAGCATTTTGCGAATAAGGCATGTAAAATTCATGTTAGTGGTCCGTGGGATTCAAAATTGTGAGTTTAGTGGTGAGGTTCGAACGGTTGGTGGCCACTGCTTTAGGGTACACTTTGAGTCTGCTGGACCTGCTAACATTACATCGAAGATGGCAGAACCCAGTGACAGTCTGAGGGCTTTTGGATGTCTACACAATGGAGGAAACTTTTACAGGAAAATGACATGCATAAAATACATTAAATGCACTCGTGGGAAAACGTCATGCTTCCTAGATCACTGTGTTTATATGATCTTGCTTTAAATCAGGTTTAGCCAATTCCAATTGCACTCTGGATGCACAGAATTCTATTTTCTCTAAACACAGCTAAATTGACTGCACCTAAACACAGGTAAACGCTTAGTGTGAATGGCACCATTAAACAATTATTACATGCTTTTTTTATGTGTTTAGCTATGCATATAAATGTATATAAACACAGTATTAAATGCATATCAACTAAACATATTGTACTGAATGCATATAAATACAGTATTAGGACCAAATTTGCCTGCTGGTGGCACTGTGGTGCTCTGGTTCTCAGCTGCAGTTTTGTCTCCACCAGCAGGTGTCTCCCAGCAGCCAGTAGGTTCCAGCGATCAGCTCCACCTGGCCATACCATTTGGTACTTAACCACTTGCTTACTGGGCACTTAAACCCCCCTCCTGCCCAGACCAATTTTCAGCTTTCAGCGCTGTCGCACTTTGAATGATGGCCACTGATGGGCGCTGATGGGTGACACGGATGGGTGGCACGGATAGGTGGCACGGATGGGCACTGATAGGTACCACTGATGGGGGGCACTGGTGGGCGGCACTGATGGGGGGCACTGATGGGCACTGGTAGGTGACACTGATGGGCACTGATAGGTTGCACTGATGTGGGTGCTGATGGGTGGCACTGATGTGGGTGCTGATGGGTGGCACTGTGGGCACTGATGGGTGGCACTGTGGGCACTGATGGGTGGCACTGTGGGCACTGATTGATGGCACTGATTGATGGCACTGTGGGCACTGATGGGTGACGCTGGTGGGCACTGGTAGGCGGCACTGCTGCCTACTGCTCTGTATCAGAAGAGCGCCTGACTGATGTCCCTCTCACGGCCGCCGGTGATCGGGTTTCTTTTTTCCTCCTCACGCTGTCAGCGCGAGGAGGAAAAATAGCCAATTACCGGCTCTGTTTACATCACATGATCAGCTGTCATTGGCTGACAGCTGATCATGTGGTAAGGGGTCGGGACCGACCCCTTACTCTGATCTGTGATCAGGCGAGTCTCATAGACTCGCTGATCACCGAGCGCGCCCTGCAGGGGGCGCGCAGGCCGCTCGTGCACGGGACGACGTCAATAGACGTAGTCCCGGCAATTTAGATCCGCGCTGTTGCCGTCATTTTACAATGGCCCGGATCTGAAGCGGTTAAAGCAGAACTCTGGGATTTTCAAACTCCCCCCCCCCCCAACCCCACACACCCACGCACACACACACTAAACAGTTCCTACATTTGTGAAATTTCTTACCGTTTTAAGAGATATGTCTGATTTAGTTTTCAGGAAGTCAGCTCTGCGATTCAAAAAACGCATCATCTTTTCTGGCAGGGAGGATCTCTTAGAACAGTGACTGCATCATATCCTCTTCTCTTTCTCTAACTGTAATCAGACTACATTTCCAATGAATACTTGGGGTGGGAGTGAATGTGGGAGAGTACACTAGGCTTGTACATGTAAATGTGAACTCATCCACTTCAACATAAATCACACCCCTCATTCTGCAGCCAGCAAGTCATACATAACACACAGTATGATAGGTTACAGCCTTATTAATGCAAAGCAGTGCAATGTGTGTTTCCACCATTGCCGAATGTGAGGGACCACCAAAGCCAAATGTCAGGGACCACCATTGCCAAATGTCAGGGACCACCAGAGCCGAATGTCAGGGACCACCAGTGCCGAACGTCAGGGACCACCACCAGTGCCAAATGTCAGGGACCACCACCAGTGCCGAATGTCAGGGACCACCAGAGCCAAATGTCAGGGACCACCACCAGTGCCTTTTCAGTGCGGAGTCACCAGTGCCTTATCAGTGCCAATCAGTGCGGTGTGACCAGTACCTTATCAGTGCCCATCAGTGCCTTATCAGTGCACATCAGTGCAGAGTCACCAGTGCCTTATCAGTGCTCATCCGTGCGGAGTCACCAGTGCCTTATCAGTGTCCATCAGTGTGGAGTCACCAGTGCCTTATCAGTGTTCATCAGTGCGGTGTCACCAGTTCCTTATCAGTGCCCATCAGTGCGGAGTCACCAGTGCCTTATCAGTGTTCATCAGTGTGGAGTCACCAGTGCCTTATCAGTGTTCATCAGTGCGGTGTCACCAGTTCCTTATCAGTGCCCATCAGTACGGTGTCACCAGTACCTTATCAGTGTGGAGTCACCAGTGCCTTATAAGTGCAGTGTCACCAGTGCCCATCAGTGCGGAGTCACCAGTGTCTTATTAGTGCCCATCAGTGCGGAGTCACCAGTGCCTTATCAGTGCCTATCTGTGCGGTGTCACCAGTACCTTATCAGTGTGGAGTGACCAGTGCCTTATCAGTGCAGTGTCACCAGTGCCCATCAGTTCTGTGTCACCAGTGCCTTATCAGTGTCCATCAGTGCGGTTTCACCAGTACCTTATCTGTGCGGTGTCACTAGTGACTTATCAGTGCCCATCAGTTCTGTGTCACCAGTGCCTTATCAGTGTGGAGTCACCAGTGCCCATAATTGCAGAGCGCGGATAGTTACAGATCATAACAGTGAATAAAAGAAAATAACACACCAGCAAACAAACATAAGAACGCATGAAAAGCAAAACTAAATAACAAATGCCTAACCAGCAATCCTAACCACACTTAACTATATACACAAATGAGAAACATATAAGGCAAGGGAGAGCAGGGAGCAGATGGGAAGGGGGAAAACAAAACTGGCATGGGAACAAGGCAGCAGGATACCAGATAGAGGGCAAGGGCAAGATCAAGAGAAAATGGATACGAAGTCAGGCGGCAGCAAGGAGGCGCAAGCAGGAGGAGCCAAAACACTGCGAGGAGCAGTCGCAAAGGTGGATAGAAGTGAGGTGCCCTCCCAACAGGTGTGGCCTTGTGGAGCTGATCGCTGGAGCCTGCTGGGAGACACTTGTTGGTGGACACTAAAACTACAGCTTTCCGCCAAGAGCACCATAGTGCCGGTCTCATCTCACCTCAAAACCTTTACTGGATCACAGTGGGTTAACTCTTATGCTTCTTAACCAGCCACATGGTTATTTTCCTATTTTTGTACTTTTTCCCCATAAACCCTTTTTCCTGGCGCATCATGGCAGTATACAGTGGGTTGTGGCTCTGGCCCCACAGCCTGAAAGGACTGGTCAACATTAAATCAAAGACAGATCCAGCTCACAGCATTCCCTTTTTTGTTCTCACCTGATTAGGACTGGAGGTGCGAGGTACCCCTTACCTTACTTGTTGCCCTAGCCAGGTTCAGCCTCTCCTGGGTGCAAGTACTTCCTGTACAGCCTCTAAATGAGCTAGCTATATGGTTGGAGCCCCAGTCTGGGGGGCATGGTTCAACCTCTCTGTTTTGCTTGCGTCTATCTAGCAAGGTTACTCTGTGGTATAAGCAAGGAAGCTGAACTTCTGCAGTGTGTAAATGTGCTTTTACTATACAAAGATGCTGTACATACAAAACTATTACAATATTAGGAATACAATACAAGACTGACAGATATCTATAACAAGCAAAATGCCTAGCAAACTGAACAGCCTATGGTCTATAATAGTACAAACACACTTAAAGGTTACTTGTAGTCAGAGTCTTCAAATGAGAAAGTGATGCTCCTAAGCACCAAGGCCTGAGGTGTGCCTTGGCCTGCCTGGTCAGTATACCTGAAAGAGGGCATACCCTGAATGTAAGAATAAGAAAAAGTACTACGAGTATGTATGAAGACTGGGGAAAACAGGTGGGTGGGAACCCAGAAATGCCGATGACACCTGGCCTTGACAGAGGAGGAGGTTTAAATAGCCCTCTCGGACTCCTCCCACAAATACAGGCTGGCCTCCGGCCAGCCTTTCACTTGTAGTCGGAGTCTTCGAGTGAGAAAGTGATGCTCCTAAGCACCAAGGTCTGAGGTGTGCCTTGGCCTGGCTGGTCAGTATGCTTGAAAGAGGGCAAAAAGACACAGATTTAGGTGAATCATGATGACATTTGCCCAACCTACCACTTAAGGACCGTCAATGGGACGTGGCTCAGCACACACCCTGAGAGAGACTATGAATCCCTGGCGGTGACCAGGGCCTCTAAGCAACAGAACGTCAACTGAAAGAAGATTGACGACTGCTTCCGACCCAAGGGTGAGCCCAGTAACGAAATGACATCTGCACCAATAAATTAGCCCCAACAATGGGCAGGACTGATGAAAGTGAGTGCAAGCATGGTTGATAACGGTATGGGTGCCAATACAGCCCAACCTGGGAACACAAACTAGAGAAATGACAGACAACCAGACATGAGAACAGCAATACCCCTCTGTGCCTACCTAAGTATGGGAACATGAGCAGAAGAGACAAGACCACTGCGCGTAAAATGAACCTGATGACGGACCAAACCAACCCCCCCACCCTCGTGTAAGTAGTGAGTGCGCCGAGTAGCCTGCCACGCAGAGACGGGTAATTAACTGAAAACTTAGGGCTGGTGTACCCACCGACCGTGGTGGGTAGTCGTACAGGTGTGGTGAATGAACGTGCATCGTATGACGTATGGTATACGGGCGAGAAAATTGTAATCAACAATCATTAACAAACGAAACCTCAGCCCGTATGGATCTGTAGACGTGACAGATCATGACATGTGAGCCCTAGCTAACTGACCCAGGTACAAACATGAACAAAAAACAATGAGACATGACAAAAAATGAAGATGAAAACAGCTACGGGAGTATATGCCGTGACTGAACAACAATGCCCCTCTGAGAAATGCTGAGGCTGAAACGCTATGACAGAAATGCTAAGACTGAGCGCTGAGGCAGAAACGCTATGACAGAAATCTTGGGGCAGAAAGACAAGGACAGCAACGTTATGACAGAAAATGCTATGACAGAAATGCTGAAATTGAATGCTGAGGCAGAAACGTAATGACAGAAAACCTGGGGCAGAAATGCAATGATAGAAACGCTGAGACTGAAACGCTGAGGCAGAAATGCAACGACAGAAAATCCTGGGGCAGAAATGCCATGACAGAAACGCTATGACAGAACGCTGAGGCAGAGATGCCATGACAGAAATCCTGGGCAGAAAAGCAATGACAGAAATGCTAAGACTGAAATGCTGAGGCAGAAATGCAAAGACAGAATCCTGGGGCAGAAACGCTATGACAGAAATGCTGAGACTGAATGCCGAGACAGAAAAGTTGAGACTGAAAGCTGAGCCAGAAATGCTGGGGCAGAACACTATGACAGAAAACGCCATGACTGAAAAAAACGCCATGACAGAAATCCTGGGGCAGAGATGCTATGACAGAAATTCTGGGGCAGAGATGCTATGAAAGAAATCCTGGGGCAGAGACGCTATGACAGAAATCCTGGGGCAGAAACGCTATGACAGAAATCCTGGGGCAGAATTGCTATGACAGAAACCCTGGGGCAGAAACGCTATGACAGAAATGCCGAGACTGTACGTCGAGACAGAAATGCCTGGGCAGAACATTATGACAGAATAGCCGGGGCAGAACGCTATGACAGAAAAGCTGGGGCAGAACACTAAGACAGAAATGCTGAACGCTATGACAGAAATGCTAGGGCAGAGCGCTAAGACAGAAATGCTGAACGCTATGACAGAAATGCTAGGGCAGAACGCTAAGACAGAAATGCTGAACGCTATGACAGAATGCTAGGGCAGAACGCTAAGATGGAAATGCTGAACGCTTATGACAGAAATGCTAGGGCAGAACGCTAATGCCCCATACACACGTTTGGACATTGATCGGACATTCCGACCACAAAATCCATGGATTTTTTTCTGACGGATGTTGGCTCAAACTTGTTTTGCATACACACGGTCGCACAAAGTTGTCGGAATTTCCGAATGCCAAGAACACGGTGACGTACACCACATACGACGAGACTATAAAAGGGCAGTTCAGTACCAAGCGCGGCACCCTTTGGGCTCCTTTTGCTAATCTCGTGTTAGTAAAAGCTTGGTGAGAGACGATTCGCGCTTTTTCAGACTCGTGGTTTTCAGATCTTTTTTCTGCTGTTCAGTTTGTGCTTGTGGGTTTGTATCTGGTCTTCAGTGCGTGCAGTGAGTTACCATTGACTTTGTCATTGTGTTCTTGTTCAATCGTTACTGATTTTCAGGTCGCTCTTCACAGGCCTTGCTGTTCTTCAGTGCGTTCTGTTACTTCGTTCTGAGCAGCCGACCGTTTTCTAGCCATGTTGCGTGTACGTACTCATCGTAGAGTTCGTGCTGTGCGGGGGCTTGGTGTTGGGGTCCTTACTTTGACACAAGCGCAGTCCATGAACAGGACGAGGAGGAGTTAATGAACCAAGAATTGGTTGCTCCAGCGTGACCAGTTCTGTCACATGCCTTTGCTCCATGAGATCCGTGAGAATAATGCTGAAGATTTCAGGAACTTTCTCCGGATGACGGACCCCATTTTTCACCGTTTGTTGGCTTTGCTGACCCCTTATATTAGCAGGCAGGATACCTGCATGAGGCAAGCCATCACTCCGAAGCAGAGGCTAGTTGCCACCCTGCGGTACTTGGTGACGGGGAGAAGCCTACAGGACCTTAAGTTCTCGACAGGCATCTCCCCCCAGGCTCTGGGGATCATTATCCCGGAGACCTGTTCTGCCATCATCCAGGTCCTGCAGAAGGAGTATTTTAAAGGTAAGATTTTTATCCTTTAACATCACATTTTTTTTGTATTCAGTGTTTGCTAATGTATTATATTTCTTTCCTCATTCCCTAATTACCATGATTGTAATATGCTGTGAATGTCCCCTTTGTCCTCATGCATGCTGTATTTTTATTTTAATATTTTTTTATCCTTCATACATATTTGCCTTCACTAACCTCCCCGGCATGCTCTCTTGGCCCTATATCCACCTCATCTACTCAATTAACAATGTATTTTGTCAGCTCCATAGTAGTGCTTTACCCTAAATACCCCCTAAAATGTGTAACAATTTAATTTGTGTTTGAAATTCAGGCAGAGTGCCAGAGTTTTTTTTGGGGGGTCCAAAATCATGAACCCTCCCTCCCCCCAACTGCTAACTCAGCTGATACCAATCCTCTAGCTTTCCTCAATCCTCTATCTGCTGACTTTGCCAAACCCATACACACTATACCCACCTCTTTTGTGGTCAGATTTATGAATGAATTCCCCAAAGCATGTAGTGCAAGGGCCTGCCTGAATACTTTCAAATGGTAATGTTTAAAGCTTTTGTATCCTATTATTATCTTGATAGGTAATATCAGAATGTAAAAATGTGCTAAAATGTGTACAGTGTGTATTTATATCTTTGTATTATGACACTTCTTACCTGTCCAGTGGGCTGCCAATAGTGTAAGTAAGGAGGGGCTGGCCAAAGTAATACACATTATTTAGGCATTTATCTCTCAATGAAGTGGAGAGGGTTACCTGTCCAAAACACCCCCCCCCCATAAAATGTATAAAATGGCCCATGAGAGGGGGGGGGATCTGATAGGTGGAACCTTATACCGTTGTCTTTAAATACTCCCTAAAATAAATGTTATACTGATGTTGGCCAAGAATGTTTGTGTCTAATCTGCTTTCCATGTTGATGTGCAAAATTATCATATTTTTTTTCTTGTTTGACTCCACAATTTCCTTCCAACCCACAGGAATGGCAGACTGTGGCCTCCCACTTTGCCCAACGGTGGGACTTTCCTAACTGCGGAGAGGCAATCAATGGGAAACACGTCCACATCGTCCCACCACCCAACTCGGGGTCATACTATTACAACTACAAGGGGTTCAATAGTATTGTGATGTTGGCGGTGGTGTTGGCTACTTACGAGTTCCTGTATGTGGACGTGGGGAAGAATGGCCGGATGTCAGATGGTGGAGTCATCACCCACACGGAGTTCTACAGGCGTCTTTAGAATGGCAGCTTGGGCTTGCCACCTCCAGAAGACAATGCGGAAGGACTCCCATTCGTCTTCGCTGCAGATGAAGCGTTTGCGCTGGGGGGGCCATCTTATGCGGCCATTCCCTATGAGGACCCTCACCCCAGATCAGAGGGTTTTTAATTACCGGCTGGCCAGAGCCAGAAGAGTGGTGGAGAACACGTTTGGAATAATGGCCAGCCGGTTCTGCCTATTTCTTACACTGATACACATGGCGGAATATAAACTCAATCACATAATCCTGGCTTGCTGTGTTCGCCACAACTTTTTAAGGAGAAATTCTGTGAACTATGCTGGCTCAGTTGGGCCTGAAGCTGGAATTAATTCTAATGAATCAACCCTGACGGCGCTTGAAGCTGGCCGTCCTGGCTTGCCCCCCAGAGTGCCCGCGAGGTCCGTCCAAGATACATGGAATACTTTGCGGGTAGGGGGGCCATCAATATGCCAGACAATGTCTGGGACATTTTTTAAATAAAATTTTTTTTAAACTGAACAAATATTTGCTTCGATTTACTGCTTGTCTTTCTTTTAGCTGACCCTGACTGAAATTTGGGGAGTCCTGAAAATGGCGTGATTGTGTAAAATTAAAAAGCATTGTTGGGTGTTATTTACTAAAGGCAAAGACACTTTGCACTACAAGTGCACTTGAGACTGCACTGAAACTGCACTTGTAGTGCAAAGTGGATTTGCCTTTAGTAAATAACCCCCACTGTCACAGAAAACACCAACTTTATAAACCAAAAATGCTTTTGAGCACTGAAAGAAGAAGCCACACATTGTTGATTCTCAATCTTTTTAATCAAAGCACAATCACATGTGAATTTATAAAAGGTTTTTTAAAACAAACCAACATGTTTGTTGCATAACAATTTTTTAGGTGACATTAAAAGTAGAAATGTCCTTTTAAGGTAAAACAGGCATGTTTAAATTGAAGGCAATATCAGACATGAGTATTTATAAAATGTGTTTGATATTGCGTTCAGATGGGGTAAAGTCACCCCTGGAAAAGCCAAATTTTGAAGATGCACTCAAATTGCTGAATGTCAACATGTGCTATCTGCCATCATGGGGGATCAATGGATGTGTTTTGTGGGTGCAACCCCTTCCTCTCAGCTACTTTATTATTGAGGTAGGGGTTGCACCCCCAAAACGCGTACTTTGATCTCCCATGATGGCAGATAGCACATGTTGACACAGTGTGTACATCTTCAAAATTTGTCTTTTCTAGAATATGTCAAAAAATGTCCAAAAAATTTACAGAAAAATAAAGCAGAAATAAGTTAGGGATTTCGAGGAGTTTTAAACTCTCCCTAAAACATCAATGATGTTCTTCATTTTGTTTTGAATATCATTGATGTTTTGCTTGATGTTTTCCAAGTCCCTATTACACCCCATGATCTCCCCGATCAGGATCTGGGCACTTTCACTGGTGAAATGACCTTCATCCACAACATCACGATCACCTAAAAATATAGAAAAAAAACACACCATGTATTATAAATATGCAGGCATCCATCTCTTACCTGAGCCTGTGGTCGCAGACACTCACCTATTGTGGTGACAATTTCCACGTCTCCCTCCTCCTCTGGTTGTGTTTGGGGGATTTCACCTTCTTCCTGAGGTGGGGGGTCTGTTGTCTCCTCTGATGAGTGGTGTCCTCCGAGTCTTTTCTCCCCTATGTAAACAAAAAATAGGTATACTTAGCACACAGATATTTGATGGCAGAAATAGGAATATGAAACATTGCTTGGAAGTGGGTACAATTGTCTCTTTTGGCAGAGTTGCAAGATGAAGAAATATTTTTGTCCTTTGTCAAGCTTGAATACTTACGAGTTTTGTACAAGCTTCATAGATGGAGACACCCCTATAGTATACACTGGAGGACTTGTGTGGGCCCCCTAATAAAAAGGGTGTTCTTGTGTCCCACACTAGTGCTCCAGCGTCCAGATGTGTAAAAAGCTGCTGAGTGTCAAAAAAGAGGATACTATAAAGTAGCCAAAAACCGGACTTTGTAGGCATGGAAACAATGGAGAGGTGTAGAAATTAAATTCAAAATATTTATTGGAAAAAAATTACAATATATCAACACTATGTTCAAAAAGATAAAAAACATGGAAGCTGATACATTTGGTACAGTGAGCCCTTGTGCGTCTACGCGTTTCGCCGTGAGGCTTCTTCATGACACGATCAAGGTTCAAAGGCATAACAAAAGATAAACAGAGAACAAGTCTCACTGTCTGAAATGAGATACATCACAATTGAAAGCAGACACGTTGCATAAACACATTATAATGTTATTATGTTATTACATTAAAAAGCGTGTGCTGAACCCTCCAAAAGAAAGAGGGTTTTTTTTGAGAGGACAGTAAAATGGCAATGAAAATGAAAGGGTACCTTTGATTTGGTATGCCTCGTATAAAAATCCCCGTGGTGGATGCAAAAGGTTCTAACATAAGAAATATACTGCAGTAAAAAGTTGTATATGTAATTAGATCCTAACTGGGTCAAAATACCTACTCTTTTGTATCTTTTATATCCTCAAGCAGGGGCCCGCATAACAGAAGGAGGAAAGACCATCAGGACAATAGTGCTGAGGTATCCGGCATCACAAAAAGCAAGCAGTAAGCCTTAGTGAGGTTGAACACTGCTGGCAGGCATAAAGTACAGCCTTTAACAGTGTGCGATGTCTGTAAGCACAAAGATAACAGGGAGGAAAAAGTGTATTACTACACAGCCGTCAGTGGTAGCCAAAAATTGCCCATGAATGTGACAGATAAAAACTCAGGTGAAAGTGACAGTCCACACGTATGCCCCTAGGAGACGGCCGGGTGCTGTACTCAGAGCCCCTGTTGAAATCATGGGCTATTTATGTAAGCCGGCCGTGACGCAACCAGTGAGAGTGGCGTCACGACACATCCCGCCGGAGCATTTTAGTGAAGGGACTTATGGCAAATGTAGGCTAATAAATAAACAAGCTGAACGCACGGTCCGCGCATGCACGAAGCGCTGGAAATAGGCAAACTGAATCCTGGGGCTTGTAGGCAAAATCGGAAGCAGAGTAAACAAACAAATCATGCAAGTTATGCATGTACGAAGTACAAGGGACAAACAAACTGACTAATGAAACTTGTAGGTAGAGTAGGAGACAAAGCTCCACTTAATTTCCTACAGCACATTAGTAAATGGGAAAGAAAATATCTATCTGTTAACTGTAATATTGTAGCGGGAACTACAGTTGCTAGGTTATTCTTTATGGGATAATAATGAGGAAAAACAAGGAAAAACAAAAAGAGGGGGCATTTTTCACTATGGACAAACAATAAAGAAAAACAAAACAAAAAAGGAAGAAGGAAGTACATAGTACCTGTAATGGAAATTTGTAAGTTCTGTATATAATTGTATTGCATTTTGTATGTATTGCACACTGCCCTCACTGTGCACACAGCACTAATAATGTTTTCAATAAATGTTTACATTCTTTCGAGTCCTGATTAGAATTAGCCTGCCTATGTAACGCCCCTTGTTACCATAAACGTACAATTGTAATATTAATGTGATACCTACGTAATCATGTGCATAAAAACCTTCAATTGCGTCATAATAAAGCAGAACAGTTATTTGGAAAGATGCTGAGCGTATCTTTTGTGTCTGTTCCCTACTGCAGTAGTTATTATGAATTTGGAACCACTAATCAATATGAAGAAAGGAGTTGCCTATCATCAATTTAACCAAGTCAGCATGGCGAGCTTTGCCTTAGGAGGGGATTCCAGGTGACCCTGAGTATCCGAAACGAGGAGCTTGAGACGATCCGGGAATTTCTGATAATCAGCCGGCTGAGGTAAGCCTTTTGCTTACATTTGCGTTATCAGACTTCCTTGATCGGTAAGGCATTTTCGGGACAAAGGGTACCTATTTTACTCCCCTTAATCGAACTGTATTGATTGGTGGTTATATGTTATGTTGTCCCTGTCTATTGTCCATCGGAGTGTTATAGATAAGAAAGGGAAGAATAGTACTGTTCACAGGTATATGTAGTACATCTGCTAGATAAAGTAGTTTAGAGGCAAGAGGGTATAGGCATATGTACAGAAGACTGGCCAGTCATTATGGGCATTGAATTAAGTAAGGGAATGAAGGGTAAGAGACCCTCAAAAATGCCCAGCGCAAGAGGAGCGCTATATATGAACCGAAGGTGCGGTTCCGCCTATACTGAGCCCCTAGATTAATGGTTAAAGTGGACAGGGATCCACAATGGGTAACTGGGTTACCAAGGTCCACAGGGACTAAGAATAATGCAGAGTAAACAGCTAGAGAAACAGCTATCTATGTGAGCAGGATGGATCAAGGGTGACATTAACACTAGACAGAAAGGGACATTTTCATGTTAAGTTGTGGGATGAATATGGAGTCAGGCACTACCACTAGTAAGTCAAGAAACAGAGAAATGAGAATTAAAACAGAATACTTTATATGTTGTCAGAGAGGGAAGATGGGATGAGCACTCTGGCTGCCTGTCTGATCATAGAAGCTGGATATAAAGGATATCTGAACAAAATAAGGAATGCAGAATTTAAGGCAGGGAAATATTAGAGTTAAAAGAAAGTGAGATAATGATATGCATGTGTTGTGTACAAATGGGAAAAATGTAAGCGATTTTAGAGAGATATTGGTGTATGTGTGTGCGAATGCTGGGACCTAGTTCTATTGCTTGCGTGTGTCATGTACGCAGATGTGACCCCCTCCTTTGTGCTCTCATGAACGAATGTGGCTGAGATGAGAGGTCAGTGATAAGCTGGAAGGACACCATGCCAATTCCAGTTTTTTTAGACAAAACATTTATAACAAAATGTGCCGGGTTAAGGAATCTAATGGTAAACAATGTGATCACAATTATTTTGAATCTGTTTTCCAGACATGGTAAAATGAAGGTTACATTTAACCGTGTATTACACAAATTGAACATCCTTTGATAGTGGAAACCGTGCATTTAAAAAAGGGAAATTAAGTAAAATTAAGTAATAATGAGTATTCATTTCTAATATGAGTTTAACAATTTTATTAATAATATAGATATATTGAAACTGGTTTAGACAACCTTTGGTTGGAAATGAAATTCAGGTTAATGGGGAAATTTGTAAAAATTGGATTAGTTTAGATTAAGATAACAGTTTTGTAATTTTACATTTATACAATAAGCCCTTATTGAGAGAAAAAAAGATTAAGATGAGGTTGTTATTTTGAATAAAGCTGCCATAATATTTAACAAAGCCAAGATGGATGGGATACATAAGAAGTTTTTCTACAAAAATTAAATTTTAAGGTTTTTGATAATAACTTGATGTGCGGTCCATGATGTGAGAGTAATAATAAGTGGAATTTGGATGTGACAGACCCATCACATCACATCCACACACCCTGTTAGGATAGATGCCACCTGCAGCCAGTTGTTTTATAGTTTTTGATGCTTTCTGGTCCATCATACAGATTGTTGATCCTTTTGTTTTATTTATTTTTATTTTTGAAATCCAAAGCAGAATGTGTGGATTGTGAAATGGTGTGCCCTTTTTTCTTGTAAGTACAGTGGTATAAGCAGAAGAATAGTTTGGATTTATGGGCATCTCTGCATGACCACAGGGTATTGTTATCATTTATTATAATATTGCCTGGAAAAAGTTGTCTTTTGAAACATGAAACTGGAGTTCTTACACAAACAGCATGATAGAAAACAAGCCATTGTAATATATTTATGTAGCTGGACCCAGTAATGAAGGGTTCACCCTGATATATCAGAGCTGTAGCTTTTATGCAAAGGTGCTATTAGACAAAGTTAGATATTGTTTTGGTCAAACATTTTAATTTTTAATGGTCCGACATTCTGTGCAGCAAATATACAGCTAACTAAATGTTTGTCTAATGAAAGGTTTAAAATATGAGTTTGTTTATGTACAAATCTAACAATGAAAAATGTGTACATTTGAATCCAGCCATTCTTATTGCCTCTATTGGAGGGGGCTGGAGACAAAGGAAGACACGTGTGTAAATTGATGTGGGAATCAGCTGCTGTGAGCCCAGTGCAGGACACACTCCCTGAAGACCCAGATATAACATTTTTTGTAGATTTGAGTATGCAGTTTATCACCCAGAAGGATACTCTGTATTCAAAGTCATTGGATCCTTTTTGCCCAGCTCAAGAAGCAGAGCTCCATGTTTTAGAAAAGCCTGTGAGCTATAAAAAGAGTGTATATTTATATAGATAGTCGAGATATAGAGAGCTTTTGGTTCCATTTGAAGGGCCAGAAGTTTGTTTTTACTTCGGCAGGTAAACCAATAAAGCATGCCAAGTTAATTTGATTGGCTGTTTTCAGCCTTCCAGGTTCTTGCTGAGGTAGCCATATTAACTTTCACACATGGAAGCAGACCAGGTGACTAAGGATGCTGCATTACAGCCCCGGACACTTGATGGGTCTGTGCAACTCACAGATTCCTCCCTAGTTCTGGCCCAGTATAGCTGGGATTAATAATTCAACTTTAAGGACCCTAGGACGAGAAGAACAAGTGTTCCACAGGGGGCAACTTCTTATAAAACAGGACTTTGGAAAAGGTGATCATTTATGTCTGCCAGCCACTCTTTTCCCTCCAGCTTGACACATGGACCGTGTCATCAGTCACAAGCAGTTATGGCTGCCTTAGTAAATGAGCATGGGATAGAGCCAGGGTTCTCCACAGTTGTTTTTATAACATACCACTTCTTGTTTTACCTGTTACCAAAGGTGTTACCAAAAGCTGAACATCCCTTCCAGAGATTACAAAAACATATATCCAGATGCCAAGTCAGGATCTTACGAGTATGCATTTTGTCTGTATGGACATGTTTTCTGGATGTCCAGTGGCAAATGCTACTGCAAAGGCCACAGTAAAAAGTGTTATCAGAAGTAGTTTGTAAATATAGAGTGCAGAAAGTACAGAGAGTAACAGAAGAAATCATTTTTTATAGGAGAGTCTATACTAGAAGTTTTTAGGTTTTATTTTTACACCCCCTACTGTCTACAATGTAGCAGACAAAGTAGAGTAAGAAACTAGAAAACTTTTGCCTGAATGTTTTCTTATATTTTATGAAGCCCCTAAGGGGGATGTTGGACTCTCTCCCTATGGGATTTGGTTTGGGAGTGTGTTACTCACTTGCTTATATTTTGTCTCAGCAGCTGAAGTCCTCCATTCGTATCTCACAGAGAACGTTGCTGATCTTTTAAGGTTTTTTGACAAACTCATTTATGTGTTTTCTCCCCAATTCCAGATCCTAAAAGTTTGGAAGGATCTAAAACTAAAGCCAGGTGAATTGTGGATTGTTAAGAGACATTTATATATAAGGAAATGTTTGGAGACTCAATACAGCATCTATTTCATGTACAGTTTTTGCAAAACTTGAAGGAAAAGTCACCTGTATCTACACCAGACACTGCAAAAATGACTAAATTAAAGAAATCTCTGTGTTTGATTTGTTTCCCTCTTGTGATCACAGTCTAGGGTACTTTTTGATTCAGTTACTTTATTTGTAAGGGATATATATATTTGAAAAGTAGTTCAGCCATTTTGAAGTCATATTTTGTCTTTTGTACGTTTTCCATTTTATGTAGAATTGTCTGTGTTTACATATGCTGATAAGTCAGCATGCCCACAATTCAGCTAGAAGGCCATTCTGGCCACAGGAGTGTACAGCCAGTACTCTGTAAATATGTCTTATCAATCATTTGTTTTTCACAATGAAAAGTCATTTGGTAATGAAAAAAGTTGCCCAGCTATTATTTTCTCCACAGTGGAGTTTTTTTTTGCCTCTTTGGCCAGGACTACCTCCACCTAAGTGTGTGGAGGTTCCAGGTTAAAGGTTATAGCAGGTATGGTTAGTGATCAAAATAGGGGAGACTGTAATGGAAATTTGTAAGTTCTGTATATAATTGTATTGTATTTTGTATGTATTGCACACTGCCCTCACTGTGCACACAGCACTAATAATGTTTTCAGTAAATGTTTACATTCTTTCGAGTCCTGATTAGAATTAGCCTGCCTATGTAACGCCCCTTGTTACCATAAACGTACAATTGTAATATTAATGTGATACCTACGTAATCATGTGCATAAAAACCTTCAATTGCGTCATAATAAAGCAGAACAGTTATTTGGAAAGATGCTGAGCCTATCTTTTGTGTCTGTTCCCTACTGCAGTAGTTATTATTAATTTGGAACCACTAATCAATATGAGGATAGGAGTTGCCTATCATCAATTTAACCAAGTCAGTACCCTTTCAAAATTAAGAGCCAAATAATGTCCCCACATAATCCCGTGGATGGAAAAGCACACACCAAATAAGAAAACAGCCATAATGTACATGAACAGTTATAAATTGGTTACATAGTATATTAAGTGGTTATATCTTATTCCATTGTAAAGAGAAAGGTTCAATAAATTTGGCTTAATATACAGCCCAATGCCAAGCTCATAATGTATGAGCTGTACCTCATAGGATAACCCCTTCACCTATTATTGGAACATTGAAATTTCTTGCTGTATGCTCACTGCGAAAAAGAAAAAAAAGGAAAAAGAGAAAAATAAGGCGGGCACAAAGTTATCAAACTAGGTAAAGGGAGTGGGAAAACAGGAAGAAGGGAGAAAGGATTTTGCAAACAATAAATGGTATTGGAAAATCGGATCGCTTTACAAAAAAGGTCTAAAGCTCAACATATCATTAAGTCCCGGATATGTAGTAGCCTGCAAACTATATATCCATTGGGTCTCTCTCTGAAGAACTCTCCGGTCAAAGTCACCCCCTCGGGGGTCTTCGTAAATAACATCAAGAGCAGCAAATTTGAAAACCATAGATTCATATTTGTGTTTAAAGGCTATATGATAGCCCATGGTGGTGTTTAGAAGGCCACTAGTGGCGTAATATACATGATCTTTAATTCTTCTCCAGAATGGCCTAATAGTTTTGCCTATGTAGAAGGCTCCACAACGGCAAAGTATAATGTAAATAACTCCTTTGGTTTGACAGGTGATGTGATGTCGTAGGGAGTGAATGCGGCCATCTGTAAGAACAGAGGGTCCCACCAGTAACAGGTCACAAAAGTCACAGTCATTACAGCGAAAGAGACCGGGTGGGTCTCAAATTTTGTTATCACTTCTACAGTAGTGACTCCGCACTAAACGATCTTTTACAGAGCCTGCACGGTGATACGTGATCTCAGGTCTAGGCCCTATGTATTTGGTTAGAATGGGATCCGCCAACAGAATATGCCAGTGTTTTTGGATCACTGACCGTATTCTAGAATGTTGATTAGAGTAGGTGGTTATGAACCTTACCTTCTGAGAATCTGTTTGTTTGGGTTTTGGAAAAAGAGTGGTGTTCCTAGGTTTGGCCACAGCTTTTCTAAAGGCCTTTTTGAGGCTGGTTTTACTATATCCCCTGGCCAATAATCGTTCATATAATCGGTCTGCCTCCTGTTTGAAGCTGGAGTCATTGGAGCTTTCAACGTTTCAAACGCAGATACTGGCCAAAGGGGATGCTTTGAATCAGGGGCTGAGGATGAGCACTGCGTGCGTGTAAAATTGTATTACCCGCAGTGGGTTTTCGATATAGTGATGTACTAATCAGGCCCTCCTCGGTGATGTTAATTGTGATATCAAGGTATGCAATAGAGGTCAAACTAGAATGCATAGTACATTTTAGATTGTAGTTATTATGGCTTAGCATGGCCATAAACTCATCCAGAGCTGATGGTGGTTCCGCCCATAGTAACAGTATGTCATCCATGTAGAGGAACCACCGCAGTATGTGTGCAAAAAGACTAGAATGCTCATCGTTGGCAAACAGATCACGTTCCCACCCCCCCAGGTACAGGTTCGCATATGAAGGTGCACAGCACGTACCCATAGCGACACCCTGTACCTGAAGGAAGTGGGACCCATCAAAAGAAAAAACATTCTTGGTGAGAATGTGAGAAAGTAGTTGTAGTACGAAGCCATTAAGACCTGTGGATTTGGGTCCCCTTTCGTTGAGAAACTTGGCGATGACCTCCACCCCCAGCTCATGTGGAATTGATGAATAAAGGGCCTCAACATCTATAGCTACCAAAGAATAACCGGGAGGAACCATGAGGCCATCCAGGTTTCTTAGTAGATCCGGGGTGTCCTCCATATATAATGGTAATGTGGTAACGTGTGGACGCAAATACTCATCCACAAATCTGCTCGCTCTTTCCGTCTTGGAACCTACACCCGAGACTATGGGACGTCCTGGTGGGTTTCGGGAGTTTTTGTGCATTTTGGGGAGCGAGTAAAAAGTTGGAATTCTCGGAAAACGGACCTAAATGCCCTCAAAGATTTCCCTGGTGATCAAGCCGTCGGCAAAGGCGGGCTGTATAGTATCATCATATTGTTGGTTGAATTTTGCAATAATGTTGACAGAAATTGGTTTGTACCATGATCTGTTTCTAAGGATATCCCAACACATATTTCTATATTGAACTTCGTTCATTACTACTACATTTCCGCCCTTGTCCGAGCGCTTGATTACCAGGTGAGGATTAGTGCTTAGGTTTTCAAGTGCGGCTCTGTGTGCTTCACTCAAGTTATGATTGGTGGGTTTGTGAAAAATTATTGATTGAATGTCTCTAGTGGTCTGTGTGAGGAAAGTCCATACATTCAAATTGATGTGTAGGGATGGAAATTGAGTGCATTTTTTCTTGACCGCCTCGCTCAATGACTTGATGTCATTTTGGTACAGTGTCATTTGGGTTTGAAGGCCGAGGGCCTCATCAGATTCAGGAATGTCCTCTATTGTTGTACTGGACTCATTCTCCTCAAGTAGTAAGATCAAATTTTTTAGAGCTCTGAACTCAGCCACTGAGAAATCTTTCCAGATCTCCTGGTGTGAGATTTCTGCTTGTTTGTTACGTCTGTCATTGTCGTACATGTATTTGAAAGTTAGTTTCCTAACTCCTGCTCTACGGTACTTAAGGGATAAGAGGATAGATTTATAACCTCTAATTTACAAGGATCTTCCATGGATGCAGTGTTTTCTATAGTTGGTGTAAGTATGGGAGAGCTAGAAGGCAAATTAGAGCTATTGTCAGAGATGTAAGTTTTAACACTAGGAAAAAAATGATCTATGTGTCATTTCTTTGGGACCTTTTGAATTTCTCCAGTTGTCGCCATACTAATCGGTCTTGCAAGAGCAAGGGATTTGGCACAGTCAATGATCTGTGATTGAGTGTCAAGTTCTATTTGAGAGGATAAGGAAGTAGTGACAGTAGAGATCTCAGAAGAGACACCCCATGCTTGACTCGGAAACATAGGTACCCCTCTATTTACCATAGGAGTGGAGTCAGTATATGATACCTCTGTATGTTTGTTACTAGTCAGGGGGTTAGAATGACCCAGTGCTCTTTTTTTATCAGTACCTGTTTCATACCCACCACCAGTCTGCGGTCTTTTCCTTGAGCCTCAGTCTCTCTGTCGTCCTCGGTCAGATGTTCATGAGCTCTGTGAGACATAAGAGTTAGTCGATGAGTCTGAGTCACTTACTCTATCATTAGACTTTTTTGTGTTATTATTTCTCCGTAAATTAGCATACTTCGGATTACCTCGTTGGCCATTGTGTTGTGGCCAATTGTATGCATACTTTCCCGCGAATGCTATTTTATCTTGAGAAAGTTTATCCTCTTTCTTAAGTAGGTCTTTCGTGAAATTTTGGATATGCTCCTTTAACCGTGAATCAAAAGCTACAAATTCAGGTTTATTAAGTATTACACTGTTTTCGTCATATACTTGTTTGATTTCATAATCTATCACTTTCAATTCCTGCATATAGTGTTCTACCGTTAGTTCCATCATTTTTTTCGAACATTGTTGGAGGTTATGTTCCCATCTGGTTCTAAAGTCCCGATCAAGTGCCCAAATATTGGGAAAGACCTGCACCCTCAGACCCTTTGGGTTCAAATCCTCCGCAATGTAATGTTCAAAATACTTAATGTGCCAGAACAAACTAGCTTTACGTTCAAAGGCTTGAAGGAGCTTCCGAAAAACAATTTTCATTTCAACATCATTAACTTTTACAGAGGAACATGTTTGCTTGATACCTAGCATAAAACCCTCCCAGTTGTTTCCTGCAAAGTCAGCCATAATATATTAGTATTGCAGTGATGTCACAACATCAGACAAAAAAGGGGGTATAAGGAGATAAGGAAAGTCGGTGTGATAGATCAAAATAATATATCACACATTTGGAGTGCCTTCAATGAAAAAATGGTGTTTGCCACCTATAATTGAGAGAAAATGAGAAGAAAACACACTACCAATGCCACATCTGAAATATGTAGGCAAAAAAGAGGATACTATAAAGTAGCCAAAAAACGGACTTTGTAGGCATGGAAACAATGGAGAGGTGTAGAAATTAAATTCAAAATATCTATTGGAAAAAAATTACAATATATAAACACTATGTTCAAAAAGATAAAAAACATGGAAGCTGATACATTTGGTACAGTGAGCCCTTGTGCGTCTACGCGTTTCGCCGTGAGGCTTCTTCAGGACACGATCAAGGTTCAAAGGCGTAATAAAAGAGAAACAGAGAACAAGTCTCACTGCCTGAAATGAGATACATCACAATTAAAAACAGACAAGTTGCATAAACACATTACAACATGTTATTACATTAAAAAGCGTGTGCTGAACCCTCCAAAAGAAAGAGGGTTTTTTTTTGAGAGGACAGTAGAATGGCAATGAAAATTAAAGGGAACCTTTGATTTGGTAGGCTTCGTATAAAAATCCCTGTGGTGGAAAGTATGTAAACTATAAAAAAATGCAAAAGGTTCTAACATAAGAAATATACTGCAGTAAAAAGTTGTATATGTAATTAGATCCTAATTGGGTCAAAATACCTACTCTTTTGTATCTTTTATATCCTCAAGCAATCAATAATTTTTCACAAACCCACCAATCATAACTTGAGTGAAGCACACAGAGCCGCACTTGAAAACCTAAGCACTAATCCTCACCTGGTGATCAAGCCCTCGGACAAGCACGGAAATGTAGTAGTAATGAACGAACTTCAATACAGAAATATGTGTTGGGATATGTTTAGAAACAAATCATGGTACAAACCAATTTCTGTCAACATTATTGCAAAATTCAACCAACAATATGATGATACTATACAGTCCGCCTTTGAGGACGGCTTGATCACCAGGGAAATCTTTGAGGGCATTCAGGTCCCTTTTCCGAGAATTCCAACTTTTTACTCGCTCCCCAAAATGCACAAAAACTCCCGAAACCCACCAGGACGTCCCAAAGTCTCGGGTGTAGGTTCCAAGACGGAAAGAGCGAGCAGATTTGTGGATGAGTATTTGCGTCCACATGTTACCACATTACCATCATATATGAAGGACACCCCGGATCTAATAAGAAACCTGGATGGCCTCATGGTGCCTCCCGGTTGTTCTTTGGTAGCTATAGATGTTGAGGCCCTTTATTCATCAATTCCACATGAACTGGGGTTGGAGGTCATCGCCAAGTTTCTCAACGAATGGGGACGCAAATCCACAGGTCTTAATGGCTTCGTACTACAACTACTTTCTCACATTCTCACCAAAAATGTTTTTTCTTTTGATGGGTCCCACTTCCTCTAGGTACAGGGTGTCGCTATAGGTACGTGCTGCGCACCTTCATATGCGAACGTGTACCTGGGGGGTGGGAATGTGATCTGTTCACCGATGAGCATTCTAGTCTTTTTGCACACATACTGCGGTGCTTCCTCTACATAGATGACATACTGTTACTATGGGCGGGACCACCATCAGCTTTGGATGAGTTTATGGCCATGCTAAGCCATAATAACTACAATCTAAAATTTACTATGCATTCTAGTTTGACCTCTATTGCATACCTTGATATCACTATTAACATCACAGAGGAGGGCCTGATTAGTACATCACTATATCGAAAACCCACCGCGGGTAATACAATTTTACACACACGCAGTGCTCATCCTCAGCCCCGGATTGAAAGCATCCCATTTGGCCAGTATCTGCTTTTGAAATGTAACTGCTCCAATGATTTCAGCTTCAAACAGGAGGCAGACCGATTATATGAACGATTATTGGCCAGGGGATATAGTAAAACCAGCCTCAAAAAGGCCTTTAGAAAAAAACTGTGGCCAAACCTAGGAACACTACTCTTTTTCCAAAACCCAAACAGATTCTCAGAAGGTAAGGTTCATAACCACCTACTCTAATCAACATTCTAGAATACAGTCAATGATCCAAAAACACTGGCATATTCTGTTGGCGGATCCCATTCTAACCAAATACATAGGGCCTAGACCTGAGATCACGTATCGCCGTGCAGGCTCTGTAAAAGATCGTTTAGTGCAGAGTCACTACTGTAGAAGTGATAACAAAATTTGAGACTCACCGGGTCTCTTTCGCTGTAATGCCTGTGACTTTTGTGACCTGCTACTGGTGGGACCCTCTGTTCCTCTTCCAGATGGCAGCATTCACTCCCTACGACATCACATCACCTGTCAAACCAAAGGAGTTATTTACATTATACATTGCCGTTGTGGAGCCTTCTACATAGGCAAAACTATTAGGCCATTCTGGAGAAGAATTAAAGATCATGTATATTACGCCACCAGTGGCCTTCTGAACACCACCATGGGCCTTTAAACACAAATATGAATCTATGGTTTTCAAATTTGCTGCTCTTGATGTTATTTACGAAGAGCCCCGAGGGGGTGACTTTGACCGGAGAGTTCTTCAGAGAGAGACCCAATGGATATATAGTTTGCAGGCTACTACATATCCGGGCCTCAACAATATGTTGAGCTTTAGACCTTTTTTGTAAAGCAATCCGATTTTCCAATACCATTTATTGTTTGCAAAATCCTTTCTCCCTTCTTCCTGTTTTCCCACTCCCTTCACCTAGTTTGATAACTCTGTGCCCGCCTTATTTTATTTTTTCTCTTTTTTCTTTTTTTTCTTTTTCACAGTGAGCATACAGTTAGAAATTTCTATGTTCCAATAATAGGTGAAGGGGTTATCCTATGAGGTACAGCTCATACATTATGAGCTTGGCATTGGGCTGTATATTAAGCCAAATTTATTGTACTTTTCTCTTTACAATGGAATAAGATAGAACCACTTAATATACTATGTAACCAATTTATAACTGTTCATGTACATTATGGCTGTTTTCTTATTTGGCGTGTGCTTTTCCATCCACGGGATTATGTGGGGACATTATTTGGCTCTTAATTTTGGAAGGGTACTATGTACTTCCGTCTTCCTTTTTTGTTTTGTTTTTCTTTATTGTTTGTCCATAGTGAAAAATCCCCCCTCTTTTTGTTTTTCCTTGTTATTATCCCATAGAAGAATAACCTAGCAACTGTAGTTCCCGCTACAATATTACAGTTAACAGACAAATATTTTCTGTCCCGTTTACTAATGTGCTGTAGGAAATTGAGTGGAGCTTTGTCTCCTACTCTACCTACAAGTTTCATTAGTCAGTTCGTTTGATCCTTGTACTTCGTACACGCATAAATTGCATGATTTGTTCGTTTGCTCTGCTTCCGATTTTGCCTACAAGCCCCAGGATTCAGTTTGCCTCGCGGACCGTGCGTTCAGCTTGTTTATTAGCCTACATTTTCCATAAGTCCCTTCACTAAAATGCTCCGACGGGATGCGTCATGTGACGCCACCACTCTCATTGGTTGCGACACGGCTGGTGTCTTGCCGAGAAAGTTCCCTCGGCGGATAAGTTCCCCCCCTGTACCTGCGCAGTATGAACTACTGTCAGCCGCCGGAGATAGCCGAAGCTCAAACTTTTCAATCAGCTGTACACGGCGCCTGCACCCTGGGTCCAGGTTCCTTCCCCACCATCCAAGTGGACCTAGAGGGGGAATCAAAAAGAGCCGAGCGAAGCCAGGCTGTGCCCGAAGTGTGGCGAGCGAAGCGAGCCTACGAGGGGCCCTCTTACAGGCGCCGTGTACAGCTGATTTTCAGCTATTCAACTTCGGCTATTTCTGCCGGATCCTACTGCGCAGGCGCAGCGCCTGCGCAGTAGATGGGGGTCCTTATCCGCTGAGCGGAACTTTCTCGGCAGAACACCGGCTTTCATAAATAGCCCATGATTTCAACAGGGGCTCTGAGTACAGCACCCGGCCGTCTCCTAGGGGCATACGCGTGGACTGTCACTTTCACCTGAGTTTTTATCTGTCACATTCATGGGCAATTTTTGGCTACCACTGATGGCTGTGTAGTAATACACTTTTTCCTCCCTGCTTTCTTTGTGCTTACAGGCATTGCACACTGTTAAAGGATGTACTTTATGCCTGCCAGCAGTGTTCAACCTCACTAAGGCTTACTGCTTGCTTTTTGTGATGCCAGATACTTCAGCACTATTGTCCTGATGGTCTTTCCTCCTTCTGTTACACGATGTATGCGGGCCCCTGCTTGAGGATATAAAAGATACAAAAGAGTAGGTATTTTGACCCAATTAGGATCTAATTACATATACAACTTTTTACTGCAGTATATTTCTTATGTTAGAACCTTTTGCATTTTTTTTATAGTTTATATACTTTCCACCATGGGGATTTTTATACGAGGCCTACCAAATCAAAAGGTACCCTTTCATTTTCATTGCCATTCTACTGTCCTCAAAAAAAAAACCCTCTTTCTTTTGGAGGGTTCAGTACACGCTTTTTAATGTAATAACATGTAATGTGTTTATGCAACGTGTCTGCTTTTAATTGTGATGTATCTCATTTCAGACAGTGAGACTTGCTCTCTGTTTCTCTTTTGTTACGCCTTTGAACCTTGATCGTGTCCTGAAGAAGCCTTGCGGCGAAACGCATAGACGCACAAGGGCTCACTGTACCAAAATGTATCAGCTTCCATGTTTTTTATCTTTTTGAACATAGTGTTTATATATTGTAATTTTTTTTCCAATAAATATTTTGAATTTAATTTCTGCACCTCTCCCTTGTTTCCATGCCTACAAAGTCCGGTTTTTGGCTACTTTTATAGTATCCTCTTTTTTGCCAACATATTTTCGGATGTGGCATTGGTAGTGTGTTTTCTTCTCATTTTCTCTCAGCTGCTGGGTGTCCTCTCCTTACACAGAATCTAGTTTACATTTCATTCTAGTTACAAACCCATCCACACAACAAACTTATTTTAAGAGAAGTAGGCCAGAAAAAATATATTGAAATGCATCTGGACAAAACATGGTGTTTTATTGGCCGAACGAACAATGTTTCCTATGAATGAATAATGTGTCCATGAACATGAAAGTTGCCATTTTAAACTGTACAACTGTAAAGAAAAGCACATGGAGCAGCACGAACATAATAAAAAGAAAGAATAGGAACACAGGACAACTACTTACTTTTTTGCAGCACTCCCCTGATCCTTCTATACTGATCGCGCTCCCTGATTTTGAGGTCCGACCACCGCTTCCTCAGCTGATTCATGGATCGCCGTACCCCAAAATTCCTGTGCAGACTCTTCACAACTTTAGTCATGATCTTGGCCTTTCTGACATTGGGGTTGGGGTAAGGTCCATACTTCCCGTCCTAGTCGGCCCTCTTCAGTATGTCGACCATCTCCACCATCTCTATAAAGGACATATTTGATGCCTTAAATCTTCTCCTCCGGGATCCTGAAGTTTCTGGCTTCGGGTTTTCCTCCTCCTCGTTGCTGTAATTATCAGACACCTGCTCTTTCTCCACCATGTGCTCTTCCCCACTGCGCCGAACGAGAAGGGGTGGGGAATAGACTAAAAAGAACGTCAGGGGCGGGCGGAGTTTCATGCATGCGCAGTGTATAAAAAGCGTAACACGAGTGCATCATACGTACGATCTGTGAGCGGAGGAAGGGGTATCGGAAGCGCTGATCGTGATAACGAAAGTGACATTTAAACTTGGGCCTATACTGCTTAGAGATTGAGGCCTATATTGGGACAAGATTAGGAGACTTTAGCCTGACATTAGGATTTGTCTTGTGTATTGCAGATAAAATGGATGGCTTCAATGACTACAACTTCCTTCCCCTGTTCATAGACACTTAAGTACAGGGATCTGCCCTGTCTGTGGCAGGTGAAACACCCACAGTATAATCATAAACAAAAGAGGCAGGCAGCACTGGAGAAACTGCTGGAGTTGGTGGAGCTTGTGGTCCACACGGCAACCATCCCCTATTTAAAAGCCAAAATTGGTGGCCTGAGGAGAACATATCTTAGGGAGCGCAAGAAGGTCCAGGATTCCCAGAGATCAGGAGCTGCAGCAGATGACGTTTATGTCCCCAGGCTGTGGTACTATGGGAGACTGCGATTTCTGTCAGACCAGACTGAAGTCAGGGAATCCCTCTCAACCCTTCCTTCCACTCTTCCTTCCACCCCAGCTGAGGCTTCCGATGTCCAACCTGGGCCTTCCAGCCAGGAAGAAGTGGAGGAGCCCAGCTGGAGTCAGGTATAGCATTGTTCTACAGACTTCTTGGTAAAACATAAATGATGTTTACTAGATGTTATTATTGATCACTAATTGCAGATTAAAGGCATTTACATATCAATAGACAGTAGTGGGCAAAAATAAGTGGGACAAGAATGAAAAATGCTGGGCTCAGAATGATAGTCTTTTATATTTATCTTAACATTCAATTTGCAACAGTCATGAGGTGAAAATTGTGTGTGATTGATGAAGAAAAAACTAAAACTATGTCCCTTTTTCATACACAGGAAGACCTCAGCCAGGAGGAGACTATGGAATGTGGCACACAGGAGGAGGCTGTGGAATGTGGCAGCCAGGAGGAGGCGGGGGTAAGTGGCAGCCAGGAGGAGGCAGGGGTAAGTGGCAGCCAGGAGGAGGCAGGGGTAAGTGGCAGCCAGGAGAAGGCCAGGCCCAGTAGGAGCCTCACAGAATCCCAGGTCCCTCCCCTCTGCCTTCCAAACAAAAGACCCAGGAAGGGGAATAAGGTGGAGGATTCAGCACTCAGGCTGATTCAGGAGGCTTTTGCCTCCCTCAGAACCACCCCCACTCGTGAAGAGGCCTTTGCCTGCATGGCTGCCAAACTGCAGGAGGGCCAACGTCTCATGTGTGAGGAGCTCATTTATAAAAACATTAAATAAGGGGTTGAGGGGCGAAATCACACCCAATACCCACCTGAGTGAGTTGCATCCTCCTCCTGCCACAACTCCACCACAGACACAGCGTGGAAGGAAGACAAGAGAGTGATGACCTGGGTTCAGTCTGGTCTGACAAAAGATGCAGGCGCTTGTATGACCACAGCCTGGGGACATACATGTTATCTGCTGCTGTTCATGATCTCTTGGACTTCTGGACCAGATTGTACTCCCTATTATATGGACTCCTTAGGCCACCAATTTTGCAGGAAGATAGTTGATGTGTGCCCTGGGGGCCAAAGGCTTCGCCAATTTCTGCTGTTTCTCCAGCGTTGTCTCCCTCTTTCTTTGGTTATGACCCCTTAATAAATTTTTGGTTTGATTTATTATACTCGCCTATGTGTGTTTTCCTTAAAAAAGGACAGTTTGTTTGTGAGGAGGCAGGTACATTTCAAAAATAGAATGTGAAATTAACAAGAGACACCAACACCAAGCAAACTCCTTGAGATTAAATAATACAAGATAATAATGGTGTTGTGGTAACTTGACACACAAAACTGTTCTGGAGTTATTAAAAAAAAAAAAAAAAAAAATTAAACAAGATCAGGATTTTAAAAAATCATAACAACATCATTTAAATCTAAAAACATAACAAAAAATATTTTTTTTTGGTAGATGTGAATAATCAAAATATTATATATAGAAGAAGGCACAGTTCTTCTATTATAGGTGGCTTCTGATGTTACAGCATGTTGGTGTGTGTGTGTTCCTCCCTAGCTTATGCCTGAATCCCCCTTTTATGTGCCAGGCTGTTTACCATAGTTACCAAACAACAGAAAACATACCTGTTTACTGTAGCTGTGTAGACAATGGACTGTTGAAAACTGTATCTACGTACCCATTGTCTAATTAGGCCAACACCTGACAGTAATCTAACAGTCATCCTTTCAGTTTGAGAGCTGAAAAAACCTCAAACAAGTAAATCTCTTACTTGTGTACTGTAGCTATAGAGACAATAGCCTATTCAAACTGTAATACAACAATGGAATCTAACCGCATTGTATGAAACCGCATTTGTTTGAGAAATCTACTCAAGTCAAAAAACTGACAATATCTCTATGACCAATCACTATTGTAATGTTATGTCCCATGTATCTTATGTCTGATTAATAAAAAATAATCATATTGTAACAAACGCAACACACACTCCTGGGTGGAAGTCCTTCCTATACAGCCTCTAAATGAGCTCTATGGTTGGAGCCCCATACTGGTGGTACGTGCCGGTCAAAGAAAGCTTTAACCACTTGCCGCCCGCCATATAGCAGAATGACGGCGGCAAAGTGGTTTCAATATCCTGACCGGACCTCATATGACGTGATCAGGATATTAAGCCGCTGCGCGCCCCCGGGTGTCGCCTATCAGTGCCACCCATGAGTGCCCATCAGTGCTGCATATCAGTGCCACCCATCAGTGCTGTCTACCAGTGCCCGCTCATTGGTGCCACCTCATCGGTGCCAGCTTATCAGTGCCACCTTATCAGTGCCCTTCAGTGAAAGAGAAAAAAAACTTACTTATTTACAAAATTTTACAAACAGACAAAAGCAAAACTTTTATTTTTTTTCAAAATTTTCGGTCTTTATTTGTTTAGCAAAAAAAAAGAAAAACACAGAGGTGATCAAATACCACCAAAAGAAAGCTCTATTTGTGGGAACAAAATGATAAAAATTTAGTTTGGGTACAGTGATGGATGACTGCGCAATTGTCATTCAAACTGTGACAGCACTGAAAGCTGAAAATTGGTCTGGGCAGGAAGGTGTATAAGTGCCCTGTTTTGAAGTAGTTAAAGCTTTTGCATACGTGGCAGCGTTTTCCCTTTGCTTTTCATATGTTTTTCCGTGCTTTCCTGCATCTGTCTGTGTTGTTGGCGTTTGCCATTTCCAAGATGGATGGAGCAATACAAATACACTCTGAGAATTGATGGAAGGAAGTGATGCAGCCACTGCGGCCAGTTTCCTGGCTTGCCCTTTTCCAAGATGGTGCTGGGAGCCTGACGGACTGCGATTTGCGCATGCTCAGGCACTGATATTATCATTAATGGCCAAAGGTACCAGTTTTAAATGGTTTTAAGTCATTTTTGGGCCACACATGGTGGTGTTCTCTACTCATGCATGTTAGATGCTTATGTGGTCATTGCAGGTATGTTTTCCCTTTTTTTGGCATTCACCTGTGCTTTTCCTATCTCCTTCTCAATGCTTGCAATGAGGATCAGTGTGCTCTTTCTAGCATTCACCTGGGCTTTTCCTATCCCCTTCTCAATGCTTGCTATGAGATAACTGTCTTATGTTTTCCATTTCAGTCTGCTGCTTTGCTCTGTTTCTATGAGGAACGCTGCCCATTCAGACCATCCATTGACTTGTAAGTTAAAGGGATTAGGTAAGTAGTGAAGATATTGCGAAAAAGAGAGCCAATATCTACAGTCCTGTAAGGATCTCAAGATGGAAGGAGCCCTCTAAAAGGTCAAGACAAGTCGCCACCTAAGAGCAGACATCCAGGCAATGTGGATCAAGGTCATCATCTCACCTCTCATTATCATTGCTTCATGTCTACAAACATTACAGGTTACCAGCCCTAATAATTGCTGCGTTTGTGGTGGGAAGTCATTGACCGACAAGCTACTAAGTCAAGTCTGCCTGGAGCAAGTGGCATACACCTCTGCAAGGACCTAAAGATTGAGGGTTCCTTCTAAAGGCCAGAATAGTCACCATTTAGGTGCAGAGATCCAGGGTATTTTGTACAAGGCCATCATCTCGCCTTTCATTAATATTGCTCCCCTTCTACAAACACCACAGTTTACCAGCCCCAATTGTTGCTGCATTTGTGGTGGAAAGTCATTGCCTGACAAGCTAGTCCAGTTGGAAGAAGAAGCAACTGACAAAGAAGGGAATGTCAGGAAAGTAGCAGCCTTGATTAAAAAAAATCGTCCAAAGAGTCGATGCATGAAGCCTCTACACCTCAGTCTGCGGGTGAATTGCCTAACACATCCAACCAGTCTCAATAGGTGGTGTTCAAATGGGAAACTTGTAAGAGGAAGAAGACATTAAGCCACAGGCTTTAACTTTTGCCTAATAGAGCCTTTTGCAAGGGCAGTTAGGGAGGCAATTGCCTAGGGTGAAGTGGAGGAAACTCTCCACAAGGTTAGACAGTAATAATTTCCATTCATTGAAGGACCAGAGGAGTTAATCCAGGAAGAATGGCAGGGGCAAGAGAAAAAGGCCTGTATAAACAACAATTTGTTAAAACTGTATCCCCCTGAAAGAGCCACAGATCAATCTGCTATCACTTCGGATGGTGGATGCATCAGTAATGCGACTGGCCAGTTACGTCACCTTGCGGTTGCATTCAAGGACGCTCTAGTCCAAAAATTAGATCTAGATCTGAAGTGCCCTTATGTACTGTAGCATCTGCAGGTGCCTGCAGAACGGCAATAACATTTGCAGCAGTAGGCAGAGCAATATTGAGTTGGACGGTTAATATTAAAGAAGCCCTTCTGGAGGAAGTTGAGAGAGACAAGGTGGTAACAGCTTTGTAGGAGCTTAAATTGGTAGGAGACTCTGTGGTGGAGGTGTCAGAAGAGGTCATTTGAAGTTCTTGAAATTCGCTTGAAGAGCGATATTGCCCGTAGTTACAGCAAGGAGGGCATTATGACTGAAGCCATGGGTGGCTAATCACACCTTACGATCAAACTAGTGTAAGATACCAGACAACGGCTCCAATCTATTTGGGAGTAGACTGGATACAGCCATCTCAAGGGTGACCGCTGGCAGGTCAGGGTGGATGTCATCTGACAAAAAAAAAAAAAAAAAATAGAAACGTCCAGCTTATAGGCGGCATGTCCTGGGTACATGTGAGGAGGGAAAATCCTATGGACCAGGAAAAGATTACAAAAGGAACTAGAGAAGTATCCAATCTTCATTGTTGAAGCCCTGAAAAATCTAAGGCACGTTTCTTGGGAGAACAACAAGAAGCCCTTTTAAGGGTGCGCTCATGCAGATAAAGCTCTGCACACAGATAAAGCTCGGGCATATCAGCTAAAAAGCAAAAAATCTGGTCCAGTTTGAAGCCGAATTAAAATTAAAAAAGAGCATTCGTGAAGGTTCCTAACACCCAGAGGGGATGAGTATTTGGTTCATCTCTGTTCCTAGTACTAGTAAAAAAATAAAAATAAATAACTAAATAAAAATCAGGTGATCTGTGCCGAGTACTAAACTTGAAAAAAAAATCAACAAGCACAGGAAGTTGGAGTCCTGCAAGACAGAGAACCTTCAATCAATTCTATTACTGATAAATCTAGGAGGTTGGATGCTCTCCATAGGTTTATCAGACGCCTGCTTGTCCCAATCCATCCTGAATTTCAGTTCCACTACCAATGTTGGTGCCTCCCCTTCATTCTGTCCACCCTCCCCCCCAGGACATTCACAATGAAAAAATACACCACTACTTGGACAGCATCCTTCGGGAGATGCTTAAGCAGCATCGGGATGCTCTTCTACACAATATATAAAATCCTGATAGCCAATTAATTGGAAGAGGAGCTTCCTCTGCCCAGCAAAAGAAAGGGAGGTTCTTGGGGGCATTTTTGGATACACAGAAAAATGCAGTAGAACTTCCATGAGTGATGATCCATCCTCTGATAAAGAATAGAGTTGGGCCAAACATCCCCCCCGTTCGCGCCAGAACTCTTGAACATCACAAAAATTCAGACCCGAACCGCAAACCCTATTAAAGTCTATGGAACCCAAAAACTTTAAAAATCCAAAGTGCCCATTTTGAAGGCTTATATGCAAGTTATTGGGCATAAAAAGGGTGTGGGGGCCCAGGTACTGCATTTTGTATCAATGCAATTTTTTTTTAAGATTGTTTTTGAAGAAGCGGTGATTTTAATGATGCCTAAAAGTGAAACCAGAAAAATGAAAAATTCCTTTAAAATATAGTGCCTTGGGGGGTTCCCTTAGTCTTCTTGCAAAGTGGGGCATCTGTAACGTGTATAGAATCTGCTGCAGCAAAACTCACATACACTATATTGTCAAAAATATTGCAACGCCTGCCTTTACATGCACAGGAACTTTAATGGCATCCCAGTCTAATGCTGGCCATACACTATACGAAAAATCGTTCGTATAGACACTTCGTTCGTTTTTCGGCAAGTTAATGGGCACAAATCGATAATCGTTTGTGACGTTTTTGTGGGGAAAAAACGAACGGGAAGTTTGGAAAATTTCTGCCGAACGTACGATAAATTGCAAGGTTAATGTGTTTCCCGTCCGAACTGTCTGCACTAGGTATATGTAAAAAAACGAACAAAAAATTATTTATTCATGTCCACTGAACAATTTATCGGTCATTATATGATGGCACGATCGTTTGCGGTCACGGTCGAACGTTCTTTTTTCGAAAATGGGTTCGGCCGATTTTCTGTATAGTGTATGGCCAGCATTAGTCCATAGGGTTCAATATTGAGTTGGCCCACCCTTTGCAGCTATAAAAGCTTCAACTTTTCTGGGAAGGTTGTCCACAAGGTTTAGGAGTGTGTCTATGGGAATGTTTGACCATTCTTCCAGAAGCGCAATTGTGAGGTCAGGCACTGATGTTGGACTAGAAGGCCTGGCTCGCAGTTTCCGCTCTAATTCATCCAAAAGTTGTTCTAATCGGATTGAGGTCAGGACTATGCAGGACAGTCACAATCCCCCCCTCCACTAAATTATTTGAACCAGTGCACAAAGCAAGGTCCATAAGGTGGCCCACTTCTCCACCACTCCTCCTTCGACCAACAGAAGCCTCAAAACTACCTTTTCCATTAGACTGTAACATATCAGTCTGAAAAGGTGTTACATAAACTCCTCTTTAAGGTGTCCTCAAGATATTGCATCCTGTACTCCCTCTGCGAGGGCAGGATGAGTTCCGAGACTTTCCCCTTGTAACGGTGGTCAAGGAGGGTTGCCAACCAATAATGATCCTTCTCCTTTTGCAGGCTTTGAAGAATAAAGGGAGCCCATGCACCACAAATTTGCGGAGGCACGAGAAGCAGAGCCCTCTGGGTCACTGAGGATTACACTATCTGGAACTACCTCCTCCCAGCCACCTACTACTCTCAAGGTTTCTGGGGACTGAAAACCATCTTTTAAAAAGGTTTGACGTAGGTCTTCCTCTGCTTCAATGCCTCCAAAACTGCCAGAATCCTCCTCCTCCCTCTCCTCTTGTGTGTTCTGTGGAGTCGCAAGAATGGTGTCTGCATAAAGCGGGCCTTGAAAGGAAAGCAAGTCCTCTCCTCTTCCTCCCGCTGCTCTGCCTCGAGTGCCCTGTCCATAAGACCACGTAGAGTATACTCCAGCAGGAACACAAGAGGGATCGTGTCACTGATGCATGTATTGTCACGGCTCACCATCCTTGTCACCTCCTCAAATGGTGACAGTACAGTGCATGCATCCTTTATCAGCAGCCACTGGCTTGGGGAAAAAAAAAAAAAAAAGCAGAGCTTCCCTGAGCCTGTTTTTGTGCCATACTCACACAGGTACTCGATGATGGCCCTCTGGCAACGCTGCAGTGGCTGCACATGCAGCAAAGTGGAGTTCAACCTGGTGGGCATGTCACACATCAGGTGGGTTACGGGCAGATGGAGCCTGCTGGATTTCAGCCAACCAAACACTGACTGTAAAAGAAAACATAGGAACCAATAGGTTCCAAACCCGCGCAAACCAATGACCAAAAAAACTACAATAAAGAGCTGCGTGTTGTAAAGTGTAAAAAAACACCTGTAACGTGAAAAGAAGAAGAAAAAAAAAACGCGCTCTTATATCATAAATGACATATCACCATAGTAAATAAACAAATTACGTCTTCATTTAAATTATGAAAAGATACATAAAAACTGTGAAGTTCATATATAGATCCCACACGTGTATAACGTCCTCGGTGAGTATAGGAAAGGTTCCTCGCCACCCACATGCAGACACACTACACACTCACCAGACTGAAAGGAGTTGTAAAGGCAGAAAGTTTATCTTAATTCATTAAGACAGAAAAAATCTTTGTGTAGCAGCCTCCCCAGCACCCCCCCAATTACTTACCTGAGCCCCCTTCTCTCTCCAGCGATGTCCACAAATGTCTAAGCCGTCCGGGACAGTCCTCCTGATTGGCTAAGACACAGTAAGGGGCGCCAATGACTCCCGTGGCTGTCAAAGTCAGTCAGCCAGCCAATCAGGGGAGAAAGGGGGCAGGGTCGGGGCTCTGTGTCTGACACACGGAGCTGTGACTCAGCTCCAGTGCCCCCATAGGAAGCTGCTGACTGTGGGGGGCACTTGATAGGAGGGAGGAGCCAGGAGCAGCAAAGAGGGACCTGAGAAGGGGAGGATCCGGGCTGCTCTGTGCAAAACCAACTGCACAGAGGAGGCAAGTATAACATTTTTGGTTTTTTTTTTTTTTTTTTTTTAAACAAGCCTTTACAATCACTTTAATTGAACCCTATTACAAGGAGTCAAATTACGCATATGGGAAAATTCAAGATGTCATACATGATTTCACAGGAATTAATCTAAACCGCTTCTGTCCTTCATTCAATATTTATATAGCTTGCGTGTTCAAAGCTCCAGTGTTACCATGTAGAGAGGGATAGGAAAGAACGCTCTCATGGTGCAGTAATTCAAATCATTTTAAAAAAAGGTTGTATTGCACTTACATCAGAGAAGACAGGGATCAGCATGTATTGTAAAGGAATCGCCGGTTATCGATTCACCTGCGTTCCAGCTGACCGGAAATGATGCATCTAAAGCACCACCCAATGCCGTTTCATCAGCCTACGTCTGACGTCTTCAGGAATTACGACGTCCTTTTGTAATAATGGCAGAGCAAGTCACAATCATGATTCAGAACAGATTTTCAGGTAACTATAAAAGACAGATTTAGGGATCTGCTGTTCTCTGTTAGCTGCTAATATCAGTGTATAATTATGTAATAGTACTTCCTGGGGGATGGTTTAAAAACCACAGAAGGAGGAAGTAAAGAGAGAGGAGCTTACACCACATGTCCACATACAGGAGCTGCAATACTGTATTTTAGTTGTTTGTTTTTCAAAAGCTTAAGCACTTCAGCAGACTGCATCAATTTACATGGATGACACAAACCACTTAACACTGGCAAGGGTGATTAAAATGAAAAGCCTTTATTTATTCATGCAAAACCTTTATCCCAAAAAGAAAAGAAAAAAAGGTTTTCTGTAACCGATTATGAAGTTTGAGCTGGAGTTTGGCTTCAATTTGTTAGAGTATCCAAATCTGCTAACACATTACTACCCTCCCCCCCAAACTGACAATACTGCTGTCTGCTGTGCCTCCTGTTCTTCATCCAGAGCTATGTCTCACTCATACAGGTGTTTTATTGGCCAAATCACCAGGTGAAAACACCAAAGAAAACTGATGTAGCCACCATATCTAATGATAGGTAAGCTGCAATATTCTACATTTTTTGGTTTTGGGTTTATTTCCGCTTTAAATACTCTTCAGTTATTTAGATCTTAACATAGTAGTATCTGGATACTAGATTCAGAAAGCCAATGTTCTAAATCTTTAGGATTATAAATAAATGGAAAGTTAAATCTGCACTGCAATTAATGCAGTTATGTGTATTGAGTAAAAAAGTAAATATTGTTAAATATAATTGGTGTAAGTAATTGAGTTTTAACTTGGGCTAGAATTCTTGTTTGATATTAATGCATATGTAAACTCTAACAATAAATTAATCTTATTTGCTACTTTACACCGTTAAAAGTGTTTTATTATTATCTGTTCAACATGAACATGTATAATTTTTCACATTAAAGGATTTGTAAAGGCAGGTGTTTTTTTTTTTTTACCTTTTTTTCATATACTCTTTATTTTATTAAACACATAACATACATAAAATACAACACATTCAAAAACGTCTCATTATTGAGGGTGTAGGATGGCAGGTTTAGCCTAGGAGCATAACGTTGTACAACCTCTGAGTGTTAGGAAAAAAAAAAAAAAAACAGAAAAACTGGGGAGGCATGGGGAAGGGAGTAGGTTGGGAAAATTGGTGGGAACTTGTATCATTGCAATGCATAGGGGAAGTTCCATCCTGTCACTATCGGCGTGAGCCCAGTCCATATTATAAATTTCATTTGATACGCTGGGGCGTATCTCAGCCCATCGGCCGCCAAGGACTCGACAGGCACCCCCATATAGGAGAGAGGCTAAAAAGCCTCCATCATACCTCCATCTAGGGGAGACACCCTCCGGGCCCCCATTGCAGCCTGCCCAGATACGGATCCCACCAAGGAACCAGGGTGGTCAGGTGAATTTTCCCATCGGGTGCAACAATCAAAGTACTGTAAGAGCATTACCTAGGGAAAAATATAACAAAGTTGCAAAGGACATGTTGAACCTTAGATTTGGTTTCAGTTGTCGGCTATATAAACCAGAAAAGGGGAGAAGGAAGGGGTATAGGGATCTCAACTCCAGGAAGGGTGTGTGAAAGGTCATGTTCAGGTATGCACGTCACCATTAACAGGCATCTTCAGTTTCAATGAGGGCTCTGCCAACTCCAACAGCACAACCTCCAGGCTAGATGGCACAGGATCTGGGTCAGCAGGATATTTCTGCCACTGTGCCCAGATACTGGTAAAAAGTTTGCTTTTGTCCCTGCACCTCACCACCCACTCCTCCGCCTCCCTAATTTCATCCACCTTCTTAAGCCACTAAATTATAGTAGGAATCTGTGGACGTTTCCAATAGAGAGGTATAATGCCTTTTAGCAGCATTTAAGAGATGAGGAAGTGTGCTTTTCTCTTAATGGCTCAGAGGAAGGGCAGGGAGGTGCAGGAGAAAGCGAGCTGGAGAAAGCAGGATTTTGATCTGTAAGGCATCCTTTTTACAGGTGCGGACTTCTAGCCAGAATGGACTATTCACTGGCCAGTCCCACCAAATATGGAGGAGTGTACCTTTCTGGCCACAGCCGCGCCAACAACGGTCTGACGGAGGGGTAGATACGTGATAGAGCTGCAGGTACCCGGTACTAACGGGTCAGAAGTTTGTAGTTAGTTTCCTGTGTCTTGGAGTCTATGGAGCTGGAGTGTGTGAATCTAAACATGTGCGACTTTTGCTCAGCTGAGAACTAGACTTCCAGGTCACGCTCCCATTGCTTTAAGAAGCTTACAGAGAGTGATATCTTCTAGTAACAAACCAAATATTTCTGAAGCTAGCCTCATCCACCATAGCCATTGAATCAGGTGCAAACACTACATAATTTTTCACATTTTATTTGCCAAAAATACTACTTAAGACTCTCACAAACTAGATTTGATAGATTTTTTTTTAAATTACATTTAGAACCAAACTTCGTCATAATATCAGCATGTATACAGTGTTTAAAAGATTAAAACAAAAAGGGTCATCACCTCATTTGACATTCAGTTATAGCTACCTCAAGTAAATAAAACTCCAGCAAAAAAAACAACCTACAATTATAAATATTATAAGTCAATGGCCATTATGTGTTTTGGCTTTCTGTATACAACAATATGAAGGCAGGCAATGTTCTGTTTATAAGGCCTTCTGTAGGATTTTAGGCAATTTCAAGACAATATCCCATGTTCCAACAATCTAATCATTACATGCATTGTATTCATCTCCTGCATTTATATAGCGCCAAAATAGTATGCAGTGATTTACAAAGTACACTGAATCACTCATATAAATCTATACCTCAGAACTCATTTGTGGAGGAAGCCTGTCAACCTACAACATTTTTGATTGTTGCAGAAAACACATGTGTACACAAAAGAGGCAAGTCCAAGGACTTCATGTTTTCCAATATGGCTGTTTTGATTTACTGAAGCATCATTGACTGGACTGCCACCTACTCTGCTTAATATAATGCAACCACTAAATCACTGCTCCTGTTTTTTCTTTATAGTGTGCAACCGCAGCGCATTAAAAATTGGCCATTTTTAATTCCATTTCCTATTTAATACCATGCTGCAGAGACATAACCTGTTTGCTGTTCAATTATTCAGTATTGTGCCACAAACTTCTTGTCAAAAACTATGGCTGCCTCTAGAACCAAAACATCCAACGAACTGTCAGTGGTGCATTAAGGCTTGATTCATACTAAATGCGTTTGATGCTTTTTGCTGAAATGCAGGGATTTTTTCTTTTTTTTTTTTTTTTTAACATGGGTTCCTAATGAACACATTCACATCAATGCATTTTTATGCCTCTGCATTTTTGGAAAGGGTCTGACTTTTTTCCCCTGCAAAATGCAGCATTTTTGCATGCAATAGACTTCAATGGACCCGCATCCAAAACGCAAGTACTGTGCTTTTACCGCGATTTGCATTTTGTGTCTTTGTTTTACAGTCACTGTATATAGCTAGTTTTTAAGGAGTGGGTCAAGAAGCCAGTCGCCGCATCCTTAGCAATAAATGAGTCATCAGCTGTCAGCAGGCTTCCCCGCTGAATTGGGAAAAAAAAAAAAAAAAATGCGTGGGGGTCCCCTCCCCAGTCCATACCAGGCCCTTTGGACACCCCACGCCAATTTTTTTTTTTTTTTTAAATGACGTGGGGTCCCCCCCCCAAAATCCATACCAGACTCTTATCCAAGTATGCAGCATGGCAGGTCAGGAAAAGGAGGGGACAAGCGAGCGTGCGCCCCCCCGAACCATACCAAACCGCATGCCCTCAACATGGGGGGGGAGGGTGGGCGCCCCCCCACCTCAGAGCATCTTGGTATCACTGATCCTTGTGAACTCCACACTGTAGATGCTTGATCAAGCAAAAACAATCTGCACGCACAATAAGTAGTCAAGTTTTTTTAACTGCTTTTCCACTTTACAGAATCTGAAGAGGGCCAGCACAAAAGAAAGCGTGTGCAGATTATTATGTGCAATATAATAACTATTCACTTCCGCATACAAATAGCAAACTAAAAATAAGACAAAAAAAAAATATACATTCATAAAATTAATAAAGGAGCATAGAGTAAGGCAACAAAATGAAGAAAATCAGTTCTGACAAATTTAATGAGTTTCATTAGCTAGATTTTACTAAATTATAATGCACAGATAATAAGCTTTGGCCAAGGCATGATCATTGGTCCTCATGTAAAGATAACTAGCTCTCCTAGTGTTCTCAAACTCTTGCTGCTACTATGCATGTTTTGAGTGGCTCATAGAAATTGTAATGCAGTAAAATGCACATTAAATACAAAAAACAAAAGATGTCTCATCTCTCCATAACTAAGCAAGTAAGAATATGAAATTGGGTTTACTAAACTACTTTGAATACACATAGAGGACATAAATAGGATTTTAAACACAACTAGAGTTTATCTTTAAATATGGGAGGCTGTATTCACAGCCAATATGTGCCTAGCAGTATAATGCAATCAGCTATGCCAAGGAAACCACAGCCACCCTTGGACTGATACAGAAATCAATTACATATTTTATATTTTTGCTGCAGGGCATTATATAAAACGCAACCTATATAAAAACTTTACTGGGTGTTGTGTGGCTCATAGAAATTGTAATGCAGTAAAATGCACATTAAATACATTTTACTACACTTAAATGAAACAGAACATGATGAGCAGAATGTTTGAAAGCAATTTTGTGCAAAATGCATGCCAAAACATGCATTAAAACCAAATAACTACACATTTTTACAAATGTGAAGTGTCAATCGAGCCTCAAACTCCATATACGAAGGCTGGGTTAACACTAGTGTGAATTAGATGCAGGTTTTTTCCACATCCAATTTGCATGACAGGAGAGTGTGTCCCCGGCTCTTAATGGAGCCAGTTCACACATCTCTGAGGTGGCCACGGAGTGGATTGCACAGGAGTCCTGTGCATCTTTGGCTCCGTGTCAGGAAAAAAAAAGCGTAAAGGAAGAATTCACTAATTTCTTTAATTTCTGTTAGATGGTACAAAAAAAAAAAAAAAAAAATGAAAATGATATTAATTGAAGTTGAAGCTATACTTTTAATCATTTTCCTGTTGAGAAATCAGACATATAATCTAAAGGACTCCAGTTGCTTTAACTAAATGTAAAGTAAAATTACTACTACAGATCTCTAGGCTGTGGTGAGGCAAGTGTAATAATGTGAATTACACTTATCTTTGTATATCTGATACAGATATCCACATGCATAGAAATTATGATGGAGTAGAAGCATGGTAGTTCACATTTTCTATGGGCCTAAAATTCCCTTTCATCATGTTCCGAATTAACAGCCAATTATTTGCATGCCCTAGAACAGGGATATGCAATTAGCGGACCTCCAGCTGTTGTAAAACTACAAGTGCCATGTCCCTAGGTGTCATGCTTGTGGCTGTTAGAGTCTTGCTATGCCTCATGGGACTTTTAGTTCTGCAACAGCTGGAGGTCCGCTAATTGCATATCCCTGCCCTAGAATCACAGTTGCATAGTTACACTGAAACGAAACATTATGTGAACTAAATAAATACAACAAATTTTCTGGTATTCACTCCGTTTTTCATTAGACGGTTTGTTTTCCGCTTTCAATGCATTTCATTTTCAAAGCCAATTATACATTTATACAATTGAAAGCAATATTAAAACAAAAAACACAAATCAAAATAGATTGCAGCTTACCAATCATTAGATGTAGTGGCTGCATTTACTTTCTTTTTTAGGCTTTTCATCCCTCCGTTTTCACCTGATGATCTGGCCAGTAACACACCTCCTGCATGGTCAGTCTAGTGGTGATTAAATGTATTGGCAGATTTGAATACACTATCAAATTTGATGCCAAACTCCAGCTAGCATTTTAGCAGTTACAGCAAGCGTTTTTACAGAAATAAAACTGAAAAACTGATAAGCACCCCTGCCAGTGGTTCATGGTTTGTCTCATCCCTGTAACTGATACGTTTGCAAGAAAGCTTGTTCTTTTGCAAAACAGACTTGCTAACCAGGGCACTACATGACTATAAAAAAGGAAGAAAAAAAGCCTAAAAAAGGGGAAAAAAAAAAACTAATGCAGCCATCACATGTAAGAATTGGCAAGCTGCAATATAATAAAGGTTTGCTTTTGGGTTTAATAGTGCTTTACTACTACAACATATTTTCCCAGACATGGTAAAAGAATAGCCTGACCCAAACCTCTGTAGTAATTTAATTGGTTAATAATATGCAATGCAGTACTATATAGATCAGTCAGTTGTGGAACAGGATCAAAAGTGAGATTCTTTTAGTATCCAACAGGAACAAGCGATCAGGCTGGAAACGTAAAATATACAGTATCTACAAGTTGTCGGCAGTAGTGCGATACATATATTCTTTGTTTGGGTCAGTGTCTCCTGAAGGGCACTTTGAGATGTAAAACACACTGTTCTATGGTTCATGATGAATTTTCTAGAGTTGCAATTCAAGTTGTCAGTGAAGGAACCGGATGCTCATTTTCTGCTCTACATCTACCTTCTCTAGAACCTGGAGAAAAAAAAAAAATACATTATGTACTTTTTTTATAAAGCATTGAAATATATGTTAAAATGTGACTCTAGGACAACATCCGTATTGCATACGTAAACCAGAACTAGAGAAAAAGTTAGACTATATAGGCCAGACAAGGAGTCTTAAAAAAATAAACAAACACATTTATAAAATTATACATAGTCTTTAAAACCAGAAAATTTCATAAAAGCAAATATGGTGCTTAACCACTTCAGTCCCAGAATGTTTAATGACCAGACATTTAATGACCAAAGCATTTTTTGCATTACAGCATTGCGTTGCTTCAACTGACAATTGTGCGGTCGTGCTACGCTGTACCCAAACAAAATTGACGTCTTTCTCACAATAGAGCTTTCTTTTGGTGGTATTTGATCACCTCTGCAGTTTATTTTTATTTTATAAAACAAAAAAATAATTTTTTTTACTATAATAAATATCCCCAAAAATGTTTTTTAAAAAACATTTCTTCATCAGTTGAGGCAAAAATCGCAATAAGCGTATATTGGTTTACGCAAAAGTTATAGTGTCTACAAAATAGCGAGTAGATTTATGGCTTTTTTACTAGTAATGGCGGTGATCTGCGATTTTTAGCAGGACTGCGACATTCTGGCAGACAGATCAGACACTTGACACTTTTTTTGGGACCATTGACAGTTATACAGGGATCAGTGCTATAAAAATGCACCGATTACTGTGTAAAATGTCACTGGCAGGGAAGGGGTTAACACTAGGGGGCAATCAAGGGGTTAAATTTGTTCCCTAGGTGTGTTTGAGGGGATGTGACTGATTAGAGGAGGAGCCAGATCATTGTTCCTACTTAGTAGGAACAACAATCTGTTTCTCCTCCCCTGTCAGAACAGGGCTGTGTGTGTTTACACACAAATCCCGGTTCTGGCTCTCGTGCTCCCGCGATCGCACCCACTGGCCGAGCACATCGGGTCCCCCACTGTGAAGTGGGCACGCCTGCTATGGCTCTTAAAAGGAGCTGCCGTACATATACGACGATACACGCAGGAGAGCCATCCTGCTGCCGTATATGTACAGGAGCCTGTCAGGAAGTGGTTAATGGATTATAGTTCTCTTGCTTGGTAAATCCAATGAAAAAGAGATCCTCATGTGTCAATGCTTTTCACCGAAATTAAGCTTCAACTGATCTTGTGGCATCAGCTTCCATGGTAATTTATGATTTTTTTTTATGTAGATCTTTATCTGAGGTGTCCAGTTCAGGCTCCCCCTGTTTTGGAGCCTGACCGGGGATCGTGTATACCATGGCGCAATATTGCTGAGGTATGTCCCACACAAGCTAAGTGATGTTCTGCAATATGATGTAAATACATTTTTTATAATTTTAATAATTTTAGGCATGGTTATTTTTCTTTAGAGGATTACCGTACTATACTCATGCATCCTGATGAAGTTTAATTTTGGCTAAATGAGTTGACACATAAGGATGTCTTTCATTGGATTTGCCAAGCAAGAGTACTGTGATTGGTTTACGTACAGTTGATCCATTAAGCACCACATTTGCTTTTATGAAATTTCCTGGATTTTTTTAAAGACCATGTATGATTTTATTGAAGACTTCTTGTCTGGCATATATAGTCTGACTTTCTCTAGTTCCGTTTTGTATAAAGCATTATTCTCTTTGCTTGTCATTAGCAGCTGCATTATATACTGTGGCTGTTGGTGTGCACCATTCCATTTTAAAGAAGCATTGCATGGTTTTACTTTTTTCAAGTTTATTGAAATGTCACAACATAACATCTCATACGTCTATATGCACTGCAGAACATTTTGATGCAGTGTCAGCAAGTCAAAAAAAAATGGTAAAAAAAAAAAAAAAAAAAAAAAACACAAAACACACACCACAACAACAACCTTAGCGCATGTATTACCTTTTTCCAATTAGGAAAAAAAAAAAAAAAAAAAAAAAATATTATATATATATATATATATATATATATATATATATATATATATATATATATATATATATATATATATATATATATATATATATATATATATATATATATATATATATATTAAAGTTTGGGGAACCAGCTAGATCGCAGGACACAGGCTTTTCACTCAAAAGGAGATTTATTGAACTTAAATAGCTTTACAGCAGCAAAAGAAAAAGGTTTCAGTCTCACCGACTTGCAAAGTCCAGAATTGCTATTGCAGTTAAGCAGTCCTTAGTTTCTGTTGCAGGTAGATTCCCCTAGCAAGAGGCTTCCAGGCAGGACACTGCTGTTCACTATTGCTGCACACCAAAAAAAACACCATCCACCATCCACATTCTCCTCTACACTCCTCCACACCCTCTCTAACTTCCTGTCTTGTTTTAAACCCACTTCCTCAGACAGGTGAGTTAACCCTTTTTTGTTCCCTTAAAGGGAGCACAGTCCAAACAGAGGGGAAACATAGCGTCCTTCCAGGACCCAGCCACGGCGTCCTGTACATATCCCCCCCCTGTGCCCCAACGCCATGGAGGTGGAGGCAACAGTGGAGCTCAAACAATGGACTCGGGAGAGGGCATCTGCATTTTGATGCAGTCTCCCGGGCCTATGCTCCACTACAAATTAAAATTCCTGGAGTGCCAGGAACCACCGAGTAACCCTGGCATTATTCCTTTTACCCTGTCTCAACCATGTTAAAGGGGCATGGTCAGAAATCAGCCTAAACTTCCTCCCCAAAAGGTAATATCTGAGGGACTCTAGAGCCCACTTAATGGCCAGACACTCTCGTTCAATTATAGCGTAGTTTTTCTCCGCTGGTGTTAACTTCCTACTGAGGAAGACTACCGGGTGCTCCTCTCCATGAACAACCTGAGACAACACTGCTCCCAATCCTACCTCGGAAGCATCAGTTTGGACCACAAACTCTTTTGAAAAATTGGGTGCTACCAGGACAGGGTGTTGGCACAGTGCCGACTTGAGCTCCAGAAAGGCCTTCTCAGCGTCTGCATTCCACTCCACCATGACCAATTTCCGACTCTTAGTCAGATCGGTCAATGGAGCTGCCAACGTGGCAAAGTTGGGTACAAACCTCCTGTAGTATCCCACCAAGCCCAAGAATGCACGTACCTGCTCTTTTGTGAGGGGACGGGGCCAACTCTGTATAGCCTCTACCTTGCTGACCTGAGGTTTCACCACCCCTCTACCCACGATATAGCCCAGGTATTTCACCTCCTCCATTCCCAAAGCACATTTTTCAGGGTTTATTGTAAACCCCTCCTTCCAAAGAGAGTCCAGCACTGCCTGGACTTTGGGCAAATATGATTCCCAGTCTCTGCTAAAAATGATTATGTCGTCCAAGTACACTGAGGCATACTTCCGGTGAGGTCGTAAAATCCTATCCATTGCTCGCTGGAATGTGGCTGGAGCAGTTTGCAATCCAAAAGGCATCCTTTTGTACTGAAAACTCCCCTCTGGGGTAGAAAAAGCAGTTTTCTCCCTATCAGCCTTAGTCAACGGGATTTGCCAATATCCCTTGGTAAGGTCTAACGTAGTGATAAACCTGGCTGGACCTAGTCTCTCAATAAGCTCATCTACCCGGGGCATGGGGTAGGCATCAAACCGTGACACTTCATTAAGTTTCCGGAAATCATTGCAGAACCGCAGAGTCCCATTGGGCTTCGGTACCAACACAATCGGGCTCGACCACTCACTCTGCGATTCTTCAATAATCTCCAGGTCTAACATCTTCTTCACTTCCTCTGAAACAGCCTTCCTTTGGGCCTCTGGGATGCGGTAGGGCCGGACAAAAACTTTGACTCCTGGTTCCATGATGATATCATGCTCTATGGTACTCGTGAGCCCTGGCAAGTCTGAAAATTTTTCTTTATTTCTCTGCAAGAACTCCTTTGCCTGCTGACTTTGGGTTTTAGACAGGGTATTTGCTACTTGGACACTCTCCACCCCAACCCGAGGCTCCAATCTTGCACTAGCCAGGGAGGTCACTGGTTCCCTCTCTGTCCAGGGCTTTAACAAGTTTACATGATATTTGATAGGGTTTCCTCTTACCCAGTTGGTGGACTTTATAATTCACCTCTCCCACTTTTTCTACAACTTCAAAGGGGCCTTGCCACCTGGTTAAGAATTTACTTTCCACAATGGGAATCAACACCGCTACTCGATCCCCCACTTGGAAATTCCTTATTTTAGCAGCCCTATTATAGACTCGTCGTTGAGCCTCCTGGGCTTTTTGTAAATGTTCCTTGACTAGTGGCAACACAGTTCGGATCCTCTCCTGCATTTGGGAAACATATTCAAGAACACTCTTATGCTGACTAGGTTCACTTTCCCATTCCTCTTTAACAAAATCCAGTAGTCCGCGAGGTCTCCGCCCATATACCAACTCAAAGGGCGAAAACCCAGTGGAGGCCTGGGGCACTTCCCGGATAGCAAACAGGAGAGCTGGTAACAGACAGTCCCAGTCTTTCCCATCCCTTTGTACAACTCTCTTAAGCATAGATTTAAGGGTCTTATTAAAGCGTTCTACTAACCCATCCGTTTGGGGATGGTAGACTGATGTGCGCAGCTGTTTAATCCGGAAGAGCTTGCACACGTCGGCCATAACCCTCGACATAAACGGGGTGCCCCGGTTCGTTAGTATTTCCTTGGGAAAACCAGTCCGTGTAAACAACTGGAATAATTCCCGGGCAATAGCCATAGAGGAGGTATTCCGCAGGGGTAGCGCCTCAGGATATCGGGTGGCATAGTCGAGAATCACCAGTATGTAGGAGTGACCTCGAGCCGACTTCACCAAGGGACCCACTATATCCATGGCTATCCTTTCAAATGGGACCTCAATTATGGGCAGAGGGACCAAAGGATTATGGAAGTGGGTCACCGGAGCGGTCAACTGACAGGTGGGACAAGAGGTACAGTATCTCCTTACCTCTGCTTTCAGACCTGGCCAGTAAAACTGGTCGGTGATCCGTGCCTCAGTCTTTTCAACTCCCAGGTGTCCCCCTAAAACATCATCATGGGCCAGGTCCAGGACCTTGCGTCTATACTGTTGGGGTACCAATAATTGCTCTACCACATTTTCTCTCACTTTGGTAACCCGATAAAGCAATTCATTACATATTGCAATGTGTGGCCACCGCTCATTCGCACCTGGCTCTTGGGGAACCCCATTTATTACTACCACCTGTTCCCGTGCATGGGCCAAAGTGGGGTCCTGCATCTGGGCAGTACCAAATGCCCCCTGCGGAACACCCAAATCCGGCAGGGCAGGGGTAACAGCCACTTCCTCATCCTCTTCCCCCAGCATTACCTGAAGTGGGGAAGGTTCCCCCCCCCTCTTCAGTGTTCAGGTAGGTCTGTGAACCACACATTTTGACACCCTTAATAACATCAGCACTACTTGCATCACCATTAACCAAATCATTAGCATTTTCAAGAACATTAGGCATTTCAGGGTTATTTCTCTCAACCGCAGGAACAGAGGGACTAGTTTCTCCCCAGTCTCTGGACCGTTCAGGTAGTTCTCCTTGTCCCCACAGTTTTGCAAATAATGGACAGTCTCGTCCTATGATAACATCATGTACCAAGTTCTTTACCACCCCCACCTCTTGAGTACCAGTGCCACATGCTGTGGAGATGGTCACCGAGATGAGAGGGTACTCTCTAGTGTCCCTGTGAATGCACACCACCCGTAAAGTTTTTCTTACCGGACCGATGTTCCCAATTACTCTAGGATGGACCAGGGTTACCATGCTTCCGGAGTCCAGCAAAGCCCGGGCAGGGAGGTGGTTCACTTGGACTTCACACTCGAATTTCTCTTCTCCAAGATCGATATGTGTTGTACATGCTTTATGGGCATAAAAAGACCCCCTCCGAAGAACCCCGCATTCCATGGGCTCCTCTTGCAGTGGGCCCGGGTATGGCCCCAGGAGTGACATCGCCAACATTGTACATCCCCTCCTCTCCGAACAGGAACAGATCGCTGAGAAGGTATCGGGAGTGACTCTTGACCTTCCGGGGTGTTGGTTCCAGGGCTCCGGGGAACGTCCTTTCGAAGGGCAGCAGTCGAACGAATATGCCGTGGCAGACTGGGTCCTTGGCGCTTGGTAGGGCCAAGCAGATCCTCCACCACTGTGCATCGTTCCACCATCTCGACAAGGAGGTTCACTGTTTTGGGGTCTCCATGGCTGACCCACCGTTGAAGGTCGTCTGGCAGTGACCTTAGGTATCGGTGCAGCACGACCCGCTCCACGATTTGGAGGCCAGACAACATTTCGGGCTGCAGCCATTTTTTTACCAGTTGCACCAGGTCATGCATTTGAGACTGTGGTGGACGATCTGGACGATACTTCAGCTGTAGTTACCCCCAAACGAGCCAGTATTTCTGCCTTTAATGTTTGATAGTCTTTAGCGAGATCTGGTGGCAGGTCGAAGTAGGCTTTTTGAGGATCTCCGGTTAGGAAAGGAGCAATTAGGCCGGCCCACTGGTCCTGGGGCCACCCTTCTCTCTCTGCCGTCCTCTCAAATGTAGCAAGAAATGCCTCTACATCATCACTCAGGGACAATTTCTGAAAAAAATGGCTTGCCCTCACGGTCACCTGGTTGCCAGGGGCAACAGCCGCTTGCTCACGGCCCTGAGAAAGCTGCTGCACTACTTCTTTTAAGGCAGTCACTTGAACCTGCATAACCTCTTGCTGGGTCGCTTGCTGGGCTGCCAACTGCACCACCAACAGGCGAGTGTTTTCTTGCTGTACCTCCAGCTGGGTTGTTAAGCGCCGATTAGCTTCCTCATGGCGAGTCTGCGCTTGTAGCCAAGGACAGCTGTTTAATTAGCTCCTCCATTGCTTCAGCTTTCAGGGTTTGTGCGGCTTTAACCCAGGACATAAATCCACTGTACTGTCCCTTTAAATGTCAGTTTTAAGTCCAATACACAAAAAAAAAAAAAAAGCAAGAAAAATGTCTGTTACTCTGTCCTGCCCGCATTCGAGCACCACTTGTAAAGTTTGGGGAACCAGCTAGATAGCAGGACACAGGCTTTTCACTCAAAATGAGATTTATTGAACTTAAATAGCTTTACAGCAGCAAAACAAAAGAAAAAGGTTTCAGTCTCACCGACTTGCAAAGTCCAGAATTGCTATTGCAGTTAAGCAGTCCTTAGTTTCTGTTGCAGGTATATTCCCCTAGCAAGAGGCTTCCAGGCAGGACACTGCTGTTCACTATTACTGCACACCAAAAAAACACCATCCACCATCCACATTCTCCTCTACACCCTCTCTAACTTCCTGTCTTGTTTTAAACCCACTTCCTCTGACAGGTGAGTTAACCCTTTTTTGTTCCCTTAAAGGGAGCACAGTCCAAACAGAGGGGAAACATAGCGTCCTTCCAGGACCCAGCCACGGCGTCCTGTACTATATATACATACATACATATACACACACTGGTAGTGTATATATACACATGCACACATAAAAAGAGTCCCGCCAATACAAAATGATAATTGATGAAGATGGTAAAAATGATAAAAAGTGATAGGCACCAGCTCCCTTGGCTTGGGAGTAGAAGCAATTACTCTGGAAGACAATGGAAAGGGAGACAAGGTGCGCCAATCTAAGTGCAGTATCAAGAACACTTTAATAGAAATATGTAAAGGTGGCCAAATGGCTACTCACAATTACTCAATGAGAGTTAGGCATGTAGACACATATCTTGTCCATAGGAAATCCACAGCTGTTCAGTGGGGCGTCCCAGCGATGTTAAAAAACGGCTGTCAAGATAGTAATGGTAGGGTGGTCTGTGGTCTTTGGCTGGTGGGAGCGCTGCCGTAGGGGGTATAGGAAGACTCGGGTGTCAGCAAAGGCTGCGCGCCTTCCGTTTCAAACACCAGTGTGGAACACACAACTCACTGGGGGGCTGAGATGCGGAAATGACGACATCTGGACATGTCAGATGACACGTTTCAATGCATCCACATTTTCTTCAGATCTAGTTGACTAAAGGGACACTGTCAATCATATATAGGCTGACGCCGGTCTCTACGCAACGCCGTCAGCTGGAACGAAGGCAATAAGTCTACATAGAGATGGGCACTGCTAGTGCTTATAATGTTAAAATTATATTTAAAAAAAAAAAAAAGGAAGAAGAAAGGAAAAGGCAAATAAAAAAAATGAATAAAAATGATAAAAATGAATATAGAAAATACACGAGGCTTATTAATGAATAGATAGAAAAAATGAAATGTAGTATTAATTCTAAAAGCCAAATTTAAATCTATGATAACCATAGAAAATTAATTGGGTTTGCTGGTATTTAACAAAATAATTAAATAAATAGATAAACAAACTAACCAGTAAAATCAACAAACTAATGGACTCTGGACGAATAATTATTAGCTTCGGCTATATCAAAGGCGTATAGAAATTACAATAAAAATAGAAAAAATTAACTGGATGTAGACAGGAGACTTTCTGGATACACACATTAAACAGTATGACACCCAACGGCCTCAATGAAGAAATAGAGATTAACACAGTAATATAACTCCGGTCACTATTACAGCAATATAATCATGGTCATTATTCTTATTATGATTGATATTCAGCTTCTATATAAATTACAAGTTATTTTTTATGATTGATATTTCGTTCAATTGTTCAGATTTTTGATAGACATTTATTTGTATCATTTCAGGTCTTTGTGGGCTCCACCTCTTTATTTTTTCCCCCTCTTTCATATCATTTTCACGATTTCCTTCAGTCTCAGTGCACCCAGTTTATCATTTAGTGTGTTTTTCTTCTTATCTCTCATCAGGTGGGCAAGTAACTATATTGAGAAATCCTTCCCGCATCCACATGGCATGGACATTCCACTACACATACACCTAATACCCAGATCTGTAGATGTGTATACATGTCCAACAGACCACTAGACTATGCCATGGCCATTTTTTTGTGCATGCTCATATGTGAGTGTTGCTTAATTCACGCACACACATATACGTGTTCTCTATTCTTTTTTCATCCCACTTGTTCTCCTTATATAGATCCCTTGTTATATAGATCTATGTCCCATTACTATATAGATTTGGAACTGATTTATGTATGTATACACGCATGGATATGTGCCAACATGCACACATGTGGGTGTATGTACGCGTAAAGATATGCAGGATTATTGTCCAGTCACCCACCATTACGTTTAGCATTCCTCCATCCAAAACTTGTTTTCCTTACCCATACATATTGTCCTTGTCTGGAAATACTCGTATGCGCTATGCATGTGCGCATATTTATGTGCATATGCATGCACAGAAGTGTCCCTCATTTTAAATCAAAATTTTTTTAATTTTAAATTTTTTTCAACTATTGTAATTTTGATATGCCTTTGATATAGCTGAAACGAATTATTCATTCAGAGTCCATTAGTTTGATGATTTTACTGATTAGTTTGTTTGACTATTTATTTTATTCATTTTTTGTTAAATACCAGTAAACCCAATTATTTCTCTATGGTTATCAGATTTAAATTAGCTTTTAGAATTAATACTACATTTCATTTTTCTATCTATTCATTAATAAGCCTCATGGATTTTCTATATTCATTTTTCTATTTGCCTTTTCCTCTCTTTCTTCTTCTTTTTTTCATTCTAAGGTATGAATTTTTAACATATTTTTTATATAATTTTACCATTATAAGCACTAGCAGTGCCCATCTCTACGTAGACTTATTGCCTTTGTTCCAGCTGACGCCGTTGCATAGAGACCGGTGTCAGCCTATATATGATTGACAGTGTCCATTAGCCAACTAGATCTGAAGAAAATGCAGATACATTGAAACCCATCATCTGACACATCCAGACGTAATTCCCGCATCTAAGCCCCCAGTGAGTTGTGCGTTCCACACTGGTCCACTTCCGGTTTCCGGTGTTTGAAATGGACAGCGCACAGCCTTTGCCGACACCCAGGTCTTCCTATACCCCCTACGGCAGCTCTCCCACCAGCCAAAGACCACCCTACCATAACTATCTGGACAGCCATTTACCATCGCTGGGACGCCCCACTGAACAGCTGCGGATTTCCAAAATATATGTGTCTACATGCCTAACTCACTGAGTAATTGTAAGTAGCCATTTGGCCACCTTTACATATTTCTATTAAAGTTGTTCTTGATACTGTACTTAGATTGGCACACCTTGTCTCCTTTTCCATTACTTTTTTCCAGCATACAGCACTGCAGTGCAGTGGTGGTAACAACTCAAAGGACTCTAGGAAAATTGCCTTGCTTTTATGTTGGGACTGCAGTGAGAAAGGCTGCCCAATGCATAAAGGTGTGAATGAGCATTAAAAGGAAGCCTGTACTAAAAAGGAAATGTTCAAGGCCTAGCTGTCTTTTTTGCTTAACTTCTTGATCCGCGCTATAGCCGAATGAGGGCTACAGCGCGGACCTACTTTGCTGGGAGGGCGTCAATAGACTTCCTCCCTTGCCTGAGCAGCCTGCATGCCCCCTGCAGGGCGTGCAGATCACAGATCGGCGTAAGGGGTCGATCGCGACCCCTTACCACGTGATCAGCTGTCAGTCAATGACAGCTGATCAAGTGATGTAAACAGAGCTGGTAATCTGCTATTTTTTCTCCTCACGCTGACAGCTTGGAGGAGAAAAAAAAAAAAAAACGATCACCGGCAGCTCTCATCAGAGGGACATCGGTCCCAATCAAGGAGAGCTGCCACCAGCTCATTTGTGCCACCTGCCAGTGCACAACAGTGCCGCCTAGCAGTGCCCACCAACCAGTGCAGCCTCATCATAGCATAGCAATGAAGGAGAAAAATTACCTGTTTGCAAAATTTTATAACAAACTATGAAACATGATTTTTTTTCCCAAAAATGTTCCATTTTTGTTTGTTTAGCAAAAAATAAAAACCCCAGCTGTGATTAAATACCACCAAAAGAAAGCTCTATTTGTGTAAAAAAAAATGATAAAAATTTCATTTTGGTACAGCGTTGTAAGACAGCGCAATTGTCAAAGGGCGTCAGTGCTGAAAGCTGAAAATTGGTCTGGGCAGGAGGGGGGTTTAAGTGCCCAGTAAGCAAGTGGTAATATGCTATAGGACTCAACCCAACGCAGGGTCAGGAAAGCCAGGGTAAAGTCAAAACTCCAAATCTGCATAATTTTTCCAGGTGACTTGTAAAGTACTGAAGCCACTGGATCATCATTAAAGCCAAGGAACCAGCACTTTCAGAAGTACTCAGCAACAGCAGCCTTCATACTTCCCCAGTATAAAACGACTTTGGGATATTTAAGGATGTCTACTTTTTTGAATTTTCAAACTACAGGCCTCAAATGCAAATCTCAATTTCAGGAGGCCTGACCCACTCCTTTAACTTGCCTTTGGCCTCCAAATCTTTGCATAAGACAATCCAGTTATGTGATGCACAAACATCAAAATAAACAAAAAAAAAACTCCCTTTGCCTTCCCTGGTTGAGCCAAATCTGCTTTAATTTGTGTCCCATGTGCCCCCTCCCAGACACTATAGCTCACAGTTGGAGGGTTTCAGCAACAGAGGCCAGATCTAGACTGAAAAGCTAGACTTGTAAATCATCAGTGACAATGCTGATTGACCTGCCCCCTACAACATATTTTGATCCCTCTCTAGCTCAAGCAGACACAGCCTACATAAAGAACTCTGCTCAGGAGCAGTGCAACAATGTCACACCTTCATACTAAGCTGCATTGGGTGGACTTCACTGGCAGACTCAACAAGTATTTGTGGGACTTTGCAGGTGGAGTAAGAAAACTGAGTGCAGATGCATATACAATTAAAAATGGTTGTAAACTCAAACAAAGAACAGAAGGGCTGGCAGTAATCAAGCCATACTACAGTTTACATATTTGTATAACATGATGCCTCTAAATAGCTTATTTTAGTTAGTGTCTGGCTGATCACGTGACCTCCAGCCACTCTCCATCTAAGGGCTACAGAGGGAGAAGCCAAGATTCCCCCCTCTGACATCAGCCAGGGAGGTCACATGACGGCTGTGATGTCAGCTCAGCCCCACTCGCATTTAGATCAAGGAGGAAAGAGGCAAGAGGTCACTTGACGGGCCAGAAACGAACTGAAATAAGGTATCGCGAGGCATAATTTTATACAAACAAGTACACAGTGTAGCGTATGGCTTGATAGAACAGAGGGGCTAACAGTAATATCTCTTTGACTTTACTGCCAGCTACTAATAGCAGCAGGAGAGGAGGGGGGAGAGGTGGGGAAAGATCAGAGCGCACGTACACGTACACACACACACACACACACACACACACACACACACACACACACACACACACACACACAAAGGGAGGAGAGGGGTGAGAGAAGAGCAGCGGGATGACAGAGGCATGATTACCGTGGTCAGGTTATTTTTCTACAGCATAGAAAGGGATAGATTAGGCAGCACAAGCACTGTGCCATTTAACCCGCTATAAGGGAACAGGATATCTTCCCTTTCTTTGGTCATTGAGACTACTATTAAACTTTGACCAATTGGGAGGAGAGTAAACACTAACATGACTCTTATTTGACCAGGTAAGGTCATGACAAATTCAATAGAACTAGCCTTCTGGTCTTCGCATAGATTTTTATTCACATATAGATGCATAGTTCTTGTGCATTTATACTCTTACACTTTGAAATTAAAGAAATCCTTACCTTAACAAACTCTGCAAAAGAAATGGCACAGTCTCCATCTTGATCTGCCTCTTGAATTGTACGATCAGCAATGCTTCCCAGCTGCTCATCAGAAATGTTCACTCCAACCATCATTCGCAGGACCTGCCAAAAAACAAACAGTTAACGCAAGCAGGAGAAAAACACCCTGAGTTGCAGCTAAGTTGTGCTATCTGACCTGGGAAAACCCTATGGGCCAGCAAAGGTGTGGGGTGCACTAACAGAACAGTTATTAATTGGAACCTGAAGATTGAAGCAATACCAGCATACTGTATTTGGCCTGAAACTTTAAGGCTACTGGAGAGGAAAACTATTATTTTTTTCCCCTAAACAGCAGCATGTGAGTGAAGTATGGAGCAGATGTCAAGAGTGCAATTTACCCAGCAAATATGTAAGATTTGAGTTCACGCAAGGGCTGAAAGCCATAAATTAACCTGGGAGGTCCAGAGGATGCCATTGACATAACCAGTAATGATTGGATGGAGCACTTCAAGAGCAGCTAATGAGATGTAAATAAAAAATAGTCCAGCAGACCTACAGCCAATAGTCCATATGCTCCTAAATCCAGACCTATATTACAGGTTCTGGTCAGTGTCAGTAGCGGCAGCCAGCTCAGGAGAGTAGAAGAGAGACTGTACTCCTAAGAAGGAAGAGAGAGAGCAGCGCCACTCTAAGTGCAGCATGTGGATTAAAAGCAAATTTTAAATTTAATTCAGGTCAAACTCACATTTGAGTGGCAATAAACAAGCATTGGTTAATGGATCCTTAGATATCCTAGCTGCTGTCCAGCAGTGATTATGCAGTCCCCGGACGCTCTGGTGGTCTCTGCAGCTCCACGGCTGCATTGTCTCACAGCAGGCACGTCAGCACTCTTGGACAAGGGGTGTGGTTGAGCTCACGTTCGGAGCATGCATGCTCCTTCATCAGGCATATTAGGCTGATGTGCCTGCTGTGAGCCAATCAGGCCGTGGAGACCACCGGAGCAGCCGGGGACTGCATAATCACCGCTGCCCAGCTGGACATCAAGCGAGCAGCTAGGATATCCAAGGAACCATTAACCAATGGTTATCGCCACTCAAATGTGAGTTTGACCTGAATTAAAATTGCTTTTAATCCACACACTGCACTTAGAGTGGCGCTGCTCTCTCCCCCCTCTTCACTGACATAACCACATATTGGCCATGAATATACAAATATTCAATCAATACACAATTAAATCAAAGTACCTTGTGTTCTAAATGTTATGCAAGCCAAAAGTCAGAACAATTAAGGTGACCACGAACATATAGACATGCAGTCATGGCAATATGACATTAACTTAGATTTAAGTTTAGGGATGAAAACAAATGGTCACCGGATTTTTCATACTTATACAGGTTGCTGAACGGCAAGAAAAAAAACAAAAACAAAAAAAAGTATGTAGATACCTACAGCGCCAGGTTATCTAGGAGTGGAGGCATTTGGATTAGTTGAAAAACCTTGCATTACTGCTATTCTTCACCCGCCCACCTGGGAGCTTTTGGTTAACCATGCCTACAGGTCCTTAACCACTTAAGCCCTGGACCTTTTGGCTGCCTGAAGACAAGAGGACTTTACAATTTGGCACTGCGCTGCTTTAACTGGTAATTGTGCGGTCATGCGGTGTTGTACCCAAACGAAATTTGCGTCTTTTTTTCCCACAAATAGAGCTTTCTTTTGATGGTATTTGATTGCCTCTGCAATTTTTATTTTTTGCGATAAACAGAAAAAGACTGAATTTTTTTTTTTTTAAAATGATCTTTTCTACTTGTTATAAGAAAAATCAAATACTCAATTTTAGTCATACATTTAGGCCAAAATATATTCAGCCACGTCTTTTTTTTTTTTTTTTTTTTTTTTTAACAAAAAGGTCAATAAGCATATATTTATTGGATTGCGCAAAAGTTAGAGCGTCTACAAACTCGGGTACATTTTCTGGAATTTATACAGCTTTTCGTTTATGACTGCCTATCTCATTTCTTGAGGTGCTAAAATGGCAGGGCAGTACAACCCCCCCCCCCCCCCCAAATGACCCCATTTTGGAAAGTAAACACCCCAAAGAAATTGCTGAGAGGCATGTTGAGCCCATTGAATATTTATTTTTTGTCCCAAGTGATTGAATAATGACAAAAAAAAAAATTTTACAAAAAGTTGTCACTAAATGATATATTGCTCACACATGCCATGGTTATATGTGGAATTACACCCCAAAATACATTTTGCTGCTTCTCCCGAGTACGGGGATACCACATGTGTGGGACGTTTTGGGAGCCTAGCCGCGTACGGGGCACCGAAAACCAAGCACCGCTTTCAGGATTTCTAAGGGCGTACATTTTTTATTTCACGCCTCACTATCAGTTTCGAAGGCCATAAAAATGCCAAGATGGCAAACCCCCCCCCCAATGCCCCTATTTTGGAAAGTAGGCACCCCAAGCTATTTGCCGAGAGGCATGTTGAGTCCATGGAACATTTTATATTTTGCCACAAGTTGCGGGAAAACAAACTTTTTTTTTTTTTTGCACAAAGTTGTCACTAAATGATATATTGTTCAAACATGCCATGGGCATATGTGGAATTACACCCCAAAATACATAGTGAGGAGTGAAATCAAAAATTTACTTTCTAAGGAAAATTTTCCTTAGAAATCCTGAAGGCGGTGATTGGTTTTCGGGGCCCCGTACGCAGCTAGGCTCCCAAAAAAAGTGTCACATGTGGTATCCCTGTACTCAGGAGAAGAAACAATGTATTTTGGGGTGTAATTTCACATATGCCCATGGCATGTTTGAGCAATATATCAAGTGACAACTTTGTGCAAAAAGGAAAAAAAAAAAAGAAAAGGAAAAAAAAATGTATTTTCTCCCGCAACTTGTGTCAAAATATAAAGGGTGTTTAACTGTCCTGGCATTTTATGCTCAACATTTAGAAGCTTATGTCACACAATCACCCAATCTTCTAACCACTTGAAGACAAAGCCTTTTCTGACACTTTTCTTGCAAAAATTTTTTTTTTTTTATGTAAACAAATTACTTTGAACCCCAAAACATTATACATTCTTGTCTATTAGACCCTAGATCTCTCCTCTGCCCTCAAAGCATCTGACCACACCAAGATCGGTGAGATAAAATAGGCCACAGTAATAACTGATGGGTTATGTAGTTACCACTAGGTATTGGACACTGGTCACACCCTAATCAGGAAGTTCCACCCCCTATATAATCCCTCCCCTTCCAGGGATACCTCAGTTTTGTAGCAAAGCAATATAAGTATTAGAAGAGGGGCAGGACCTCTGTGTCCCGTGATGTCCATCGAAAGAAAAGGATTTTACAGGTAAGCCGTTATAAAAAATCCTATTTTCTTTCTCGGACATCACGGGACACGAGCCACAGTAATAACTGATGGGATGTCCCAAAGCAATGCCAACTGAGGGGGGGGGGGGGAAATCACAACCAAGTAAGGTAAAATCAGACCTGAGGACCTTGTACCGCTGTCTGCAGCACACTACGCCCAAAGGCGATATCCTCATGCCTTTTCACATCCACCTGATAAAATCTGGTGAATGTATGGACTGAAGACCAGGTTGCGGCCTTGCAGATCTGAGCCATAGAGGCCTGGTGATGCACTGCCCAAGAAGCACTAATAGCCCTTGTGGAATGTGCTTTGATCTGAAAACGGAGGAATCTTCAGTTTCAAACCATAAGCCTGAATAATAAATTGTCTAATCCATTTAGAAATGGTAGCTTTTGACGCTGCCTGTCCTCTACTGGGACCCTCTGGCATCACGAACAAAACGTCTGTTTTGCGAATTTGAGCAGTTGCTTCCAGATGGAACTTGACTGCTCTTACTACATCCAACGAATGTAGTGATCTTTCTTCCGGAGAACAGGGATCTGGAAAAAAGGAAGGCAGAACAATGTCTTGGTTTAGATGAAAATCTGAAACCACCTTCGGTAAAAAACTAGGATGAGGGCGCAGTACCACTCTATCCTTGTGTACAATCAAATAAGGCTCTTAACAGGAAAGAGCTGCTAATTCTGATACTCTTCTAGCAGAAGAGATGGCTACCAGAAAAATTAGTTTCCTTGTCAGCAAGATCAAAGGGATCTGACGTATTGGTTCAAAAGGCTGTTTCTGTAACACCGACAGAACCAAGTTCAAGTCCCAGGGGTTGAGGGGCGCCTTAACCTGAGGATTAAGACGCATCATCCCCTGCATAAAGTTTCGGACCAAAGAATGCGAAGCAAGTGGCCGTCTAAATAATACTGATAAGGCTGAGACCTGGCCCTTGATGGCACTCAAAGCCAGCTTAATTTCTAATCCCAATTGTAGAAAATCAAGAATTCTACCAATCACATATTTTCTGGGATGCCAACCCCTGGATTCACACCAGGATGTATAAGCTTTCCAGACTCTATAATAAATCATTCTGGAAGCTGGCTTCCTTGCATTGATCAAGGTAGATATCACAGGACCTGAAAGCCCACGACTCTTCAGAACGTGGGTCTCAATAGCCAAACCGTCAAATTTAGCATTTGTAAGGCAGGATGGAACACTGGACCTTGAGATAACAGGTCTGGGCATACCGGTAGGGTCCACGGGGAACCCACCGTCATCCTTACTATTTCTGCATACCAAGTCCTTCTGGGCAAAGCGGGGGGGGCCACCAGAAGTACCGACTTTCTTTCCTGCCTGATCCTGCGAAGGAGTCGTGGCAGTATCAGAATAGGCGGGAATGCATAAATCAGTGAGAACCAATGCCACAAAATCACCAACGCATCCGTCCCGCATGCAAGAGGATCTCTTGTCCTTGCCACAAATCTATCTTTTCGTTGAATCGGGAAGCAAAGAGATCTACATCTGGAACCCCCCATCTTTGGCATATGGCCAAAAAAACGTCGGGATGCAGAGACCATTCCTCTGGGAGTAACTGCTGGCGACTTAGATAGTCCGCCTGCCAGTTCTCTATCCCTGGAATGAAAACTGCCTATATGCATGGCACATGCATCTCTGCCCAAACTAAGATCTGGTTCACCTCTTTTTGAGCAGCCCGGCTCCGGGTGCCTCCCTGATGATTGACATAAGCCACTGCTGTGGCATTGTCGGACTGAATCCTGACCGGGCAACCCTGTAGCCTGACAGTCCAGGCCTTTAGGGCTAGATATACCGCCCGGATCTCCAAAATGTTGATGGGTTAGGTCCTCTCGGTCTTGGACCATAGCCCCTGGATCGCAGACTGTTCCAGAACTGCTCCCCAACCTGACAGACTGGCATCTGTTACCACCGTCCAGGTAACCGGTAGAAAGGATTTCCCCTTCTGCAGGTTTTCGGGTATTAGGCACCAATTGAGGCTCTGACGCACTGCCTGAGACAGGTGCATCGGACAGTCTAATGCCTGAACCTTCTTGTTCCAGGTCGACAGAATACCGTGTTGCAGCAGTCTTGAATGAAACTGAGCATAGGGAACTGCTTCGAATGAAGACACCATCTTTCCTAGCAGCCTCATACAAAGGCGGACAGAGGGACCCTTCTTGGTCCTGACTGTCAGAATCAGTTCCCTTAAAGCAGTAATCTTTGCCTGAGGAAGAAATACTTTCTCCTGGCTTGTATCTATGATCATACCTAAATACTCCAGTCTTCTTACTGGTTTTAGGAAAGACTTTTCTAGGTTGGAGGATCCAACCTAGGTGTTTCAGATACTTGACCATGGTCCTCAAGTTCCCGTTCAAGGAAGCTACCGACTGGTCTATCAAGAGCAGGTCGTCTAGGTATGCCATGACAGTTATACCCTGAGCCCTTAATCTGGCCAGAGGAGGAGCCAAGATCTTTGTGAACACTCGAGGTGCAGTGGCTTTCCCGAAGGGCAGAGCCACAAACTGGAAATGGCACCCTCCTATCTCGAAGCGTAGAAACTTCTGATGAGCAGGAAAAATGGGCACATGTAGATATGCATCTCTGATGTCTATCGATGCCAAAAATTCTCCTCCCTGCAGGATGGAGACTACTGTCCGAATTGATTCCATGCGGAAGGACTGAATCCTTAGGAATCGATTCAGAGCTCTTAAATCCAGAATGGGTATGACATCCCCATTTGGTTTTTGGACCGTGAAAAGGTTGGAATAGAAGCCCAATCCTTCATCCTCTGTGGGAACCACCATAATGACCTCTTGCAACAAAAGTCGCTCTAACGCTAGAAGGAGCGACTGCTTCTTCTCTGGGTCTCTGGGAACACCTGATCTGAGGAGAGGGAAATTCTTGGAACTCCAGCTTGTACCCTAAAGTTACCGTGGAGATTACCCATCTGTCCTGGAAGTCCTCCTGCCAGAGCCTTGAGAACTGCAGCAGTCTTCCCCCCACTCGAGCGAGCGGGGGCGCCCCTTCAGGAAGAGGCTTTAGTTTGTCTAGAAGACTTCTTCCCCCAGGACTTCTTTTGTCCCTGGGGTTGACTCTTGTTTCTTGCCCCAGACGGAGGAGGCCATCGTGACTGCCTGGAGGCAGATGCCCCTGGCGCTGGGGAAAGAGTCCGTTTGAAAGAGGGACGCTTACTCTTCTTAACAGGTAAGATTGCTTTTCCCACAAGAGATTCTCTTGATATAGTTATCCAAGTCTTCTCCAAACAACCTTGCACCACGAAAAGGAAACCCAGCCAAGAGCTTCTTACATGGTTCTTCGGCTGACCAATTTTTCAACCATAAAGATCCTACGCATATGCACCAACCCAAGTGAAAGACGAGAGGTTTGCATGAGAGAATCTCTGATGGCGTCAACAACATAACATAAGGCCGCTGGAAGGTTAGTGAACCCCTGGGCCTGCTGTTCAGGTAGAACCTTGATGACCTGCTTAACATGGTCTCTTAAGTATTGACAGACCCCAATCGCTGCTACTGCAGGTAGAGCCACTGATCCTGCTAAGGAAAAAACATCCTTCAATAAGGATTCCATCTTTTTATCCACAGGATCCCTGAGCATCTGAGCATTGTCTACAGGACAAGTCAGACTACTATTTATAGAGGAAATGGCCGCATCAATGGCCGGCATTCCCAACATCTTAATAAATTTTTCTTCCATAGGATAAAGTGTTGAAAACCTTTTCGGCGGAAGAAAACGCTTATCTGGGTGATCCCACTCAGAATAAAGCAGCTTTTCAAGCAAATTATGAACAGGAAAAGCATGTGCTGTTTGAGAAGGCTTCAGCGACCCCAAAGAAGAAAAGGGTTCCTTAACTGATTCAGATATGGGCAACTTAAATGTGGAGCGGACCAATCCAGTAAGGATCTGTACTAAGACTTTCTCCTCTTGGGAAGCCGAAGAGGGTCTCTCTCCACCTGATTCCTCCGAAGAGGAATCATCCGTCCCATCCTGATCCTCTGAAGGGGATTCTTCTCCTTTATCCCAGAGCTCCTCTGCCTGAGGGTCTTGGGGAGCAGAGGAAGGCCTAGTACGTTTTCTTCCACTGAGTGAAGATGTAATCACGGCCATTAATCTTTCCTCTAAACCAGTAATGGTTGAGGAAAAAACAGCTTGTGTAATGTATACACGGGCTGAAGTGCCAGAAGCGAGTACAGCCCCTGACCCCAACGGTTCTCCCTGGCTAGCCGTTCCTGGCTCCTCAGAACCTGACAGAGATCCCCTAGTGTCTCTGGTTCTGGGGGTATTTGAACCTCTTCTACCCATAGTGCAAAGCAACAAGGTGGAGGTATCAAAAAATGAACACTGACTGCTGAGTGATGTAGTCTGGCTAAAAGCCTTGCTACCAAATGCCCAGTCTGGTGTTACTTTAGTAAATGCAGCCTAGGAGAATGCCTGTGTCCCACCTACATGCGACTGTCAGCTCTGTGTCCCTCCAAAGGCTCAGAGCACCTATAAAGTGTGCTTTAAATAGCCCTGTTTCAGGCAATGTGGGCGTCTGAGCACGCTGACGCCCCGCCCCCCCTCTACCGCCCCCTCCCCCTTCGTTTTCGAAAAAACGAGCGCTTCCCGCGCTAGCCTCTTCTGGAACAAGCATGGAGGAAGGCTGGGGATGGAGGAGGAAGGAGAGAGGCTGGCAGAGATGGAGCCTGCATGATGCAATGGCGGCGACAGTGCGGTATAAAACCGCCTTACAGCCTTCCCGCAGCCTCCCCTTAGCCTGGGGGGGAATATCCCAGAGGAGAAAACTCCCCATCCCATCCTACTTGGAGCTGGTCGGAGGAGCCCCCGGTGGTCACAATAGGCATAGCATGCATTTACCTTAAAGGAGAAAACCTACTAGAATTAAAATTCTGTGGAATTTCCTCTCATCTTATCCAGCCGCAGGATTCTGTATGTATATATATTATATATGTATATATATTATATATGTATATATATTATATATATATATATATATATATATATATATATATATATATATATATATATATATATATATATATATATATATATATATATATATATATATATATATATATACCCCCAATCTTTACCTCTCACGGTGGGCTCCGTTTAAAAAAATCTTCAGAGACTGGGGCCCCCTACGGATAGGGGGAACCACAGTTCTGGCCCTGTAAAGCACCCAGCCAGAAATAAGGTGTTAACGACCCTTTTCTGATATGCGGGGTCCAGCTCTCTAAAAAGAGAAGCGTTACAGGTAAAACCTCGTTTCTTCAGACACGAGGCCCGGGTACCATTAAATTCGGCCATGAAAAGACACTTTGAATGGATCCGGTTCGCCTGGCCTGCCCCAGTATAGGAATATCAGGATATTCCCCTTGGAGCTTCAGCACAGGACATCTTTACACGTCCAACACCTAAGACACTGGTGTAAAAACTGAGGTATCCCTGGAAGGGGAGGGATTATATAGGGGGTTGCACTTCCTGATTAGGGTGTGACCGGTGTCCGATACCTACATAACCCATCAGTTATTACTGTGGCTCTGTGTCCCGTGATGTCCGAGAAAGAAAATGCTTTCCCAATTTCCCAATGGCGCTGTTTACATCCGGCGAAATCTAAGTCATGAAATGCTCGTAGCTTCCGGTTTCTTAGGCCATAGAGATGATTGGAGCCGTTCTGATCTCTGATCAGCTCTATGGTCAGCTGGCGGAACCACCGGCTGCATTCTCAGGTTCCCTGTTGGGACAGGAGAGCCAGAGAAAACCATGGAAGATGGTTGGGGGGGGGGGGGGGACGGGACGACATTCCCTCCCACTGCTTGTAAAAGCAGTCTAGAGGCTAATTAGCCACTAGGATTGCTTTTACATGAAAGCCGACCGCTGGCTGAAAAGAATGATACCAAGATGATGCCTAAACCCGCAGGCATCCTTTAAGTATAACCACTCAAAGTCCAGCATCATACCAGTACGTTGCTGGTCCTTGTTGGGCATATATTGTAATTTTTTTTTTCCTGTGGGCTGAACTAAAAAAAGATTGATCAGTGGGTATGTCCACCATTAGGAATACCTCCCTTCATCCACCCACTTCTAATGATGGGCATACATGCAACATTTTGTTTTTAACTGTGGTGGTGAAATCACCCCAGACAGCGCTGGAGTCACGGCTTTATGTATCGTGGGAGTAAACGCTGTTGCTGTCAAGAGAGAGAACAATAAAACGACAACTATTTTTGTTTACATTTTTTTTGTAACTGTTGTAACAGTTCCAGGTTCAGGTCTCAAAATGCGATGGCATCTTGGGAGACCCTGTGAAAGTGTGTCCTAGTCTGTGCAGTGCTGTACCCTACGCTAATACACAACTAGTTATGGTAGCGGTTAAAACATTCACCAGTGCAAATACCAGGATTGTCAGGACAGGAGGGACAATAATAGCGGGTGTCACGCCTATATCTGCGCTTGCTGCAGACACGACATCTTCTTTGGGGGGCTCGTTGGGTAGGGGTACTCAGGAGGACATACGGAAAATGCCTCTCATGCAGCCGGCTTACTGCAATTGGATTGGGAAGGTGAGGTGGAGCACTGTCTGGAAACAGAAGGGCTCCAACGATCTCATCCTGGAATTTAAGGAAGGATCCAGTCCATCCTGAAGCTCTGTATAGGACAGCAAAGCCAATTGAAATAAATAAGCAGACACTTTTTTGTACCAGCATCTGGCCTTACGGGCAACTACGTATGACGCCAACAACTGGTTGTTGAGGTCAACCCCTCCCATATTTTGGTTATATTCATGGACACAGAGGGGTTTCTCCACAACACCAGTTGCCGTAGGAATTTAGACCATCGTGTTCGCATGAAGGGAGGTAAGAACGAAAACATTCTTATTATCCCTCCACTTCACAGCGAGCAAATTACTACACTTGAAGCAGGCTCTCTCCCCCAGCCTAAGACCGGAATCTACAAGCCGCTGGGGAAAGCCCCAGCGATTAGGTCTCACGGTGCCACATGATCCAATCTGATGATCAAACAAGTGACTAAAAAGTGGCACGCTCGTGTAATAATTGTCCACATACAAATGGTACCCCTTTCCGAATAAGGGTTACACCAAGTCCCAAACAATCTTGCCAGCACTCCCTATGTAATCTGGGCAGTTTATACATCGCTTATACAGCGCTTATACATCTTGAACCCGTATCTGGCACCCTTGCTGGGAAGATACTGTTTGAAAGACAAGCGGCCAGAACACCTAGTTAGGGACTCATCAACGTAGACAACTTGATGGGGAGTAAACAAGTCTGCAAAATGCTGAAGTGGTTTACGAGGGGGCGAATTTTGTAGAGTCGATCGTATCCAGGGTCTCCACGAGGACGACAGAGTTCATTGTTGAAATGCATGAACCACAAGATATGCTCGTATCGTGCCCTGGTCATGGAGGCAGAGAACACAGGCATATGGTAAATTGGGTCAGTGGACCAATATGACCGCAACATACTCATTTTAACTATGCCCATGTCAAGGGATAGGCCCAGAAAGGTCTCAAATTCGGAAACCTTAATTGGTTTCCAATCTCTGGCAAGGGAGGACTGGGGATTAGCGGCGATGTATTGACCAGCATACAAATTACTTTGGTCCACAATAGCTCTATAGAGATCTTCGGTGAAAAACAGCAAATAAAAATCAAGTGATGTAAAATCAACTGTTTCCACCTGAATGCCGAGTTGGCCAGTGAATGGGGTAAGTACGGGTGCTGCAGAAGTGGTGGGTTCCCAATTAGGATTGGCGAATGCAGCAGGAAGGGCACTATGGGCTCGACGGGTCTATCTGTCTTCTTGGTGGCAGCGGGACACTACTTGTGCTTGCCACCTCACCAGCTTGAACTGCACTTATGGGACTCGCATTGTCACCATGTGTTACTGCAGTGTTAGTTTGACTACGACCAGGGTGTACTAGGCCGCTGGTGCTTGCAAGTTCACCAGAAGGATGAGCGGCAATAGTACTTCTCTGCTCCATACGAGAGCCCTGCGGTTCTTGCACCTGAACAGCAGAAGATGGGGGTCTGGTACGCCTGACCTTGGCAGGGACCACAACTCCGTCGTCTGAGCCATCTGTCATTGAGCCGCTGTCGTCTACAGGATCGTATTCTGAGCCTGAATCTGACAGATGAGTGACTTCCTCTTCGCTATCTGTCATGCTCAGCAACGTGTAGGCCTCTTCGATAGTGTACCTTTCGATTTGCCATTTTGGGCTCTAAATTTACTGGTACACTAGTGAGACTCAGATAAAAAATCTCCTGACTTAGCGACTGATTCAAACGCTACCAAAAAAACGATCGCAGTGATCAGGCCTGACTCTGCGAACGCTGCAGTTGTGTGTTGTGTTTTGTAAGTGACAGTGATCGATCGATAAGCTTGTCGCATCATACTCAAGACATGAAGCTGTAAATGGTGCTTCAACAAAGTATTGTGCAAAGGCTGTGAATACTTATGTACATGTAATTTTTTTTTCTTTAAATAAATTTGCAGATTTCAAACTTTTTTCACTTTGTCATTATGGGGTATGATTTGTAGAATTTTTAGGAAAATAATTAAATTAGTTCATTTTGGAATAAGGCTGTGACATAACAAAATGTGGAAAAAGTGTTAGACAGAAAAACCTGGCTCAGTCTCTGCTCCAATTCATCCCAAAAGGTGTTCTGCAAGCCAGGCCTTCTTGTACAATATCAGTTCCTGACCTCACAAATGTGCTTCTGGAAGAATGAGCAAACATTCCCGCAGACACTCCTAAACCTTGTGGACAGTCTTTCCAGAAGAACCAAAGCCATTATAGGTGCAAAGGGTGGGCCAACTCACTATTGAACCCTACAGACTAAGACGTCATTAAAGTTCATATGCATATAAAGGCAGGCATCCCAATACTTTTGGTAATCACATTTTGGCTGAAGGTTCCTTATTAGGTGGCCAACTGATTCTGAAGAGTACAGCCCTGTTCAATATTTGAGAAGGACACAAATACATTTTTCAAAGTCTGCTGCCTCTGTTTTTATTATGTCAATTTGCATATACCCCAGAATTTTAAGAGTAAATCAGATGAATTGAAAATAATTGCAAAGCCCCTCTTTGCAATGAAAATAAACTTCATCCCAAAATAAACATTTCCACTGTATTTCAGCCCTGCCACAAAAAAAAAAAAAAAAAAACAAAAAAAACAGCTGATGTGTCAGTGATGCTCTCGTTAACACAGGTGTCAGTGTTGATGAGGACAGGGCTGGAAATCACTAATGCTAACTGAGTTAGAATAAAAGACGAAGCTTTTAAAAAAAAAAAAAAAAAAAAAAAAAAGGAGGGTGGTGCTTGAAATCATCGCTCTCTCGGTTAACTATGGTTATCTGCAAGAAAACAAGTGCAGTCATTGCTTTGCACAAAAAGGGATTCACAGGCAAGGATATTGCCGCTACTAAAGATTGCACCTCAATCAACCATTTATCGGATCAAGAAATTCAAGGAGAGAGGTTCAATTGTTGTCAAGAATGCTTCAGGGTGCCCAAGAAAGTCCAGCAAGAGCCAGGACTGTCTCCTACAGTTGCTTCAGCTGCTGGATTGGGGCACCACCAGTGCAGAGCTTGCTCAGGAATGGCACCTGTCCAGAGAAGGAGGAGCACTACCATCAGTCCTGTGTCATGCCAACAGTAAAGCATCCCGAGACCATTCATGTGTGGTGTTTCTTCTTAGCCAAGGGAGTGAGCTCACTCACAGGAAAAAAAAAAAAAAAAAACTGCACTAATAACAGAATCCAATGCACATAGATTAAAGCAGCAACTCTCCTGTGAGATATAGGCATAGTCTAGAAACGAACGTTAACAGAGTTGCACTAGGTTGGACTTGATGGACTTGTGTATTTTTTAAACCTCACCTATGTAATGCCATTTTATCTGCATACACCAAATCAAAGCGTGATCCGATCTAGTCCACAGGTAATAGTGATAAGTGTTCTTAGTCCATATCATCACCATCCGCCACTTTGAAGTATGTAAACCTTTAACCACTTCAGCCCTGAAAGGATTTGGCCCCTTCATGACCAGGCCATTTCTTTTGCGATATGGCCCTGCATTGCTTTAACTGACAATTGCAGTCGTGTGATGCTGACATCCTTTTCCCACAAATAGAGCATTCTTTTGGTGGTATTTCACCGACTCTGCGGTTTTTGTTTTGCGCTATAAACAGAGCGACAATTTAAAAAAAAAAAAAAAAGAAAATGCACTGATCAATGTAAAAATGACACTCGCAGGGAAGGCATTAACACTAGGGGGCGATCAAGGGGTTAAGTGTGTTCCCTCAGAGTGTTCTAGCTGTAGGGGGATGGGCTCACTGGGACATGACAGATCACTGTTCCTGATCCCTGGGAACAGTAGATCTGACATGTCCCGTCAGAATGGGGATTTGCCTCGTTTACACTGGCAGATCCCCCGTTCTGCCTCTCTATTAGGCGTTTGCGGGCCACAACTGCACAAGCCACCGTACCTGTATGGCGATTTGTGCAGGGGAGCCAACCTGCCATAGTATGTCTGCAAGAGCTGGTCGGCTAATGGTAAAGAAAAAAAAAAAAAAAAAAAGATAAAGTACTTGCTTACCAGCTCGCACGGACCTCCCATACAGAAGGTCAATGTCGCTTGTGGCTATAAACCTAGCCAGGGCCCTTTAAGTGTTATCTGAAAGTCCTCTTGCAGCATGCAAACCAGTCATCCAGGCAGTATGGTCATAGGTAGTACCCAATATATATAAGGCTCCACATAGCATAAAATTCTTAAAAAAAACTTTATTCCACAAATCATAAAATGCACTTACAAAGAAGTACAATAATCTCCTTAAAAACCGTTATGCCAGCTGGCAAATGTAGCAATACCAGTCTGTCCGGGACTCGAGATTCGCAGTGACGTCAGCACGCCGCTCCACGTTTTGTCATACAACGATGTCGTCTGGGGGCCAACGTATGACGAAATGCGTAGGATGAGTGACATGCTGATGTCACAATTCTCGAGTCCCAGACAGACGGGTGTTGCTACATTTGCCGGCCAGCATAACTGTTTTTAAGGCGATTAATGGACTTTGATGTAAGTGCATTTTATGGAATGTTTTTTTTTTTTTTTTTTTTTTTTTTTTTCTTTTAAGGATTTTATGTTATGTGGAGCCTTATAATTTGGATACTACCTATGACCATACAGCCTGGAGGACTGATTTGCATGGTGCAAGAGGACTTTCAGATGACACTTAAAGGCCCCGGCTGGGTATATAGCCATAAGCGACATTGACCATCTGAGACAGGAGGTCCGTGCAAGCTTGTAAGCAAGTACGTCATCTATTGTGCTGGTTCTTTTAAAGGATTACACACTTCAAGGGGGTGGATGGTGATGATATGAACAAAGAACACTTATGACTATATTGGATCACTCTCAATTTTGTCTAAGAACAGCCACGAATGGTACAAAAACATCCTCTGAGAGCAAGTTCTCCCAACCATCCAAGAACAGTTTGGTTACAAACAATGCCTTTTCCAGCTTAGAACTTTTGCCTTATGGCACGGTGCTCCAACTAAATGGCTTGGGGATCAAAAAGTGGAAAGTTTGGCTCCATAGCCAGGAAACTCCCCAGAAGTTAATCCCATTGAGAACTTGGTCAATCCTCAAGAGGCATGTGAACAAAAAAAAAAAAAAAAAAAAAAAAAAAAAAAAAAAAAAAACAAAAAAAAATTAAAGTTACGTACCGGTAACGTCTTTTCCTGTAGTCTTTCAGGACAGCCACAATAGAGAGAGATAGTCTCCTCCCCTTCCTCTGGAAACACTGCGCCAGCCCATAAATTCTCTCCTCCCCTGCCGGACCTCAGTTCTTTCAAGAGTACCTCCGGCCAGCTGGGGAGACACAAGAACACATTAATAACATACCAATCAATATCATTACCATATTGCGTTCTGGTCTTTAATAAGACCCCCCCCCCAAGCTTAGGGTGGGTAACTAGGGCTGTCCTGAAAGACTACAGGAAAAGACGTTACCGGTACGTAACTTTAATTTTCCCTTTTCGTCATTTCAGGACAGCCACAATAGAGAGGATAATCGAGCACTTACCAATTAGGGTGGGACTACAGCTTGCAGAACTTTTCGCCCAAAAGCCTGCTCACCTGCCGCCACCAAGTCCACTCTGTAATGTCTAACGAAAGTGGAGTAGCTGGACCAGGTTGCTGCCTTGCATATTTGCTCTGGCGTTGCTCCAGCCTTCTCTGCCTGGGAAGTTGCCACTGCTCTGGTGGAGTGTGCCTTTATGCCTCTAGGGATCTCCTTCCCTGCTAAAGAATATGCCTGCCCAATAGCTAATCTAAGCCACCTGGCAATCGTGCGTCGGGACGCTCTGAGACCCTTTCTGGTCCCAGAAAACAAAATAGAGAATCAGACTTCCTTATTGTTTTAGTCATCTCTAGGTATTGTAGGATACACCTCCTTACATCTAAAAAATGAAATTTTAGTTCCCTTTCACCTGAAGGATTGGGACAAAACGAGGGTAGGACTATTTCCTGGCTTCTGTGAAAGCCTGACGCCACTTTAGGCAAAAAAGCTGGATCAGTCTTAAGGACTATCCTGTCTGGCAAAATAACACAAAAAGAAGGTCTAATTGATAACGCCTCAATTTCGCTGACCCTCCTGGCAGTTGTCACTGCTACTAAAAATACTGTTTTTAGGGTAAGCTCTCTTAACAGGCACTTGTCCAATGGCTCAAAGGGATTTCCCGTAAGGCTCTGTAAAACCAGAGATAGGTCCCACCCGGGAAAGGGAGGACCCCTGGTAGGTCTCTGTCTTGACAGTGCCTTAAAGAATCTGACCACCCATGGATTGGTAGCCAGAGACTTCTCCAGATAAGCACTGAGTGCTGAAACCTGACTTTTAAGGGTCCCTACAGATAAACCCTTGTCCGCTCCACACTGCAGAAACTCCAACACAGCTACGGGACTCTGCACCGAGGAGTTTTCTATGCACCATTTGTTGAAAAGGAGCCAGACCTTTTTGTAAATCCTACGTGTCTCCTTTTTCCTACTGTTGAGGAGGGTAGGAGATTAAGCTCTCCGAAAACCCCTTGGATCTTAATATACCCTCCTCAGTAGCCAGGCCGCTAATTTCCACTGCTGCACCTGTGGGCAGAGGACTGGACCCTGCGACAGAAGATCCTTTCGAGGTGGAAGGAAAAGGGGCGGCTCCGCTGCTAACTGACTGAGGATTGAAAACCATGCCCTTTTCGGCCAATGTGGAGCTACTAGAATGAGAGAGGTGCTCTCTAGTTGAAACTTCCTCAGAACCGCCGGTAACAGCACCGGAGGAGGGAAGGCGTAGCATGTCCTGAAATGCCAATTCTGAGACAATGCGTCCACCCCCAGTGCTCCTTCCCCTGCATTTAGGGAGAAAAACCAGGGGGTTTTCGCGTTGTCTTTTGAAGCGAAAAGATCCACTTCCGGGGGTCCCCATTTCTTGGATATGAGATTGAAGACCTCCTGGTGGAGGGCCCAATCTCCTTCCTTTAGACTCCTCCGGCTGAGGAAATCTGTGATTATATTCCTCTCCCCTCTCAAAAAAACCGCTGAGAGTGAGAGGGTGTTGGACTCGGCCCAGCTTAGAATATCTTTTGCTAGGGCCAACAGACTTCCGCTCCTGGTGCCTCCCTGCTTGTTTATATAGGCCACGGTGGATGAGTTGTCCGACCGTACCTGTACATGGTGGCCCTGGAGTTCCTTTTTGAAAAATCTGAGGGCTAGGCCTACTGCCCTCAGCTCTTTCCAGTTGGAAGACCTTTGCAGTTCGTCGCCCTTCCATGTGCCCTGCGCTAGAAGGGATCCCAAATGTGCCCCCCAGCCTTTGCCACTTGCGTCCGTGGTTACGATCTGCGGGACTGGGATAAGCCACAGACGTCACTGTGACAAGTTCACTTCCTTCCTCCACCACCAAAGAGATCTTTTTATTTGATGGGGAACCTGTACTAAGGTGTCTAGATCCCTCTGACTGTGGTCCCATACTCTTAGTACATATGACTGCAGGGGACGAAAATGTAATCCTGCCCACTGCACCGCTGGAAGAGTAGACGTTAGAAGGCCTAATGTTGACATTATGGACCTTTTTGACACCAGATGGTTGCACTGGAGGGAGAAAACTGCTCTGTCCAGCTTTAGAATCTTTTCCCTTGGAAGGAAAACTCTCAAAAGCGTAGTGTCCAGCAGGTATCCCAGGTACACAATGCGCTGTGAGGGAATGAGACTGGACTTTTCTAAGTTCAGCAGCCACCCCAACCCTGTTAGTACCCGCTTTGTAAGATCGAGATCCTTGATCAACTGTTCTGGGGATACTGCAAATAGGAGCAGGTCGTCCAGATAGGCTATGACTGACACCCCCTGGAGTCGCAGGAAGGCCAACGCCTCTGCCAGTACCTTTGTGAATATGCGGGGCGAGGAGGATAGCCCGAAAGGCAGTGCTTGAAACTGTAGATGCAGTATTGTACCTTTCAGGTCTATTGCTAACCGGAGAAACTTTTGGGAGGTTTCTGCGATAGGGACGTGTAAATATACGTCCCTGGGGTCCAGAGACACCATGTAACCGTTGTGCGGCAGCAGGGCCCTGACCGTAAAAATGGACTCCATGCGGAATCTTTTGTAGCAAATTGATCTGTTTAAGGGTTTTAAATTCAGAATCAACCTGAATTTCCCTGAGGGTTTTTTCACTACAAATACGTGGGAATAGAACCCCTCTCCTTCCTGTCCCTTTGGTACTCTGTGAACTACGTTCTGAATCTCCAGTTCCTTCAGGGCGTCTACCAAAGCTTCGGCCCTTGCTGTGCAGGTGGAAAGCTGCGTAACAAGGAACCTTTGCGGGGGGGGCTTTGAGAATTCCAAGAGATACCCCCTTCTTATGACCCCCAGGATAAATTGATTGGGTGAGAGGGTCTCCCACTGTGGAAGGAAGGCCCCCAATCTTCCTCCCACCGTGCCTAGAGAGTCATTGATCTTTGCGGGCTCTCTCAGGAGGGCGAAAAATCGCCCCTCCTCTGCCCTTGCCTCTTTGGCCCCAAGTTTTCTTCCCTCGTTTGGGAGAATCCTTGCCTTTTTTCGGACGAAACCCCTTCCTTGCCTGAGCTGGGGCTTTCCGTTTAAGCGGAAAGGACTTTTTTGTCCGCTGTACGGTCTAAGACCGTCTCTAACCCAGGACCAAAGAGTAGATCACCTGTCAGGGGTATCCCGCACAATTTGACTTTAGAGGCGGTGTCCCCCGGCCAAGTTTTCAGCCAGAGCGCTCTTCTGGCCGAATTTGCCAGCGCCGCTGATCTGGCCGACATACGGACTGACTCTGCCGAGGCGTCTGCAATGTATGCGATTCCTCGCAGAATCGTGGGGAACGAGGCTAGGATAGTTTCCTTGGCTGTGCCAGCTTCAATATGCTCCTGAATCTGGAAAAGCCAATGTTCTAAATTGCGGGCTACCACAGTAACAGCCATTTCTGGCTTTAAATTACCCACAGTTGAATCCCACGTCTTTTTTAGAAGTGAGTCTATCCTCTTGTCCATGACATCCGACAAGGCCCCCATATCCTCGAATGCCAGGTCTGTGTGTCTAGAGACCTGAGAGAAGGCGGCGTCCAATTTGGGATTTTTATTCCAAATGGACCCTGGATCCTCTGAAAATGGGAACCTTCTTTTAAGAGAGCTAGAAAAAAAGGGTTTCCTCTCCGGATCCTGCCACTCCTTTTTAATCGTTTCCACCAGAACTTCATGTACTGGAAAAACTTTTCTTTTTTGATCTCCCAAGCCCTTATACATAAGGTCATGGAGGGATAGGGGTTTCTTATCCTCGTGTATACCGAGGGTTGTATATATTGCCCCTAAGAGGTCTTCCACCTCATCCAGGGACAATTTATACCTGGAGATTTTCCTGGACTCCCCGTCCTGGTCTTCCCCTTCTGACTCCTCGTGGGAGTCAGACGTGCCACTGTCCGGTTGCCTCAGCTCCACCCCGGAAGGGCCTGACGTTTCCTCTGCCATAACTAAATTAGAAGATCTGGCAGGTGCAGAGCCCTGAGCATGAGGCGGGGTTGTGTCCTGCTGAATGGGTTTAGAGGGAAGCTGAAACGTCTCAAAAAACGTTTTAAAAAGGATGAAAAGGTGGATGACAGCTCCTTCACAGAAGCTGCCAAACCAGACAGCTGTTCAGATTCCCTTTCCTTAACCAGGGAGTCTATGCATTCTTTACACAAAACCTTAGTCCATGCTTCCCCTAAACTGTCTCTGCAAGAGGCACACTTCCTTTTAGAGACATGAGTGGACTTTGTTTTTTCTGTAGATTTCTGAAATTACATACAAAAACCACATATTACATTCAGCATGTTTAAGTGGAAACAACCCTGGGAGTGTACCAGAACCACCTTAAGGGAACTGCGCACACCCCCCCCCCACCCCCTGACCACCCAGGGGGTCTGCCCCCCCTCTAAGTAAGGAACCATACATGAGGAGGAGCAATCCTTAGATAGAGAGGACCCTTCCCCAGGGAACTCTTACCTTTGGAAGGCTGGAGATAGCGTCCGTATGAGTTGCAGCATCTGCCTCAGACATGACTGCAGGTGGTTGCCTGTGTAGAGTCTCACACTGTCTCCACGTGTAGCGACTCACTCCAGCCTGAGCCCGGCCCCCTATCAGCACCGCGACCCGGAACCGGAAGTCGCGGGTCAAAGGGAAAGCGTCCGCCCCCCCCACCGGAAATGACGTCACCCGTCGTCCGGCCCGCTGGTTCCAAATTTTGCGGCCTGTACAGAGTACAGGGAGAGCGGACAGTCTCCATGCTGCGGCCCTGTGGACGCGATAGGGGTCCCCCACGACCTGATGCCGTGCTCAGCAAGGAAGGGGTGGCTTCAGCTGCGGTAAGCACCGCCACTCTTTATCCTGGAAGCCCCTGCTTCCCTAGGGATGTTTCTTTAAAAAGAAAGGCCACAGTCTCCCTGACTGCACCCGGCCTGGTTCCTCTGCACAGTGTCTCCCCACCGGAGGAAACACTAATAACTGCGGTCCGGCAGGGAAGGAGAGAATTTATGGGCTGGCGCAGTGTTTCCAGAGGAAGGGGAGGAGACTATCTCTCTCTATTGTGGCTGTCCTGAAATGACGAAAAGGGAAAATCCCACAAATTGACAAACTCCAAGCATTGTATATGCAAAAACGGGCTGCTCTCAGTCAGATGTGGCCCAGAAGTTGATAGACAGCATGCCAGGGTGAACAGCAGAAAAAGAAGAGTCAACACTGCAGATATTGAATCTTTGCATAAACTTAATGCAATTGTCAATAAATGCCTTTGACACTCATGAAATGCTTGTATTTATACTTCAGTATGCCATAGTAACATCTGACAAAAATATCTAAACACATAAGCAGACTTTGTGAAAATTAATTTGGGCAAGTCTCAAAACTTTTAGCCAGGGATGTATTATGTTGCGCATTTAGAGTGTGGTTACTAGGGAGAAGGTCCTAGGAATAATTAACCCTGAGGATAGGACACAGACAGCAACAAAACCTAACCTGATTTTTTTCCCTACTCTAATCTAAAACAGAAAAAAAAATATATGTTTTTGAATTTGGTCTTACCTGCAAGTAACATATCTTGGAGTATAGTACAGGACAAACACAAAAGTATCTATGGACCATTGGTTATAGGCTCATACCTTAAGGCGATTGGACACTGGCAAGCTTTTGGGGAAACGCCCATTGGGTGCCATCTCTATAACCCTCTGAGTGCTCAGTATTGTGACAAGCAATGCAGAGTAATCAAATAAAGGAAGATGGGGTGGTATGTGTTCTGTACTTTACCCCAAGATACAGAACTTGCAGAAGTCAAAATTCCTCCTAACCATACAGGCCCAACAAGGGTCAACAGACCCAACTTCAGAGTGCCACTGCAAGAACCTTGCGGGTGAAAGCTGCATCTGAAGAAGATTGGATGTCCACCTGGTAAAATAAAAAAACTTCGAAAATGTATGTACAAAAGGACGATGTGGCAGCATTAAGAAGTTGGGTTACAGAGGCCCAGTGCCAGAAAGCCCAGGAAACGCCCATTGATCTCTCGTGTAATGAGCACAGGAAGAAATATGTCCCATTGAGAAGTTCAAGGAGATCATCAGCACTTAAACTCCAACGTGAGTTCTGAGAGAGGATTTTTTTTATGGAAGGAAAACCTTTGCGTGGGATGTGTCCAGGACTAGACCCAGGTATTCCAGATGCAGAAAAGGTTGGAGAGCAGATTTTTTTTTTTTTAAAGGCATGATTCAACCAAGGGCCTGGAGCATCTGAATTGTCCTGTAGACATTTGCAGTTATCTAGAAGGACAAGTCCTTCAGGAGAAGGTTGTCCCAGTAACTCATGACCTGGATGCCCTGAGTAGGACAAGAAAAGCTTGTAAGATCTTTGTGAATAATTGAGCAGATGATAAGCTAAAGGGCAGTGCGACAAACTGGAAGCAACTGACTGTAATTGTGAAACGCAGAAAGCATGAGCAAGATAAATAGGCATATGCATCTTGAATGTCTAAGGATGCCAAGTTTATCCCCTGTCTCAGAAAGGCAATAAAACTGACCTTTTAGATTCTATGCAACATTCTGTAATGTGAAGGTATTTGTTGGGGGATTTTAAGTTTAGAATATGAAGAATTCTCCTCCCTAGTGGTCTTTGGTACCATGAACAAGTTTGAGTAAAATCCTTGGAACCAGTTTCATACTAGCACAACTAGTCCCTGGCTTACATGCAGATTTTGGTCGATTTGAGAAAAAGACAACAGTGAGAAGGTATTACTTTGAACTCTATTTTGTACTATTGAACCCACAAGTCTCAGATGTCTGTGATCCAGAGAGGCAACATGACATTTTATTAACTGGTCAAGTGCCTCCCTAAACAGACTTTCTCCCAAAAAAGGCATTTGTGTGAAGTCTCTTTTAGAGTTCCAGCTGTTCAGCCGCAAGACTCTGGTCCGGCCGCACCTAAAGTATGCTGTCCAATTCTGGGCACCAGTCCTCAGGAAGGATGTACTGGAAATAGAGCGAGTACAAAGAAGGGCAACAAAGCTAATAAAGGGTCTGGAGATATATTAGTTATGAGGAAATGTTGCGAGCATTGAACTTATTCTCTCTGGAGAAAAGACGCTTGAGAGTGGATATGATTTCGATATACAAATACCATACTGGTGACCCCAAAATAGGGATAAAACTTTTTCGCAGAAGAGAGTTTAACAAGACTCGTGGCCACTCATTAAAATTAGAACAAAAGAGGTTTAACCTTAAACTACGTAGAGGGTTCATTACTGTAAGATCGGCAAGGATGTGGAATTCCCTTCCACAGGCGGGGAGCATCGATAGTTTCAAGAAAATATTAGATAAGCAAATGAACGACCGCAACATACAGGGATATACAAGGTAATACTGACATAATCACACACACGGGTTGGGTTTTTTCAACCTCACCTACTATATGTGTAATGTTCTGTACATGTGAAAAAACATTAGGGCTATTGTGGAAATTTGCCTCATGTTCTATGGCATCCACAGGAAAAAGGAGCAGAAGGCAGTTTCTGTAAATGCACTGGTAAAGCATGATCCTGGAGTACAGGGTCATGCTGATTGCGCATAGTCCTGGTCCTGTTTGCTGCATTTTGAAATACTGAAATTGCAGGAAGAGCTGGTTGCAGGGATGGGCTTGCAAGCATAAAAAATCGAGCCTTTAGGAGTATTTTAAACTTCCTTCTTTCAGAAATTCTGCAAATAGTCTTAAATATCTCACTTATTGAAGTCTCTAAGATGGCAGGATCAACTACAGGAATAGACCCATTTTAGTGAACAGTTTTTGGATGGATAGAGTTCAGCAAAGATTTTGGGAGAAGTGAAAATCCTTTCTGAAGTAATCCAATTGTCATAAAATTGCACATTCCATTTTGTAGGTCTCTTTGTACTCAAAAGGAGCATGGTAAGAGGAGAATCAATTGGAACAATACAAAAAGCTTTTGCAGACAACAGCTAGCTTTTGCACATTAGCAAGCATGTTGCATGAAGCTCCCTCTTCAATTGTATGGCAGTCTGAGGAAGTAAAATCTTCCCCAGCTTCCTCCAATACTGCCCCTGAGCAGTGTCCCTATATAATTTTCTTCTTTGTTACATACTGTTGTGATTTTTTTTTAGTAACATTTTTCACACTCTTCTCTTTGCCTTATAGCAAACGCCATAGTCACATGATAACCATCCATAATGCTATGTACACTTATGTATATACATGGAAAGAAAAAAAAAAAAAATATATATAATATATATATAATATATATATATATATATATATATATATATATATATATATATATATATATATATATACACATATACACATATACATACACACACACATATATACACACACACAATAAAAAGTATGTGAAACCTTTTGGAATGATATGGATTTCTGCACAAATTGGTCATAAAATGTGATCTGATCTTCATCAGAGAGAGTCACAACAATAGACAATCACAATCTGCTTAACCACTTGACAACTGGGCACTTAAACACCCTTCCTAACCAGACCAATTTTCAGCTTTTGGTGCTCTCACATTTTGAATGACAATTACTCAGTCATGCAACACTCTACCCATATGAAATTTTTGTCTTTCACACAAATCGAGCTTTCTTTTGGTGGTATTTAATCACCGTTGGGTTTTTTATTTTTTGCGCTATAAAAGAAAAAAAAGACTGAAAATTTCGGTTAAAAAATGAAATTTTCTTTGTTATAAAATTTAGCAAATTAGTAATTTTTCTTCGTAAATTTTGGCCACAATTTATACTACTACATATCTTTGGTAAAAATAAGTACAAACTGGTGTATATTATTTGGTCCTTGTGAAAGTTAAGAGTCCAAAAGCTATGGTGCCAATATCTGAAAATTGATCACACCTGAATTACTGACGGCCTATCTATATTCTTGAGACCCTAACATGCCAAAAAAGTACAAATACCCCCCAAATGACCCCTTTTGGCAAAGAAGACATTCCAAGGTATTTAGTAAGAGGCATGGTGAGTTTTTTGAAGTTGTCATTTTCCCCACAATTCTTTGCAAAATCAAGATTTTTTTTTTTTCCTTTTTTTTTTTTTTTTTCACAAAATTGTCATATTAGCAGGTTATTTTTCACACACCGCATATGCATACCACAAATTACACCCCAAAACACATTCTGCTATTACTCCTGAGTATGGCGATACCACATGTGTGAGACTTTTACACAGCGTGGCCACATTTTGAGGCCCAACATGCAGGGGAGCACCTACAGGCGTTCTGGAGCACCCAGGCCAATTCTGACATTTCTCTCCTACATGTAAAAATCATCAGCTAGAAAATTACATAGAACCCCAAAACATTATATATGTTTTTTTAAGCAAAGACCCTAGAGAACACAATGGCGGTTGTTGCAACTTTTTATCTCGCACGGTATTTGCGCAGCAATTTTTTGAACACTTTTTTTTTGCGGAAAAAAAAAAAGTTTGTGCTTTAAAAAAAAAAACAAAACAAAACATGGTAAAGTTGGCCCAATGTTTTTGCATAATGTGAAAGATGAGTAAATAGATACCTAACATGTCACCCTTCAAAATTGCACACGCTCGTGGAATGGCGCTAAACTTCGCTACTTAAAAATCCCCATAGGCGACGCTTTAACATTTTTTACTGGTTACATGTTTTGAGTTACAGAGGAGGTCTGGGGCCAAAATTATTGCTCTCGCTCTAACGTTCACACCGATACCTCACATGTGTGGTTTGAACACAGTTTTCATATGTGGGCGGGACTTACGTGTGCATTAAAAACAAAATGTTTTTTTTCTTTTTATTGTTCATTTTACTTTATTTTAGTTTGACACTTTTTTCCCCCCAAACAAAAAAATTTTTGATCACTTTTATTCCTATTACAAGGAATGTAAACATCCCTTGTAATAGGAATATGGTATGACAGGTCCTCTTTACAGTGAGATATGGGGTCAATAATAAGACCCCACATCTCACCTCTAGGCTGGGAAGCCTGAAAAAAAAAAAAAAAAAAAAAAAAAAAAAAAAAAAGACGATCCTGGCTTCGATTGTAGCGGTGAGTCGGTAGAAGCACCGGAGGGTGGCAGGAACGTCCCCTCTCGCCTCCCATAACAACGATCAAGCAGTGGAACAGCTGCTATGATCGTTCTTATGGTGTAGGGAATCGCCGGCTGAAAAAGCTGATATCTGAATGATGCCTGTAGCTGCACCCATCATTCAGACATCCCCACACAAAGTCAAGGACGTCATATGACGGCAGGCGGGAAGTGGTTAAAACACTTTTTTTTAACACAAAGTTGTCCATTTATACAATATTTCTAACACATAGCATGTACATACCAAAAATGACACCCCAAAATAGATTCTCCTACTCCTCCTGAGTACGGCGATACCACATGTGTGAGACTTCCACAGCCTGGCCACATACAGAGGCCGAGTACAGCCGGGTGTGGCTGCGCATGGCCGGGTATTGCAGGGTAGTGCAAAGTATTGCAGAGTATTGCAGGGCATTAGAGCATGGAGGGATGGCTGAGCATGGATGGATGGATCCATGGCTGTGACTGTATTTGTCACTGAGCAGCGCTGTGGGCACTAAAGATGCAGCCCACAGTGCTGCTGCCATCCAATCCCTCCCCATTTGACGGAGCAATCACATGTTAAATGGCCGCGATCCTCTGGACCCGGCGGTCACGGGTGATCTCGGGTGTGCGCCCCAGGGGGCGCGCAAGAGCAGGATTCTGGGAGGACGTCCACCCAGAATAAGCCAACCGCGCTGTAGCCGTCTTTCGGCTATGGCCCGGTCGGCATGTGGTTAAACTAATAACACACAAAGAATTAAATGTTACCATGTTTTTATTGAACACACCATGTAAACATTCACAGTGCAGGTGGAAAAAGTATGTGAACCCTTGCATTTAATCATTCCAAAAGGGTTCACATACTTTTTATTGCAAGCGTGTGTAAAATATATTATATATATATATATATATATATATATATATATATATATATATATATATATAATATATATATATATATATATATATATATATACACACACACATACATACATACATACATATACATATACATACACATACATATACACACACATATACATATACATACACATACATACATACACAGTCCCTGACAAAAGTCTTGTCGCTTGTGTACAAATTGACCTGCAGTGCCGCTAAAATATATTTCTAATCAAGATTTTGTTGCAAGAAATGGGTCATTTTAATCCCAACAGCTTTTGTAATAATGTTTCAGTGCAAAACGAAACTGACAAAAAGTATTCTAATATTCACAGCTTGGTAAAGCCCATTGAGTCAGTTTTTGCCAAGACATAAGTGTTGTTGCCTTGTTATATGAGCTTCACCTGTGACTAATAATGGATCAATTAGGTCTCAGGTGTGTATAAAAAGAACATCAGTACACTAGACCTTCTTAACTGCAACTAGACCTCTGTAAACATGTTCACCCGGAGACTAAAGTGTTGATTATCAAGAGGCTGAATACCAGATCCACTGCTGATGTGGCAGACACCTTCAATGTGTCTCAGCGTCAAGTTCAGAGGATAAAAAAAAAAAATAGATTTGAAGAGACTGGAGACGTTTTGGACAAGGCCAGGTCAGGCCGACCCCGCAAGACAACTGCTTGAGAGGACCGTTTGTTGGCTTGAAAATCCAAGGCCAGCCCATTTTCCACTGCAGCAGAGCTCCACGAGACCTGGTCACCTGAAGTCCCTGCGTCAACCAGAACAGTTTGTCAGATTCTGTCTCGAAATGGCCTCCATGGTTGAATCAGTGCCCATGAGCCAGCACTAAAGAAAAGACAATTAAAAACCGTGTGGCATTTGCCAAGGGCCACAGCCTGCTAAAAGGATGGACTCTGGAAAAGTGGCAGAAGGTGGATTTTTCAGATGAATCTTCTGTTGAATTACACCACAGTTGCCGCAAATATTGCAGGAGACCTACTGGAACCCGCATGGAGCTGAGATTTACCCAGAAAACAGTGAAGTTTGGTGGAGGCAAAAATCATGGTCTGGGGTTACATCTAGTATGGGGGTGTGCAAGGGATCTGCAGGGTGGAAGGCAACATCAATAGTCTAAAATACCAAGAAATCTTAGCTACCTCTTATATTCCCAACCATAAAAAAGGCCAAATTTTGCAGCAGGATGGTGCTCAATCGCATACTTCCATCTCCACATCAAAGTTCCTTAAGGCAAAGAAGATCAAGATGCTCCAGGATTGGCCAGCCCAGTCACCAGACATGAACATCATTGAGCATATGTGGTGTAGGATGAAAGATGAAGCATGGAAGACGAAACCAAAGAATGTTGATGAACTCTGGGAGGCATGCAAAACTGTTTTCTTTGCTATTCCTGATGACTTCATCAATAAATTGTATGAATCCTTGCCAAACTGCATGGATGCTGTCCTTCAAGCTCATGGAAGTCATAAAAGATATTAAATTTGGATCTCACAGCACCACTACTTAATTTGCTGACATACAGTGGGGACGGAAAGTATTCAGACCCCCTTAAATTTTTCACTCTTTGTTATATTGCAGCCATTTGCTAAAATCATTCAAGTTCATTTTTGTCCTCAATGTACACACAGCACCCCATATTGACAGAAAAACACAGAATTGTTGACATTTTTGCAGGTTTATTAAAAAGGAAAAACTGAAATATCACATGGTCCTAAGTATTCAAACCCTTTGCTGTGACACTCATATTTAACTCAGGTGCTGTCCATTTCTTCTGATCATCCTTGAGATGGTTCTATACCTTCATTTGATTCCAGCTGTGTTTGATTATACTGATTGGACTTGATTAGGAAAGCCACACACCTGTCTATATAACACCTTACAGCTCACAGTGCATGTCAGAGCAAATGAGAATCATGAGATCAAAGGAACTGCCTGAAGAGCTCAGAGACAGAATTGTGGCAAGGCACAGATCTGGCCAAGGTTACAAAAAAATTTCTGCTGCACTTAAGGTTCCTAAGAGCAGAGTGGCCTCCATAATCCTTAAATGGAAGACATTTGGGATGACCAGAACCCTTCCTAGAGCTGGCCGTCTGGCCAAACTGAGCTATCGGGGGAGAAGAGCCTTGGTGAGAGAGGTAAAGAAGAACCTAAAGATTACTGTGGCTGAGCTCCATGGATGCAGTCGGGAGAGGGGAGAAAGTTGTAGAAAGTCAACCATCACTGCAGCCCTTCACCAGTCGGGGCTTTATGGCAGAGTGGCCCAACGGGAAAAAACAAAAAAACAAAAAAACAAAAAAAAAAAAAAAAACACACACACACACACACACACACACATTATAAAAGATTGTGCAAATTAGCTTTTTTGTTTATCTCAGTTCTTTGTTCAAGACTGCACAAAAGTACACAGAGAAATCAACTGTATGGAAGAAAGTATTTTACCATACATTCAGGAAATATAGGTAAAAGACAAACTGAATTTAAAAAGAGATGGGTTAAAGGGAAACAAATATGGTCCAGAGTCATCATTTTTTTAAAGCTGAACTTGGGGATATTTGAATTCAGAAAATGTATCGGACTCCATAAAAAGCCTAAAGCCTAGCCTATTTTTTGTTAAGTGGAGAGCTACAATGCCCGTCAGATTTTTAGCATTCTATCTTTGTGATGTAGGAGCTGAACCCTATGTGGATGTTTAACGGGATAGGTGGTTTGTGATCCTTGAGGTTGCTTACCAGCAACTGCGGGGTCTTGCTGGACCCCCAGAGGGGTTTGTTGAGGTTTGGAAAGGATGGGAGCGCCAGGGGGGGGTTCGCTGAAGTTTTGAAAAGGATGGAAGCTTACCATTGTCCGTGTACCCCATCCTTGTGTACTGGTGACCACTGTCATTAGGACTGGAAAATTAGGGCAAAACTGCTGAACATCCTGAGCTGTGACTAAAACAGGGAACACTTATTTCAGTGGCAACTTTCAAAGAAGGAATTTACACTACCAAGATCCATCCCTGTTGTGTTAACTAAAAAGGAAATGTAAAGTAGACAATTTGTTTATTGCACGCCCAAGTATCTGATTTTAAGAAAATGAAACATTTGCTTAATTTTTCTAGAGTCTGCAGCCTCACCTGTAAAAGCTCATCCCGTGAGATTTTGTCATCTTTGTCAAGGTCATATAATCTGAAAGCAACTGAAACATGCAAACATGACATTAATATTTTATTCAATTGAAGGAAGGCATCTGTAGTTTCAACATTTTCTATTTTATCTTTTTGGATTAAAGTGGATGTAAACCCTCACATATACCTAGTGAAGTAAATAGCCTCAGATGATACAGAGATGAAACAAATCATCCTACATAAGGTTTACATGCATATCTGCTGTCTTCAGCTTTATATATTCTTTAGAAACTGCAGATCCATGTTAGATTTTCTCTTACTGTTCAGCACAGACTGAAGTCTGGGCATACAGCCAAGACAGCCGATTGGAGGAAAGGCACACACCCCCTCTCCACATAGGCAGAGACTTGCAGAGCTGTTTTGTGAATTGTTCAGTTCTCTGCTAATTTATAGCAAATTTCAGGCTGGTTTTAGATCATGTGTCAGAGAACTTGTCAGACGTTATCGTGCTGATAACAGAAGAACGGAGCAGGAGAAAGCTACGGGACTTAGTGCTTTGAAAAGAGACAAGAAAACACTGCAGATATATATGTGCCCAGCTCAAATTTCATGAATTTGGTTTACATCCATGTTAATGCATTTTGTATTAAACTTGTTCTGGATCACAGCTGCCCTCTGCAACAAAAAGCAACACTTCTGTATTCAAGTAAACTTCATTACCACAGTCCGGCTTTACCGGGCTGGCAAAGTAGTTTGACTCCAACATTACAAACTGCTCAAAATCTTCTCCAAGGTGTAGACAGGCAGTATGTGGCAAACTACCCTGGATCTTCCATAAATGTTATTTTTAGAGGATATAAGGATATATAGATATATATGCTTGTTTTTAAAAACGCACAAAAAAAAAAAAAAAAAAACACAACACACACACACACACACACACACACACTTAATGCCACATTACTACAAAACATTAAAAGAGATTCCAGCCAGGTTTTAGGCTGCATTCCCACAGCGTTTTGAATCACCCGCAGATTTGACGCGATTCTGCCCATGATTTCAAAGCGGCGATGTGTGAATGACAAGTTGCGGGACTCACATCTGAGACGCCATTCATTTGAATTACACCTAAAATCGCGGTGCAGGTCTGGCGTGATAAATTGTGCTGCAATTGCGGCAACCCGCATTGCATGAAGCATGTCGCCCAAAAGTAGCCCCTGACCTTTTTTTGGGTGACAAGCTTCACGTAATGCAGGTTGCCACAATTGCATAGTGATTTATCACAGCAGTCCCGCGCTGCGATTTTAGAGGTCATTCAGATGAATGGCATCTCAAATGTGAGTCCCGCGATTTGTCATTCATACATCGGAGCTTTGAAAAACACTGAAGTGTGAATGCAGCCTAAACGTTGCTAACAATAGCAACTGATGGGTATTTAGCAACAAACTCCCTCAAGAATTAGTTCTGCCAGCTCAGTAGATTAAAAACCTATCTACTGAGCTGGCCAGAACTAATTCTTGAGGGGGTTTATGTAACAATTGCGCGGTCATGCAACACTGCACCCAAACAGAATGTATCATTTTGAGACAGACAGAGCTTTCTTTTGGTTTATTTTTTTTTCTTCCTTTTTTTCGTTTGAGCAAAACACAAAAAGTCTTAGCTTCTGTTCTAAAACTCTCTAAGTAATTTTTCTTCTTCATGTATGTGCCAGTACACAGATCAATGCCTCAATTATCAGAGTAGATATCTCCTGTGTGGATTTGCTCTCAGCATGAGGAGAGGGCTGCCAATAACCGGCAAATACGATTTACACTATGATCATCTGTGATTGGACACAGCTGGTCACATGGTAAAGAGCTGCTGTGATTGGCTCTTCACCCCGATCACAGATTTGTGCCAATGGATGTCACAGGGGGCACTCGGGAAGCGCATTCACCGGGAGACGGCCATTGGCTCCCCTTCCGGCAATGTAAGCCTGCACTGTAGCCATCTTTCGGCTATAGCGCTGGAGGGAGGTGGATAAATAAGGTTTTAACATTGTGTGTTTATCTTCTACTCTCACCTCGCCTCCTGTCTCCAGCATTGAACATGGTGACCCGCAGGGAGGGGAGACCCCTTGGCAGTGTGATGAGCACAGATTGGATCCCCATCAGAAAAAGGGCGTGTCGGGCTCTCAAAGCTCAGCAGAAGTGCATCTGCTAAGCGACCAAGCAAGGCGCAGGCCCAAATGAGAAATAAATAAATAATTCCTTCAGCAAGTGCTTTGGTGCTTAGTAAAAGCACATGCTGAGCAGCCAATTCCAGCTCTGGAGTCTGCTTCGTTAACCATTTGAGCTCTGGAAGGTTTTACCCCCTTCATGACTAAGGCATTTTTTGTTATTCAGCATTGCTACTTTAACCACTTCACGCAAAACGACGTACCCGTACGACAGTACTTGACGCAGAATACCAGGGCATTTTCAGGAACGCCGTGCATTTCTCTTTAAGATAAAAGTGGTCTCCGTGGCGGATTCGCCGCAAGATCACTTATCGGCCGGGGGGCGTCCCCCTTCCCGCCACGTTCCGGTAGTCTCCGCCGCTTACCGGACCCGCTGGTAGTGGCGGAGACTATCGCGTCCTCTTCCGTGGATGCCTGGCTGCCGACTGAGGGGAAGATTGCCCTCGCTCAGCTCCATAGCATGGCAGGTCAGAAGCAACATCAAACGTCACTTCCGCCCATAGCACCCATGATTGCTCGTGACAGAACAAGAACTGGGATCTGTGTGTGCAAACACACAAGTCCCGGTCCTTTCAGGAGAGTAGAGACAGATCGTGTGTTCATACCAAGTATGAACACCTATCTCTCTCTCCTCCTAGACAGTCCAATCCCCCTACAGTTAGAAAACACACCAGGGAACACAGTTAACTCCTTTCCTGCCAGTGACATTTATACAGTAATCAGTGCATTTTTATAGCACGGATCACTGTATAATTGTCAATGGTCCAAAAAATGTCTAACTTGTCTGCCGCAATAATCGCAGTCCTGACAAAAAAAAAAAAAAAATAATCGCAGACGCTATAACTTTTGCGCAAACAAAACAATATTCACTTATTGCGATTTTTACAAAAAAATATGCAGAAGAATACAACTTTACTGTCTTTTTTTTTTGAATTAGAAAAAAATATGAGTATTTTTTCCAAAAAAAGACCACTGTGCAAATGCGGTGTGACAGAAAGTATTGCAACGACCGCCATTTTATTCTCTAGGGTGTAATATATGGAGATAGTGTTTGGGGGTTCTAAGTAATTTGCTAGCAAAAAAAATAAATATGATTTGAACTTGTAAACAAATGTAAAAAAGTAGCTTGGTCCTTAACTGGCAATTGCACAGTCATGCAACTTTGTATGCAAATTCATTTTTTAATCATTTTTTTGCAAAAATAGAGCTTTGCTTTGGTGGTATTTGACCACCACGTTTTTAATTTTTTGCAATATAAAAAAAAAATGTATATGTATATGTATGTATATGTATATGTATATATATATATATATATATATATATATATATATATATATATATATATATATATATATATATATATATATATATATATATATATATATATATATATATATTTTTTTCTGTTTTAAAACATATCAAAGAGTTAAATTCTGTCATACAATTAGGCACTTTTAACCCCTTCCTGCCCAGGCCAAATTTTTAGCGCTGTCATGCAACATGGTACCCATATGAAATTTTTATCTTTTTCACACAAATAGAGCTTTTTGGTGATATTTAAACCACTTCAGCCCAGAAGAATTTACCCCCTTCCTGACCAGAGCACTTTTTGCGATTCAGCACTGCGTCGCTTTAACTGACATTTGCGTGCGACGTTGTACCCAAACAAAAAGGACATCCTTTTTTCCCCACAAACAGAGCTTTCTTTTCGGTGCTATTTGATCGCCTCTGCTGGTTTTTCTTGCGCTATAAACAAAAAAAGCGACAATTTTGAAAAAAAAAAAAAAAAAAAAACAAAAAAAAACAAACCACAAAACAAAAACACTTTTTTACTATAATAAACCCCCCCCCCCCCCAAAAAAAAATTATATCTGCTATTTTTATCGTGACTGCGACAATATGGCGGAAATATTGGACAATTTTGACACATTTTTGGAACCATTGGCATTAATAGAGCGATCAGTGCCATTAAAAATGCATTGATTACTGTAAAAATGTCACCAGCAGTGAAGGGCTTAACACTAGAAGGCGGTGAAGGGGTTACCCATGTTCCCTGGGAGGTGATTCTAACTGAAGGGGAGAGACCAACTACAGAAAGTGACAGATCGTGGTTCCTAGCTAATAGGAACACACGATCTGTCACGCCTGTCAGAACAGGGAAGTGTGAATTCACACACACAATCATCCCTGGTCTGCCTCTCCTCTTCATGATCGCTTGTGGCCGGCGGCCACGAGCACCGGCACCCCCGCTGTGCAGGGGGCGCCTGCTATCCGGACTCCGGGAGCCCACGTACAGATATAGATATTTTTACATTCACCATTATTTTTACATACTTTCAGCAGAGTAGTTCAGTGTCACCATAGTAACGCTGTAAGAAGTTTGTTTTTTTTTTTTTAAACTTTGTGGTTACAATCATATTCATTGTAACAACATTTTCAGCAGTCATGAATGGGTGCATGGAACTGCATGTTCCAGGCATTGGGCAATATGATTTACGCATCCCTACTATATACATGTTCCAGGTATATTTTTTTACATTTAGGAATACATCCTTTAATCTAATAGACTCCTGACTTGACCATAAAAACAACATGTCAAGCTGAATGTAGTTTCGCACAATGGCTTCTAGAAAAAAGTATTTCAAAGTAATAACATTGAAAAAAACAGTGGTCATGCACCACATAAGGGCCCTTTCACACTGGGGCGGTTTGCAGGCGCTATTGCGCTAATAATAGCACCTGCAAACCGACCCGAAAGTGCCGCTGCTTTGTCTCCAGCCCCCGAGGGCTTTCACACTGGAGCGGTGCACTGGCAGGACAGGAAAAAAAAAGTCCTGCCAGCAGCATCTTTGGAGCGGGGAAGGAGAAGCGGTGTATACACCGCCCCTTCCCCGCTCCTGCCCATTGAAATCAATGGGACAGCGCGGCTATACCGCCGGCAAAGCGCCTCTGGTTTTTAACCCTTTCTCGGCCGCTAGCAGGGGGTAAAACCGCTCCGCTAGCGGCTGAATACCGACAGTAAAGCCCCGCTAACAATAGCGGGGCTTTACCGCTGACGCCGCCCCCGCCCCAGTGTGAAAGGGGCCTAACTAAATTGGTAGCTGCAGGCATCATTCAGATATTCCCACTAAAAGTCAAGGACGTCATATGACTGCCTTGGACTGGAAGTGGTTAAAGTGGTTGTAAAGGCAGAAGGTTTTTTTTAACCACTTTAAGACCAGGCCTCTTTTTCAGCCTGTTTTTACACGTTAAACACGTTTTTTTGCTAGAAAATTACTTAGAACCCCCAAACAATATACATTTTTTTTTCTAACACCCTAGAGAATAAAATGACGTTATTGCAATACTTTGTCACACCGTATTTGCGCAGTGGTCTTACAAGCGCGCTTTTTTTGAAAAAATTCACTTTTTTGAATAAAAAAATAAAACAGTAAAGTTAGCCCAATTTTTTATATATTGTGAAAGAGGTTATACCAAGTAAATTGATACCCAACATGTCATGCTTCAAAATTACACCCGCTTGTGGAATGGCGTCAAACTTTTACCCTTAAAAATCTCTATAGGCGACATATTTTGCAAATTTTTAGTCACAGAGGAAGTCTAGGCCTAGAATTATTGCTCTCACTCCAACGATCACGGCTATACCTCACATGTGTGGTTTGACCACCGTTTTCATATGCGGGAGCTACTCACTTATATGTTCGCTTTTGCGCGCAAGCTCGTCGGGACGGGGCGCTTTAAATAATAAAAAAAAAAATTTATTTTTTTTTCCACTGTTTTTAAAAAAAAAAAAAAAAAAAAATTGGATTTTTATAACAGCTTACCTGTAAAAGCCTTTTATTTTGACACAGAGCCTAAGTAATTACTGATGGGTTATATGGGTATCACTAGGTGATTGGACACAGGCACACCCTAGACAGGATGTTCAACCCCCTATATAACCCCTCCCTTACTGGGAGTACCTCAGTTTTGTAGCAAAGCAATATAAGTGTATTAAAAGAGGGGAGGGACCTCTGTGTTCCGTGATGTACCTCAAAAGAAAAGGATTTTACAGGTAAGCTGTTCTAAAAATCCTATTTTCTTTTTCGTACATCATGGAACACAGAGCCTCAGTAATTACTGATGGGATGTCCCAGAGCAATGCTATCTGAGGGGAGGGAGACAACAACAAAAGTAGGGTGTAATCAGACCTAAGGACCTTGTACCGCTGCCTGCAGCACACTGCGCCCAAAGGCGATATCCTCATGCCTTCTCACATCCACCTGATAAAATCTTGTGAATGTATGGACTAAAGACCAAGTTGCGGCCTTGCAGATTTGAGCCATGGAGGCCTGGCGATGCACTGCCCACAAAGCACTAATAGCCCGTGTGGAGTGCGCTTTGATTTGAAAAGGTGGAATTTTCTTCTTCAAACCATAAGCTTGAACAATAACCTGTCGAATCAATTTAGCAATGGTAAATTTCGACGCTGCCTGTCCTCTATTAGGACCTTCTGGCAACACAAACAAAACATTCATTTTGCGAATCTGAGCAGTTGCTTCCAAATATGCTTTGACTGCTCTCAATACATCCAAAGAATGTAGTGACCTTTCTTTCGTAGAACAGAGATCTGGAAAAAAGGAAGGCAGAATAATATCTTGGTTTAGGTGAAAACCTGAAACCACCTTTGGTAGAAAGCTAGGATGAGGACGCAATGCCACTCTACCCTTGTGCATGATTAAATATGGCTCTTTACAGGAAAGAGCCGCTAATTCTGATACTCTTCTAGCAGAAGAAATGGCTACCAGAAAAATTAGCTTCCTTGTCAAAAGGACCAAGGGAAATTTAACGTATCGGCTCCAAAGGCTGTTTCTGTAAAGCTGACAGAACCAAATTCAAGTCCCAGGGGTTCAGGGGCGCTTTAACCGGAGGATTAAGGCGCGTTACCCCCTATATAAAGCTTCTGACCAAAAAATACGAAGCAAGCGGACGTTGAAGCAATACTGACAAGGCCGAGACCTGGCCCTTGATGGTACTCAAGGCCAGTTTCATCTCTGACCCCATTTGCAGAAAGTCAAGGATTCTACCCTCTGGGGTACCAACCCCAGGATTCACACCAGGAGACATATGCTTTCCAGACTCTATGATAAATGACTCTGGAAGCTGGCTTCCTTGCATTAATCAAGGTAGAAATAACTGGGCCTGAAAGCCCACGACTCTTCAGAATGTCGGTTTCAATAACCAAACCGTTAAATTTAGCGTTTGTAAGGTAGGATGGAACACTGGTCCATGGGATCACAGGTCTGAATGTTGTGGTAGGGTCCATGGGAAACCTACCGCCATCTTTACTATTTCTGCATACCAAGCTCTTCTGGGCCTCCAGAAGTACCGACTTTTCCTGCTTGATCCTACGAAGAAGTCGTGGCAGTAGCAGAATAGGATGCATAAAATCAGAGAAAACTGATGCCACGGAGTCACCAACGCATCTGTCCCGCATGCAAGAGGATCCTTTGTTCTTGACACAAAGTTGTCGATTTTGTTGCTGAACCTGGATGCAAAGATCTACATCCAGGACCCCTCATCTTTGGCATATGGCCAAGAAGATGTCAGGGTAAAGAGACCATTCCCCAGGAAATAACTGCTGGCGACTTAAGTAGTCCACCTGCCAGTTCTCTACCCCTGGAATGAAGATTGCCGATATGCATGGCACATGCTTTTCTGCCCAGATTAAGATATGGTTTACCTCTCCCTGAGCTGCACGACTCCTGGTGCCTCCTTGGTGGTTGATATAAGCCACTACTGTGGCATTGTCGGATTGGATCCTGACAGGGCAACCCTGTAACCAGAGCGTTCAGGTCTTTAGGACTAGATACGCCGCATGGATCTCTAGAATGTTGATGGGTAAGGTCCTCTCGGTCTTGGACCATCTCCCTTGAACAGTCAACTGTTCCAGAACTGCTCCCCAACCCGAAAGGCTGGCATCCATTGTTGCCACTCTCCAGGTAACTGGTAAAAAGGATTTCCCTTTCCACAGATTTTCGGGTATCAACCACCAACTGAGGCTCTGACGCACTGTAGGTCTGTGCACATCGGCTAATCTAGCGCCTGGACCTGCTTGTTCCAGGCAGATAGGGTACTGTTTTGCAGTAGTCTCGAATGAAACTGAGTATAGGGAACTGTGAATGAAGCCACCATCTTCCCCAGCAACCTCATACAAAGGCGATTAGAAGAACATTTCTTTGCCCTGACTACCTGAATCAGTTTTTATGGCACTGATTTTTGCCTGGGGTAAAAATACCCTCTTCTGGGCTGTATCTATGACCAGACAAATACTCTAGTCTTCTTACTGGTTTTAAAGAAGACTTCTCTAAGTTGAGGACCCAACCTAGGTATTCCAGGTAGTTGACTGTAGTGACCAAGTTTTGGTCCAAGCGGGTTACCAACCGGTCTATCAAGAGCAGGTCGTTTATGTACGCTATAAGCGTTATACCCTGGGATCTTAATCTGGCCAGAGGAGGAGCCAGGATCTTTGTAAACACTCAGGGTGCAGTAGCTAGCCTGAAAGGCAGAGCTACAAACTAAAAGTGGTGTTTTTCTACTTCGAAACGCAGATATTTTTGATGAACAGGGAAAATAGGTATATGCAGGTACGCATCCTTGATGTCTGACGCCAGAAGTTACTCCTTGTAGGATGGAGACCACCGATCGGATTGAATCCATGTGAAAAGACTGGTTTAGATCTTTGAGATCTAGAATGTGTCTGACATCTCCATTTGGCTTTGGTATCATGAAAAGGTTTGAATAAAACCCCAATCCCTGCTCTTGCGTGGGAACTACCACAACAACCTTTTGCGACAAAAGTCGCTCCAGTGCTGGAAAGAGACTTTTTTCTCTGGGTCTTTGGGAACATTTGATCTGAGGAAACGAGGAGAGGGGAATTCTCGGAACCCTAGTTTGTAACCTAGAGTTATTGTGGAGACCACCCATCCGCCCTGAAAATCCTCCTGTCAGACCCTTGAGAACTGTAGCAGTCTTAAGCCTGACGGAGGAGGCCGTCGCGACTGCCTGGAGGCTGATACTCCTGGCACTGGGGAAAGAGCCCACTTAAAAGAGGGACGTTTACTCCTTTTCTTAACTGGCAAAAAGGTACTTTTCCCACTAGAGATCTTTTGGATATAATTGTCCAAATCCTCCCCGAACAGCCGTGCACCACGAAAGGGAAACCCAGCCAGGAGCTTTGTACATGGTGATTCGGCTGACCAATTTTTCAACCATAAGATTCTACACATATGCACCAACCCAAGCGTAAGGCGAGAGGTCTGGAGGATAGAATCTCTGATTGCGTCAACTGCAAAACACAAAGCCGCTGGTAGGTTGCCTAACTCCCGGGCATGCTGTTCAGGTAAAACCTTGAGCACCTGTTTAACATGGTCACGCCGATTGTTGCCACTGCGTGTTGAGCTACTGAACCTGCCAAGGAAAAAACGTTTAACAGGAATTCCAATTTCTTATCAGTTGGATCCCTAATCATCTGAGTGTTGTCAACAGGACAAGTCAGACTTTTAATTACGGAAGATATAGCGGCGTCAATCGCTGGTATACCCCACATCTTCCCAAATTTTTCCTCCATTAGGATAAATTGTAGAAAACTTTAGGAGGGAAAAAAATGTTTATCTGAGTGATCCCACTCAGAATAAATAAGCTTTTCCAGCAAACCATGAACAGGAAAGGCATGTGCAGTTTGAGGAGGCTTTAGTGAACCCAAACAAGATGAGGGTGCTTCCACTGACTCAGTTACAGGTAACTTAAATGTGTAGTGGACCAATCCAGCAAGAGTTTGCACCAGCAACTTCTCATCCTGAGAAGCTGAAGAGGGTCCTTCCTCACTTGATTCCTCAGAAGAGTAGTCAGTCTCATCCCGATCCTCTGAGAGGGATTCCTCTCCCTTTTCCCAGAGTTCCTCTGTTTAAGGGACCTGGGTGGTAGACGGGGACCTAGTGCATTTTCTTCCACTGAGTGAGGATGCAATTAAGGCCACTAGTTTTTCCTCTAATCCATTTATGGTTGAGGAAAAAACCTCCTGAGTAATGTATACAGGGGCTGAAGTGCCAGAAGCAGTTGCAGCCCCTGACCCCGACGGTTCACCCTGGCCAGCCTCCCCAAATCCAGGAAGGTGCTGCAGAGGGGGGTCCTCAGAGCCCCTATTTTTCGGGGTATTAATACCTCTTCTGCCCATAGTGCCAAGCAACAAAGCAGAGGTACTACCAGAATGCACTCACTGCTGAGCAATATAGTTCAGCAACTGCCGCTGCTACCAAGGCTCAGTCTGGTGCTTAAGTAAAATGTTGCCCGGGAATGTGTCCCCCACACTCACATGCGCCCGTCTGCTCTGTGTCCCTCCATAAGCCGTGTGCACCTGAAAAAGAGTGCACTTTATAGCTTGTATAGCCCACGCTGTGTGTGTCAAACCACGCCAACGTTGCGCTAGCGCTCCACTCCCCCCCCGTCCTTTTAAAAAAAAAAAAAAAAAAAAAAAAAAAACAGTTTTTCCCGCGTGAGCCGAAAGCTCCGATCGATCGGATCAAGCGTGGAAGGGAGGCTGGGGCGGAGGAGAGAGGAGGGCTGGTGGATGGTAAGCCGCCGTAATGGCGGCGGCAGCGTGCGGTGCGGTATACAACTGACTTCCCTGTGCCTTAATCCTATCTGAAGCCATGGGGGGAGAATCCCTAAAAGGAAAAAAAAACTCCTTCCCACATCCTACCTGGAGCATGGCTTGGAGGAGCGTACAGCATGGACACCGAGACAAGACAGATCAGGCATGAAAAGGTATGTGCTCTTGACAGCCCCTGGTGGCGACTTTAGGCATAGCATACATTTACTTTCTCTCCAGTTTGAGGACTGTACTGCGTCCTCGACCCCCCAGGAACCCTGTGCCAGACTCGTCCCCAGGTGTGCGCCCCAACCGGTGCCACTTGCATCCGTTGTCACAATTTTGGACACAGGCAGAACCCACTCCAGACCCTGCGATAGGTTTGCTGCCTTTCTCCACCACCATAGGGACCTCTTCACTCGTACAGGAATGTAGACTGCCGAGTCCAAGGACTTCTGAGTGTGGTCCCAAACTTTCAGAATGAACCACTGTAAAGGGCGGAAGTGCACTCCTGCCCACCTTACTGCTGGGAGGGCAGCTGTCAGCAATCCCAAAGCTGACATGGCCCTTCTTATGGTGATTGCCCTGCAGAACTGCCAAGGCTCTGTCTATTTTTGCAATTTTCTCTTCGGGAAGAAAAACTCTCCGTTGGATTGAGTCCAAGATGTAACCTAGGAATGTAATCCTCTGGGATGGAACCAGGCTGGACTTCTCCAAGTTTAGGAGCCATCCCAGATGTTCCAGTATACCTCTCGCTACTTGCGGATCCTGGACCAGCTGCTCTGGGGAGGGAGCAAAAAGGAGCAGGTCGTACAGGTATGCGACTACCGAAATTCCCCGAAGGCGCATAAATGCCAGAACTTCCGCCAAAACTTTGGTGAATATTTGGGGCGAAGAGGAGAGCCCAAAGGGGAGGGCCTGGAACTGAAGATGCACTACTTGCTCCCCGGACCTTACCGCCAGCCTGAGGAACTTCTGACTGTCCTCTGCAATCGGAATGTGCAGATAGGCGTCCCTTAGATCTATGGACGCCATGTAGCAATTTGGAGGGAGTAGTGTTTTTACAGAGAAAATTGAATCCATCCGAAACGTCTTGTAGGAGATTGATAGGTTCAGGGGCTTTAAGTTCAGGATGAGTCTGAATTTCCCTGAAGGCTTCCGAACCACAAAGATGTGGGAGTAGCAACCCCTGCCTATTTCTCCGGATGGGACACGTGATATCACATCCTGCCGCTCTAGATCCTTCAGTGAGGCTATTAGTGCCGCTGCCTTCTCCGCACACTTTGGCAAGTCCGTAACCAGCCGCCTGTGTGTGGGGGAACTTGAGAATTCTAGTCTGTAACCCCTCCTTACGATCCCCAGAATAAACCAATTGGAGGTAACTGACTCCCACTGCGGGAGGAAGGCCCCCAGTCTTCCTTCCACTGGGGTTAGCCCGTCATTGGGGCTTTCGGGGCTGTTCAGGAGGGCGAAAAATCACTCCCCCGCGCCCTCTGCCCTTGTTGGTCCAGACTCTTTTCTGAGACTTTGCTCTAGGAAAATTAAACTTCCTTTGCGAGCGAGTCTTCTTTCTAGGCTGTTCCCAACTTTTTCTTCAAAGGGAAGGCCTTCTTTTTATCGGCCGTTCGATCAAGAACCGCCTCCAGATCCGGACCGAACAGCAAGTCCCCAGTGAAAGGGACCCCGCAAAGCTTTATTTTTGAAGCGTTGTCCCCCTACCAGGTCTTTAACCAAAGGGCTCTCCTGGCTGAGTTGGCCAAGGCAGAGGATCTAGCAGAATTGCAGGCCGACTCCGCCGAGGCGTCAGCAATGTATGCGATTCCCTTCAAGAGCATTGGGAAGGAGGAGAGAATCGTCTCCTTAGCGGTTCCGGCTTCAATATGAGCTTTTATATGTGCTAGCCAGTGCTCCATGTTACGTGCCACCACTGTGACGGCCATGGCCGGCTTAAGGTTGCCTAAAGAGGAATCCCAGGATTTTCTAAGTAGAGAATCCATCCGTTTGTCAATGGGATCTGTTAACACCCCCATATCTTCAAACGCCAAGTCTGTCTTTCTGGATACCTGAGAGAAGGCTGCATCCAGTTTAGGTGACTTGTTCCATAGAGCAGCTTCATCCTCTGAAAAAGGGAATCTGAGTTTTAATGCACTGGAAAAGAAAGGTTTACTTTCTGGGTCCCGCCATTCTCCTTTAATGGTATCTACTAGGACCTCATGCACCGGAAAGACCCTTTTCTTCTGCTCTCCAAGACCCACATTCATTCGGTCATGTAGAGACAGAGATTTTCTCTCCTCCTGGATACCTAGGGTGGTGTGGATTGCTCCCAAGAGCTCCTCCACCTCCTCCAAGGAGAGTTTGGATCGGGAGGTTCTGGAGGACTCGCCATCCACCTTCTCTCCATCTGATTCGCTTGGGGAATGTGAGGATGCACCATCCGATTCATCCTCCAAAGCCTCTCTGGAAACCCCCGGTAACTCCTCACTGACTGAGGGACCTGAAGGACCAGGTGCGACATCTTGCTGTGCTGGCAGAGGACCTGCTGGGGCCTGTATAGGCTGAAAATTTTCAAACAATGTTTTGAAAGATTGAAAAGTGCTGGAAAGCTCTTTAACAGAAGCTGCCAGGTCAGAGCTCTGTTGCATAGAGTGTTCCTTAACTAAGTCTTCAATGCATTTCTTGCACAAGACTTTCCCCCAGGACTCTCCCAAAGTACTTCTACATGATGGGCTCTCTTTTAGACACATGTAAGGGCTTGGTCTTTTCTGCAGGTTTGTCCTGGAATGACAAAAACAGGCGTGGGCATCAGCAACAGTCTTTTAAAACCAAAGAGCCAAGTGACCAACACCAGGAGTGCACCCCCCCAGGACCAACCACCACCAGGGTCCCAGACATGCCTCTCCTCCCCTCTGACCACTAAGAGGGGGGGTTATCCCATGGAGCTAAGTGGGAATAAGGTAAGGGAACACCACCCCAGGGTTCCACTTACCTTAGTGTGGCTGGTGCTGGCGTCACCCGGCACAGAACGGGAACCATCCGTCTCTGACATCCCTCTGGCCAGTGGAGTGGTCTGCCTCAGAATGCTCCTCTGTCTGACACTTCAGCTTTAATGGAGCCCGCACCAGCCCTTGCGCCGTTCATTTATCCGTCCCGCGGGCGGAACCAGAAGCCGCAATCCGAACGGAAGTGACCTTCCCGTCGGAAATGACGTCGCCCGTCATCCGACTCAGCGTTTGCTCCATGCTGACTCTCAAGATGAGGGTAATCTGGACACCTTCGTATCGCCTTCCCCAGGCAGCGGAAAAAACGAACTCCCAGGCCTTCACATTCCCCAAGGGAGGACAGGGAGCACAATGCCACAGCAGGTAACCAGACTCCCCATCCGAACTGCTGTGAATGAGAGACCTCTGTCTCTCCTTTCTAACGATCATACCGGCCTCAGCCTCCCCAGCTGATATGGCCCAGGTTCCTAGCGATGTCTCCCTTCTGGAGGAAACACCAAAACTGACGGGCTAAAGGGAAGTGGCGACTTAAAAGTCTGGTGAAGGTGGTGTTTCCTAAGAGGGGAGGAACCGAGGTCTCTCGTGTGCTGTCCTGAAAGACGAAAGAGGGAAAAAATGACATCAGAAAAATGTGCCTTTAAGACGTATGGGCGGAAGTGACGTTTTGACGTCGCTTCCGTCCTGCTATGGTATGGAGACGGGTGGGGGCCCATCTTAGCCTCACTCGTCTCCATACCCAGCCACGAACAGGTCCCGATCACCTCCGCCGCTGCCGACAGCTCCGGTAAGCAGCAGAGGGTGCTGGAGAGCGGCGGGGGGACCCTCTCACACCACCTATAACTGATCTAGCGACGAATCCGCCGCAGAGACCACCATTATCGTTAACGGAACCGCCGCCTGAAGAAATGGATACCTCGGTTGTGGCAGCTGTTGCTGCCATTACCGAGATATCCCTCTTCAAAGTCAGGACGTATATAGTCCTGCGGCGATCGGTAAGTGGTTAATCTTAACCACTTCCGGACTGCCGCACGCCAATATACATCCTCACTTTGAAAAGGGAATATCGTTATAGCAGCAGCTAGCTGCCATAACCCCGGTATCCTCTTCTTCCGTGGACAGTCCGGTTTCCGATAATAGTGGCCTCTGCGGTGGATTCGCCGCAGAGATAGATCACTCCCCTTCCCACCCCGCTTGTGTGCCCTCCGCCGCTTGCCGGAAGCCATCGGACAGCGGCGGAGGCGATCAGATGCTTCTCCTTCCTGGGTATGGAGACGAGTGAGGGGAAGATGACCCCCACCCGTCTCCATACCATTGCAGGGCGGAAGCGACCTCATAAAAAAGTAATAAATAAGAAAAATAAATAAAAAAAATTTAAAAGCGCCCCTTCCCACAAGCTTGCGTGCACAAGCTTATGCATACATGAGTAGCGCCTGCTTATGAAAACTGTGTTCAAACCACACACGTGAGGTATCACTGCGATCGGTAGAGTGAGAGCAATAATTCTAGCCCTAGACCTCCTCTGTAACTCAGAACACGCAACCTGTAGAGTTTTTTTAAACATCGCCTAAGGAGATTTTTACGGATAAAAGTTTGCCATTCCACGAGCGGGGGCAATTTTGAAGCGAGCCATATTTGGGTATCAAGTTACTCGGTATAACATTATCTTTGATAATATATTAAAAAAAAAAAAACTAAATAAAAAATTGGGCTAACTTTACGGTTGTCTTATTTTTTCATTAAAAAAAAAGTGTATTTTTTCCAAAAAAAAAGTGCGCTTGTAAGACCGCTGCGCAAATACGGTGTGACAGAAAGTATTGTAACGACCAACATTTTATTCTCTAGGGTGTTAAAAATTTTAAAATTTATAATGTTTGGGGGTTCCAAGTAATTTTCTAGCAACAAAACCTGTCTTTAACTTGTAAACAACAAATCTCAGAAAAGGGCTTGGTCCTTAAGTGGTTAATGCATTGAAGTGAATGTAATGTCTGGTTTTATTGCCTATAAAATAACAAACACGTTATACTTACCTGCTCTGTTGCAGTGGATTTACAGAGTAGCCCGGATCACCTTCTTCTTGGGTCCCTCTTCTGTGATCCTGGCCCCTTCCTCCTGTTCAGTACCCCCACAGCAAGCAACTGGGCCGAGTCACAGCTCCCTGTGTCCATTCAAACATGGAGAGCCCCGACCCCTCTGATTGGCTAGCTGACTGATTGACAGCAGCTGGAGCCAATGGCACTGCTGCTGTGTCTCAGCCAATCAGGGAGAAGAATCGGACAGCCGATACACTCGTGGACATCCCTGGACAGAGAGGGACCTCGGGTAAGTGTTAGGGGGGCTGCTACACAGATGGCTTTTTAACTTCATGCAGAGAATGCATTAAAATAAAAATCAAAACCTTCTGCCTTTACAAACCCTTTAAGATAAAAAGCCTTCTGTGTGCAGTAGCCCCCCTAATACTTACCTGAGGTCCTTATAGATCCAGCGATGTTGCAGGAGTGTCTCAGCTACCCAGGACTCCCCTCCTCGCTGGCTAAGACAGCAGCGTGGTGCCATTGGCTCCTGCTGCTTTCAAAGTCAGTCAGCCAATGAGGAGGAAAAGGGGCGGGGCCGGGCCAAGGCTCCGCGTCTGAATGGACACAGCAAGCTGTGGCTTGGGTGCCCCCAAAGCAACCTGCTTAGTGTGGGGGCTCGCAACAGGAGGGAGGGGCCAGAAGCACCAAAGAGGGACCTGAGAAGAGGAGGATCCAGTCTGTGCCTTCATAGGAGGCTGTGGCTTCATAGGAGGAGGCAAGTAGAACATGTTATTTTTAATGAAAAAGAAAAACAAGACTTTAGCATTACTTTAAATAGCAGAAGGGGTTGTTAATTTAATTAACACCAAAGCAGCTGAAACTGATTAACAGGTGCACTAGATGGGCAACAATGAGACGACCTCCAAGACAGGAATGGTTTTACAAGTGGAGGCCACTGACTTTTTCCCTACTCATCTTTTCTGTTAACTAGTTTTGCATTTGGCTAGGGTCAGTGTCACTACTGGTATACTGAGACGATACCTGGACCCTATAGAGGTTGCACAGGCAGTCCAACTCCTCCAGGATGGTACATCAATAAGTGCCATTGCCAGAAGGTTTGCTGCGTCTCCCAGCACAGTCTTAAGAGCATGGAGGAGGAGATCACAGGAGAGAGGCAGTTATTCTAAGAGAGCTGGACAAGGCCGTAGAAGGTCCTTAACCCATTGGACTGGTATCTGCTCCTTTGTGCAAGGAGGAACAGGGTGAGCACAACCAGAGCCCTACAAAATTCACTTCCAGCAGGCCACTGGTGTGAATATCTGACCAAACAATCAGAAACAGACTTCATGAAGGGTGGTCTGAGGGCCAAACGTCCTCTAATGGGCCCTGTGCGTGCTGCCTGGCACCATGGCGCTTCATTGGCATTTGCCATTTAACAGACTTGGCAGGTCAGTCACTGGCGCCCTGTGCTTTACAGATGAGAGCAGGTTCACCCTGAGCACATGTGACAGACGTGAAAATGTCTGGAGAGAAGCAGTGGAGAACGTTATGCTGCCTGTAACATCGTTCAACAGACTGGTTTGCTGGTGGGTCAGTGATGGTCTGGGGAGGCATAACCATGGAGGGACACACAGACCTCTACAGGCTAGACCAGGGTTTCTCAACTCCAGTCCTCCAGGCGCCCCAACAGGTCATGTTTTCAGGCTTTTCATTATTTTTACACAGGTGATTTGATCAGTTTCACTGTCTTAGTAGTTACCACAGCCTTTTCATCTGAGGAAAATCCTGAAAACATGACCTGTTGGGGCACCTTGAGGACTGGGATTGAGAAACACTGGACTAGAAAATGCACCCTGACTGCCATTAGGTATCTGGATAAAATCCTTGGACCCATTGTCAGACCCTACACTGGTGCAGTGGGTCCTGGGTTCCTCCTGGTGCACGACAATGCCTGGCCTCATGTGGCGACAGCTCCTGGAGGATGAAGGAATTGATACCATTGAATGGCCCCCACGCTCGCCTGACCCAAATCCAATAGAACTCTTCTGGGACATTGTGTTTCAGTCCATCCGCCACCAGGTTGCACCTCAGTCGGTTCAGGAGCTCAGCGATGCCCTGGATCAGAACTGGGAGGAAATACCACAGGACACAATCTGTCGTCTCATTAGGAGCATACCCAAACGTTGTCAGGTATGCATACAAGCATGTAGAGGGGCCATACAAACTACTGAGTTGCTGCAATGAAATTTCAGCAAAATGGGCTTGGCTGCTGCATCATTTTTTCACTTTGATTTTCGGGGGTGTCTTTGAATTCAGCCCTCTGTAGTTTGTTAATTTTCATTTCCATCAAACTCTGTGGCATCCTTTTGTTCCCAACAGGATTACCCAGCCCATAGCAGTGTAGATATCCAGCATGATATTTTTCCCCATTGAGATCAGATGTGTTTTCAGTGTTCCTTTGTATTTTTTTGAGCAGTGTATATTTATAGATGTTGATCATATCCCCCCTTAATCTCCTCTTCTCAAGAGAATAAATGCAGTTCCTCTAATCCAGGGGTCTCAAACTGGCGGCCCTCCAGCTGTTACGAAAATACAAGTCCTATGAGGCATTGTAAGGCTGACAGTTACAAGCATGACTCCCACAGGCAGAGGCATGATGGGACTTGCAGTTTTGCAACAACTGGAGAGCAGCCAGTTTGAGTCCCCTGCTCCAATCTCTCCCCATAGTTGAGCTTTTCCATTCCTTTATCAGTTTGGTTGTCCTGTCTCAAGTTCCCCAACATAATTTTTGTGATCTGGTGCCCAAAACTGAACTGAATATTCCAGATGAGGTCTTACGAATGATTTTTACAGGGACAAAATTCTCTCTGCTGTCCATACTTTATTACAAGAGGGGATTTTGCTAGCTTTGGAAAGCACTCCCAGGGAACACATTTAACCCTTTGATCACCCCTGATGTTATCCCATTCCCTGCCAGTGTCATCAGTGCAATGACGGTGCATATTTAGCACTGATCACTGTAATCGTGTCACTGTTCCCAAAAAAAAAAAAAAGTGTCAAGTGTCACATTTGTGCACCGCAAGGTCGCAGTCACACTATAAGTTGCTCATCGCCACCATTACTAGTAAAAAAAAAAAAAAAAATTCCAATAAAAATATCCTTTAGTTTGTAGACGATACAACTTTTGCGCAAACCAATCAGTATACGCTTTTTGGGATTTTTACCAAAAATATTCTGGAGAATACATATTGGCATAATTTGAAGACATTAGATTTTTTACAGGATAGGTTTTAAAAGTAGAAAGTAAAAAAAAATTTTTTTTTTTTTAAATTGCCTGTATTTTTTTGTTTTGTTTATAGAGCAAAAAAGATAAATACCGCAGAGGTGATCAAATACCACCAAAAGAAAGATTTGTGGGGAAAAAACAAAAAAAAAAAAAAAAAAACACAAACATCAATTTTATTTGGGTACAGCGCCCAAGGGAGAAGCAGTACAAAGACAAATCAGTTTTGCTATAGTACTCATGAGCTTAGGAATATGCAGAGAGTGAGACAAAAGATGGATAGATGAGCCCATCAGTGTGTTTCTCCCCAACTGTCCACTCACAGGCTAGAGCAGGGGTCCTCAAACTACGGTCCGCGGGCCGAATCCGGCCCTCCAGCGTTTTTTTATCCAGCCCGCGGACTGCCACTTTAACATCGCAGCACTCCCCCTGCCCCCCGCCACCCCCACCACACAGGTTGGGAAAAAACACGACAGGCCCGGACAAAGGACCCCCTGTGTTAAGAAGCAGGTGACTGGTTACTAGGCATCGGGGCAGTCCCAGGAACCAATCACCTGCCCCTCACTTGCAAAGTCCCGCCCTCCGTCCGGACCTACCACGCCCCGCGCGACACAGGCAACAGAGGGGAGTGGGAGCGCTGCGATATTATAGAAGGGGCGGCAGTGTAATATCGATGAGGGGCATCTGTGATATGGGGGGGGGGGGGGGTCTGTGATATGGGGGGGGGAGAGAAGTCTGTGATGAGAGGGGGGGGGGGGGGGGAGAGAGAGTCTGTGATGGCGGAGTCTGTTATGGGGAAAGTCCGTGATGGGGCGTCTGTTATGGGGGTATCTGTGATGGGGGAATTATGTGATATGGGGGGAGTCTGTTATGGGGGGAAATCTGTTATGTGGGGCTTTGTGATGGGGGGGGGGGGGGGGGGGATTTGTTATGGGGTGAGTCTGTGATTGGGAGTGGTTCTGTAATGAGGGGAGTCTGTGAAATACTGATAAGTTCATATTGATTACAATTGTTCTTTATTTTAAATATTGTACTGTTTTTTCCTGTTTGTAGTGCAAAAAAAAAAAACAAAAACAAATAAGATGTGTGCATAGGAATTAGTTCATATTTTTTTAAACTATAGTGCGGCCCCCAACAGTCTGAGGGACCGTGAACTGGCCCCCTGTCTAAAAAGTTTGAGGACCCCTGGGCTAGAGCATGTACAAGAACTGGTTGGATTACTTATGGCAACTGAGAGAAGAAAAAAAAACAAAAAAACAAACCACACACACACACACCCCCCCCTCCTGCCTAGTCATTATCCCACGTGAAATGAACAGAAATACTGTACAAGATGATTTCAACACATATAGCCTCTGCTAATCCATTATTTCAACTTAATCGATTGCTGACCGCCGTCTGGTGGCGGCAGAATGGCTCCCATGCACGAATTGCTGTAGCTGTATGGCAGCCGCTTTAAGGGGTATGGGGGGGCGCACATGCCTGCCGTGGTACTGAGGAGCCAATGTGTGTGCCCCGCGCCTGCGATGTCCTCCAGGCACCCGAAATCGCTCCCGACAGAGCCAGAATGAGGATCTGTGTGTGCAAACACACAAATCCATGTTCTGGCAGGGGAGGGGAGCCAGATCTAGTGTTCCTAGTATATAGGAACACCGATCGGTCTCCTCCCCCAGGCAGGCCTATCCCCCCTACAGTTAGAACACATTTAACCCCTTTACTGTATAAATGTCACTGGCAGGGAAGAGGTTATCAGTGGCTATTTTTATCTCTGATCACTGTATAAATGTCAGTGTCCCAAAAAAGTATCAACAAAAACAAAAAAAAACAAAAAAGTGTCTGATCTGTCTGCTGCAATGTTGCAGTCCTGATAAACCCCCCCCCCCCCCCCCCCCCACACACACACACACACACACACACACAAATCTATCCCCCATTTGTAGACGCTTTTTTTTTTTTTTACCAAAAATGACCAGTTACTTACCGGTAACTGTGTTTCTGGAAGTCTTCCAGGACGGCACCCTGAGAGATGACTGATCCACCTGACAGAAAACACAATCAAAGAGTTAAAGCCCCGCCTCTCCCCGTGCTCCTCAGTTGTGACAAAGTTTTGACCCACACCAGTGCACGAGAGTGAAGAAAAAAGACTAACACACACCACACTCTATATATTAGACATACCTAAACAGAACGGGTGGGAAATAGGCCTGCCGTCCTGGAAGACTTCCAAGAAACACAGTTACCGGTAAGTAACTGGTCATTTTCTCAAGTTGTCTTCCAGCACAGCACCCTGAGAGAGGAGCAAGTAGCTCAGGCCTACCTTAGGGCGGGACAACCGCTTGCAGGACTTTCCTGCCAAAAAACAGATCTTGAGGAGACAGTAACTCCACCCTGTAATGCTTCAGGAAGGTGTTCTGGCTTGTCCAAGTAGCGCCTTTACATATCTGCTCCACCGAAGCTCCGGCCCTTCCCGCCCAAGAGGTTGCCAGAGATCGCGTGGAATGTGCCTTGAGGTTCCTAGGGCTGCCTTACCGGAATGCTCATAGGCAAAAAAATAGTGTGCTTAATCCATCTAGCTATGGATGCTTTACTTGCTTGTTGGCCCTTCTTTTGCCCGGAAAAGTTAAGTAAAAGATGGCTGGACCTTCTAAACTCCTTAACTTTATCTAAGTAGGATAATAAACAACATCTGACGTCCAGACAGTGAAAGAAACTTCCCTTTCATTTTTGGATTGTTGCAAAAAGGAAGGCAGCACTACTTCCTGAGTTCTGTGGAACTTAGATGCTACCTTAGGGAGGTACAGGGGGTCCTGCCTAAGTATCACCCTGTCCTCTAATAAACGAAAAAATGGCTCCTTAAATCGAGAAGGGCCTGAATCTCACCTACTCTCCTGGCAGATGTGATTGCTAGTAGAAAAGTCAACTTAAAAGGTGAGGAACCTAAGGGGAATTTGGTCTATAGGTTCAAAGGGAGCCTTAGTTAGACTTTCCAACACCAAGGTAAGATCCCAAGGTGGAAAGCTAGACATCTTGACAGGGGACAACCTTTCTCTGACCAAAAGGAATCTCTTGATCAGGGAGTCCAATGCCAAGCGTCTTTCCAAAAAAACAGGATAGGGCTGCGACCTGTACTTAAGCGTCTTGGTTGCTAAACCCTGATCTGCTCCATCCTGGAGAAATCCAGAATGGAAGGGATCTCTTGTTGAGAAGTTCCTCTCGCTTGACACCAGCGAGAGAAAACCCCCCAAGTGACCTGCTTCCTGCTAAGAAGAAGAGTATCCACTACTCTGTCCGACAGGCCCTTTTCCTGCAGGTTCCGCCTTTCAAGAGCCAGGCCGTCAGCCTGAAGAAGCTGGGGTCTGGGTGGCAGACTGGACCCTGAAGGAGAAGGTCACGCCGAACAGGAAGGTGAAGAGGCGGGGCTATGGACCAACGCTGTAAGGTTGGAAACCAAGCTCTCTTGGGCCACCATGGGGCTATCAGAAGAATTAGATTGCCCTCTGAGAGGAATACCTTTTGCAGAACTCTCAGGATAAGCCCCAGGGGGGGAAAAAGCATAAGTCATCCGGAACTTCCAAACCTGGGCCAATGCATCTATCCCTCCGCGCCCATTTCTCGAGCAAGGGAAAAGAACCTCTTTGCCCTTCTGTTCTCCCTGCGGGCGAAGAGCTCTACCTCTGGAACGCTGAATTGCTGGCACACCAAGGGAAAACCTCTGGATTCAAAATCCATTCTCCCTGCAGAATCGGCTGGCGACTAAGATAATCGGCCTCTATATTCAGAGTTCCCTTTATGTGAACTGCAGAAATAGAGAGAACCCTGTGCTCTGCCCAACCCAGGATCTCTAGAGACAGAGCCAGGAGGGACGTGGATCGGTGCCCCCTTGATTCAGAAAAGCCACAGCTGTGGCATTGTCTGAAAGGATCTGAACTTCTTGGTTCTTGATTCTCCCCCTCGAACGCTTTTAACGCTTTTCCGACGGCAAAAGCTCTTGAAAGTTTGAGGGAGGATCCTCTTTGAGTCGAGTCCCAGGACCCCTGGCTTTTAGATCTTCTAGGTGTGCCCCTCATCCCCAGGAACTTGCATCTATAGTTATCTGAGAGGCTGAAGCTGACCCCAAAGGAGACCCCTCTGAAGCCACTGAGGAAGACCCCACCAGTGAAGAGATTCTTTCACTTCGACCGGAATGACGACCTTTAGGTCTAGAGAGCTCCTATTCTTGTCCCAGGAGAAAAAAGGAAATGCTGGAGGGTCCTGGAATGTAGTTGTGCCCAAGGGACTGCAGGTATAGACGCAGTCATTAGGCCCAAAACTCTCATAATACCCCTGTATGAGGCCGTCCTTTCTTCTAGCAGGAAGTGGTGGCTGAAATTAGGGCCTCTACCTTGCTGAGGAAGAATAACCTTTGTTTCGCTGAATCCACCAGGAATCCCAGGTACATCTTCAATTGGGCCGGAACCAGCGAGGATTTTTCCCTGCTGATGATCCATCCCAAAGATTCTAAGGTCTCCATCACCTTGGCTAGGTTCAGAAGCAGCTGGTCCCGATTCTGATTGTAAGTCAGAATGTCGTCTATACAGGGGATAAACGTTATTTCCTGGAGATGTAGAAAGGCCACTACCTCCTCTGCCAGGGACCTTCGTGAAGACCCTTGGACTGGATGCCAGTCCAAAGGGGAGGGCCGCAAACTGCCAATGCTGAATTCCCTGTGGGCAGGCAATTGCGAACCTCAGAAAAATCTGATGGACCCTTGAAAAATAGGGATGTGGAGGTAAGCGTCTTAAAATCTAAGGTTACCATGAACACATCCTTGAGGAGGTGTCTTCTGAGGGAGTACTCACTCTCCATGCGCAACTTCTTGTACCGCAAGAAAACACTGAGGTTCCTTAGATTTATTATAAGACGATATTTTCCCGAGGGCTTGGGCACCACAAAAATGTGGGAGTAAAACCCCCGACTTTGTTGATCTTCTGGGACCGGTACTATGATTTCCTGACTGCCAGCTCTTCTATGTTCCATAGGCCTCCTGCCTTGCAGGGATCCTTGGGAAGGTGGGTCAAAGAAGCTTCTGGGGAGGAGGGGAAAGAATTCTAACTTGTAACCCTCTCTTACTATCTGGAGAATGTGGGGGCTCTGCGTGACTCTTTCCCACTGAGGGATAAAGTGGAAAGCCTTCCCTACTGGCAAGTCATTTGGCGGACTTGTCACCCGCCTTCTGGCTGGAAAGAGAATACCTGATTT